>NC_056688.1:74078502-74379752 GCF_018350215.1 Panthera leo | reverse complement strand
AATGTTCAACAGAACTATCAAAAATTCAGAGTCTAATCCTGCTCCAAATCTAAACTAAAATCTCCAGGGATAGAGCCCATAATTGTATCATCTCAGTGAAGATTCTCCAAACAAGGAAGTGACAATTTTAAACTTTCAACTAGAGATAAGCTTTAACTTTTATCACTTCAAGTTTTATATTATTTATATTATTTATTTATATTATTATATATATAATATATTATATATTATATTATATTATTATTTATATTATTTATATATAACCAAGTTTTATATTAATGGATTTCAAGGGTTCTTAGAAAAAACTAAACACTATCATCACAGCACCTCTCCTCTGTAATTTTCTCTTAATATTAAGAATTCGTGTTACTCGGATTACAGTACTGACCTTTCTAGAGTGTTCCAAGTTAAATATAAACTATATCATATTACTTAGTGCTGTATTAAGAAAGTCTTATAATCTTGGGGTGCCTTGGTGGCTCAGTTAGTTAAGCATCTGACTCAGTTCCAGCTCGGGTCATGGTCTCACTGTTCAGGAGATCGAGGCCCATGTCAGGCTCTGTACGGAGAGCTCAGAGCCTGCTTGGGATTCTCTCCCCTCTCTTTGCCCCTCACCCACTCTCTCACGGGTGTGTGCTTTCTCTCAAAATAAATAAACTTTAAAAAAAAAGTCTTTTAATCTTCCATATATAGGATTGTAGTAATGTTCTGTTTTCAAATTTGTGAGTTTTTCTGGTAGATTATTATAAAAATGTGCTTAAATACACTACTAAAAGGGTCTAGAGTGGAATAAAAGTGCTTTTTCCCCCACTCAGGAGCTATTTTACTTTATGATGAACTATCTCTATGATCAACATAGTCTAAATATCTTTCAGAGAATGCACAGCTCAGTGGTGCTTTTAGGCTTACCACTCAAGTCTCCATGCTCTCCAAAGACCAACCCACGACAGCTTTCAGAATGGATGCCAAGCCTCTGCCCAATCAAGATACACAAATGGGCAGTGTCCAGATTACAGTCATTCCCAATAACACGGTTTTGGGGAAATGCACTCAACTTCCAAGCTACCTAAGTTAAGATACCCACTGAGAAGAAAAAGTTAATGTCAGAAAAGTTCTTATCTAAAATTATACATTTTTTAGATTTATCTAAATCTGATGTTTTATCGGAGGGAAAAAACCATGGTTCTTTATTCCAACTCCCAACTGTATCACAATTCCAACTGTAGCTACCCAATAGAAATATATTATGAAACAGTATTTTGCTACTTTGCATAGTCCTTGTGCAGAAACATAGTAGGTTCACTCCATAAAAAATTTTGAGAAATACTCTGATCAAATCTCTTACCAGTTTGATGCATACAAAGAGTCTTATTTATTTGAGAGCATGTGCAAGTGAGCAAGGGGCAGAGGAAGAGTTGATCATTATTTTTAAAAAACTAGAAATAAAAAGCTTAATATAAAAACTACAGATGTATAGTTTTCTCCTCTTAGCTTCTACAAAAGACATAAGGTTATATATATATATATAACTAATTATAATGCTGTCTTGTTGATTTGTAATATATAGACACAAAATAGCACAAAAGTTAGTGAGGGATTGATGCTATAATGGAGGAGAGTTTCTGTATTTTGTTGGAATTAAATGCAAAAATGTGAGGTAGATCACGGTATGTTAAACTGTATATTGTAACTCCAAGAACAACCACTAAAAAAAAAAAAAACAACTCAAAAACCATAGTTCAAAATGAATAAAGGATGGGGCGCCTGGGTGCTCAGTTACAACTCTTGATTTCAGCTCAGGTCATGATCTCATGGTGATGAGATCGAGCCCCACATTGAACTGCACACTGGGTGTGAAGTCTGCTTAAGATTCTCTGCCCCTCCCCTGCACACTCTCGCACACTCTCTCAAAAAAAAAAAAGAAAAAATGAAGAAGGGAATTAAAATGGTACTTTAGAAAATACCACCTTAATGCAAACAAGTCAGTAAAGGAGGAACTAAGGAACAAAATAAAAGACATAAAGCAAATATAAAAATGGCCAAAATAAATCCAAAACATCAATAAAATATTCAATGTGAATAAACTAAATCTATTCAAAATGCAGAGTTTTTCAAACTGGGTAAAACAAGATCTAATTATATTGCTCCGTAGAAGAAACACACTGTAGATTTAAAGAGATAAATAGCACCTGAAACAAATATAACACATTATTAATAAATTAATAAATAAAACATATATAAACAAGTTGAAAGTAAAAGGATGGAAAATTACCATACCAATGGGAACCTAAGTAGTTCTATTTATACCGATTTTTTTAGGTTACTAGAAACAGATATTTTATAATAATAAAAAGATAAATTCATCAGTAAGTTATAACAGTTATAAACACAGGCACCTAAAATACATGAAGCAAAATTGACAAAACTGAAGGGAAAAGTAAAAAATTCAGTAATAAAATTGAAAACTTCAACACCCCACTCTTGATTCTGGATAGAGCTATTCAGATAATCAGCAAGGATACAGAAGACCTGAACAACCAAATACTATCAACCAATAAGAACCTTATAAGTGACACAGAATATACATGCAGAATATACATTCTCAAGTGAACATGGAATCTTTCTCATGACAGGCCATATGCTAGGCCACAAAATAAGTCCCAACAAATTTAAGAGAGTTGAAATACAAAGTATATTCTCATGCCAGCACAGAAATTAGAAGTAAACAACATATAAGGAAATCTGAAAAATTCACGAATATTTGAAAATTAACCACCACATTCCCCTAAGTAATGAGTGGTTCAAAACAAAACCTTAAAAAGGCTGTTTCCCCCACTGCCGAGTTGTACAGAGGCGGAGGCTCGGGTGTGCTTAAGGCTTGCCTCCACCTATGACCCACGGCCATGGCCCGGGAAGGCTCTGCTGCAGGAGGCATAGCAGGCACTGATTCTGTTTCACACGAGGCGCTGAGGACCGCCCTCATCCACAATGGCCTAGCATGTGGAATTAATAATAAAGATGCTGAAGCCTTAGAGAAGCACTAAGCCCATCTTTGTGTGTTTCTCCAATGTGACGAGCCTATGTATGTCAAGTTGGTGGAGCTCCTTTGTGCTGAACACCAGATTAACCTAATTAAGGTTGACAACGATGCGAAACTAGGGTAATGAGTAGGCCTCTGTAAAACTGACAGTGGGAAAGCCCTGTAAAGAGACCGGTTGCTATTGTGTGGTAGTTAAGGACTATGGCACAGAATCTCAGGCCAAAGGTATCATCAAGGAATACTTCAAATGCAAGAAAAGAAATAAAAAATTTAGCTCTTGCTCCTCAGAAAAGAAAAAAAAAAATCTTCAGTTTAAAAGTACTTGAGACAAATGAAACAAAAAATATACCAAACTTTATGGGATGCAGTTTTTCATGGCTTAAAGGGACATCAATACCCATTAATCCACACTACAAAACAAAAAAGATTTCAAAACATTAACCTAACCTATCTTAAAAACCAAAAAGAAGAGCACGCTAAACCCAAAGGAGAGAGAAGAAAAAAAATAATTAAGATTAGGATGGAAATAAAAATGAAACAAAATAGAAAGTCAATAGAGAAAATTAATGACATCAAAAATGGGTTCTTTGAAAAGATCAACAAAATTGAAAAACCTAGGCTAGCCAAGCTAGATTGACCAAGAAAAAAAAAAAAAAAGAGAGAAGGAATCAAATTACTAAAATCAGGAATTAAAGAAGGAGCCATCGCTATTGACCTTAGAGAAATAAGACTGTTTGGAAGTACTATGAACAACTATAAGCCAACAAATTAGATAATTTACATAAATAGGTAAATTCCTACAAAGGCAAAAACTACTGAAACCTACTCAAATAGAAAATGTGAGATTAGGGGCGCCTGGGTGGCTCAGTTGGTTAAGCGTCCGACTTCAGCTCAGGTCACGATCTCACGGTCCGTGAGTTCGAGCCCCGCGTCGGGCTCTGGGCTGATGGTTCGGAGCCTGGAGCCTGCTTCCGATTCTGTGTCTCCCTCTCTCTCTGCCCCTCCCCTGTTCATGCTCTGTCTCTCTCTGTCTCAAAAATAAATAAACGTTAAAAAAAAAATTAAAAAAAAAATGTGAGATTAAATCAAATCAGTAATCTTCCCAAAAGCAAAGCCTCAGCCCAAGTGCCTTCACTAGGGAATTCTACTAAACATTCAAACAATACCAGTCCTTCACAAACTTCCAGAAAATGGAGGAAGGAACACTTCACTACTTATTCTATGAGGACACTATTACCCAAAGTTAGACGAAGACCCCTCTGGAAAAACATTTTCCCTCAAGAATATAAATGTGAACATCCTTAACAAAATATTACCAAACCAAATCCATCAGCAATAAAATGGATTATACATAATGACTAAGGGAGATTTATCCCAGAATTGGTTTAACATCCAAAACCCAACTGGTACAATACATTCATAGAATAAAGTAAAACCCCCCAAAAAAGGTGGTCTCAAGAGACACAAAAAAAAGCATTTGATAAAACCCAACACCCAGTCGTGGTAAAAATCCTCAACAAACTAAAAACAGAAGGGGACATCTCTAATACAACAAAGAGGATCTATGAAAAACATACAACTAACGTTACACTTAAATTGGGAAATAAGATAAGGATGCCCACTCTCACCACTTACACAATACTGTATTGGAGGTCCTAGCCAAGGCAATTATGAAAGAAAGAGAGAGGGAAAGAAAGAAAGAAAGAAAGAAAGAGAGAAAGAAAGAAAGAAGAAAGAAAGAAAGAAAAATAGAAAGGCCATTCTGATTACAAAGAGAAAACTATATTCACAGACAATACGGTCTTGTATATAGAAGATCTGAATCTAAGATCTAATAACCTAATCTAAAATCTAAAAAAGTAGAAGATTTGTACACCAAAAACTATAAAACATTGCTGAAAGTAAAAGAGAAGTTTTAAATAAATAAATGGGAAGGAAGACATCCTATGGACATCAACCAGACTTATTATTGTCATGATGGAAATGTTACCAAAATTAGTCTACAGATTCAACATACTCATTGTTGAAATCTCTGCAGAGTTTTTTTGCAGAAATTGACAAGATGGTTCTAAAATGTATGTGTAACTGAGATACCACTTCACACCAGTCAGAGTGGCTAAAATGAACAACTCAGGAAACTACAGATACTGGTGAGGGTGTGGAGAAACGGGAACCCTCCTGCACTGTTGGTGGAAATGCAAACTGGTGCAGCCGCTCTGGAAAACAGTGTGGAGGTTCCTCAAAGAATTAAAAATAGATCTACCCTATGACCCAGCAATAGCACTGCTAGGAATTTACCCAAGGGATACAGGAGTGCTGATGCATAGGGGCACTTTTACCCCAACGTTTACAGCAGCACTTTCAACAACAGCCAAATTATGGAAAGAGCCTAAATGTCCATCAACTGATGAATGGATAAAGAAATTGTGGGGGCGCCTGGGTGGCTCAGTTGGTTGAGCGGCCGGCTTCGGCTCAGGTCATGATCTCGCGGTCCGTGAGTTCGAGCCCCGCATCGGGCTCTGTGCTCACAGCTCATAGCCTGGAGCCTGTTTCAGATTCTGTGTCTCCCTCTCTCTGCCCCTCCCCCGTTCATGCTCTGTCTCTCTCTGTCTCAAAAATAAATAAACGTTAAAAAAAAAATTAAAAAAAAAAAAAGAAAGAAATTGTGGTTTATATATACAAGGGAATACTACTTGGCAATGAGAAAGAATGAAATCCTGCCATTTACAGCAATGTGGATGGTTCTGGAGGGTATTATACTGAGTGAAATAAGTCAGTCAGAGAAGGACAGATAATATGTTTTCACTCATATGTGGATTTTGAGAAACTTAACAGAAGACCATGGTGGAAGGCAAAGGGAAAAAAAAAATAGTTACAGAGAGGGAGGGAGGCAAACCATAAGAGACTCTTAAATACAGAGAACAAACTAAGGGCTGATGGGGGTTGGGGAAGAGGGGAGAGTGGGTAGGTGATGGGCATTGAGGAGGGCACTTGTTGGGATGAGCACTGGGTGTTGTATGTAAGTAATGAACCACGAGAATCTACCCCCCAAACCAAGAGCACACTTTACACACTGTATGTTAGCTGATTTGACAATAAATTATATTAAATAAATAAATAAATAAATAAATAAAATTTATGTGGAAATGCAAAGGACTCCAGAGCCAAAACGATCTTGCAAATAACAAAGTTGGAGAAGTTAATACCTCCTTGATTTTAAAACTTATCACAAAGCTATAGTAACTGACACGTCTAAATACTAATATGGAGTGATCTTCATGATGTATTAAACTTAAAGAAGAGGATGGAGAAAAGTGTACAAAGAAACAAAAAACTATAAACAATTTTTAATGGCTACAAATTTTAAAGTGGAGACTAAAGGGAAAAGGGGACAGAGATAGAAGCTAGACTTCCTGTAGTCATGTAAATATTTTATAAAATTATAAAACAAAATTTTAAAAGCATTTCCTCAGTATCAAAATTAAATGAATAAACTTAGGTACTCAGTTTTGGCCTACCCACAGACAAAAACTATTCCAAATGACTACTCCAAATGACAGTAATTTTCCTAAGTATCTCAGCCTAGATTTCTGAGCTCCAGATTCAGTTAGCTACCTATTTGATATTTCTTCTTGAATGTCTTTAGATATCTTAAATTTAACATGTCCCAACTGGAAGTCTTGATTTTTCTCCCCTAAACCCAACACCCTCTCCTACTTCCCTCATTGACTCCCACCCCCTTGAAAGCATCCCAACCCAGGTAAATGGAGCCACCATCCAATGAGTTGCTTGAGGAAAAAATCTAGAAGTCAGTTTTTATTCCTCCCTGTCCCTCACTACACACAATCCTGCACATTTTATCTCCAAAATATATCTTGAATTTGTCCACTTTATTCACGCACCAGTGAGGAGTTGTGCAATTTTGGAAAGTCAGGCAGTAAACTATAGTGTTCCTTTCACTTCTGCACCCTCAATAATCTGGAAACAACTCAGATATGAAAGCCTTTAGAATGCAAACTTTAGAAGTCATTATGATTAAGCAAATTATATAATCATACATCCTAGTGTTTAAGGAAATCTTCATTATAGTACATATACATTGATTACAACTGTGCAAAATACATGTTACATTAGCAAAACCGGAACAGACTCTGGTTATATCACTAGTTTCCAATTTAAATATATTTTTCTACCAAGTTACCAAGCCTAACCCCACCCCCCCCACACACACACACACACAAATTCTTCACTGAACATTCAGTCAAAACAAAACTGACCTGGATTGGAAACAATAATCAGTTTGCAGCGGTGACTATATTGGATAATACTGGGAATCATTCATTTAAACAATGGACACATTTCGCTAGACTAAATCAAGGTGTGTTTCTCCTCCTTTTATCTGGCGTGCACCTGCTGTGATAATCACTACGTTGGAGTTTACAGTGACAAGGTAATCTGGGGAAAGATTTGAATAGAAAATACATTATGGAAGAAAACATCTGACATTTAGGTACACATTTCCTGTTAGGGCTCAATCACCACACTGTGTTTACTGAAGACTGGGCTCCCTAGGATCTATAATGCCCACAACACTCTTGTAGTTTAGAGAAATGTCACTAAGTTTTACTAAACTTCAATGTTTCTTGTACATTTTTAAAAACCTAACATACCTCTTGTACTTCATAGAATAAGAGATAAAAATGTGTATGAGTCTGGTAAATGAGAATATTTACTTAGAGAAGTGGTGTGAAAAGGCCAGGGAGATCTTGGTTCATGTATTTTTTCAAATGATTATCTCATGGGTGCCAAGTAAATAAAATACAGTAGTCAAGAACTTAGGTTTTTGAGTCAAACAGAACTGGGTTCAAATCCTTACTCCATTTTATTTAACTTCAGTTCACAGGTGCATCATCTGTAAAACCTCACAGAGCTGTCGTAGGTATTAAATAATATGCATAAAACGCTTAGCTCTGGCACAAAATAGACAATCAGTTCATGACAACTATCATGATAACCACTGTTACTGCTGCTCAGAGGGACTCGGGGGCTGTAGGAAACCTTGAAACTAAATGAAGTAAAACCTAATGAAATCTGAACAAGATGCTATGAGTGTACAGAGTAGGGAGCAATCACCTTTATAAGAACTGAGGAAGTCTTCATAAAGGGAAATAAAGATCCAATTTTCATATTTATTCATGTAGTATTCAAATATTTATAGTATTTCACTATGATATTAACCTTTGCCAGAAACACTGTTTGGCATTTTCATGAAAGGGCTACCATGTTGAAGATCCACTGTCCCACCCATCAGTTTGCCTTCATCAACATCCACAAAGGCAAGCTCATCACTCAAGCCCTAAAAGAAATCAGTCAAAAGCAGGGAGGGAGTAAACTTTCTGATTAAGTGGAGAGTGAAAGAAAACTGTTATACTGGCCATCTGTGTATCTTATATTAGGCTCAAAGAAGACGCAGTATGTTCAACATCTCAGGATACAAAAGCCCCAACTAGAGGAGATACAAGTTACAAAGAAGAACGTTTCAGTTCACAATTAGGAAAAAACAGAAACCGTTTAATAAATAGAAGAGTCTCTGAAGGTAGTGAACACCTCTTTAACTTAAGCTGAGGCTGTACAGTGATAAAGCGGTGATTCTGTAGAAGGAATTTCTCATCAAACTAGGAGCTCCTTGGGGTGCCTGGGTGGCTCAGTTGGTTAAGCGTCTGACTGTTGGTTTTGGCTCAGGTCATGACTTCACAGTTTTGTGGGTTCAAGCCCTGCATCGGGCACTGACGGTGCAGAGCCGGTTTGGGATTCATTCATTCTCTCTCTCTCTCTCTCTCTCTCTCTCTCTCTCCTCTCTCTCTCTCTGCCCCTCCCCTGCTCATGCTGTTTCTGTCTCCCTCAAAATAAATAAATAAACATAATTTTTTTTTTTTTAATTAGGAGCTCCTTGAGAATAGGAAGTGCTTATTCATCTGCACTCTGGTGCTTAACACCTACCTAGCACATAAGAGCTCAGTAATAGTTTTTAAAATAAATGGATTAAAATATAAGGCCCTTTCCAACTCTACAAGTTTATAGTTCTATAATCAGATAATATTACCTGCAAAAACCAATCAGTACTATATATTTCTAGCATGCTACTTTATATGTCAGAAAGAAGGGAATATAACATATTTGTATTTGCAAAAGAAACACTTGAAGATACACAAGAAACTAATTTAAATGGATGCCTATAACAGACATAGAGGGAAAGGGTTAATGAAAACATGCTTCTCCATGTATATCTGTTTATATTAGCTTTATTTTTTAACCTTGTGAGTGTATTACCTCTTGAAAAATGTTTTAAATAACTACATATTCTTTTATCTTTACACTAAAATTTTCACTGAAAAAAAAAATGTGTGAGGTGCCTGGGTGGCTCAGTCGGTTAAGTGTCCAACTTCGGCTCAGGTCATGATCTTAGAGTTTGTGAGTTCAAGCCCCATGTCAGGCTCTGTGCTGACAGCTCAGAGCCTGGAGCCTGCTTTGGATTCTGTGTCTCCCTCTCTCTCTCCCCATCCCCTGCTTATGCTCTGTCTGTCTGTCTGTCTCTCTCTCTCTCTCAAAAATAAATAAAAATTAAAAAAGAATTTTTAAATGACTGTGCTAGTACTGAGAAGTAAATGATCAAACATCTACAACTTATTGTTGGATATTTTACTTTATTCTAAATAATGGAAATCCAAAGCCAAGCACTTTAAATTTTAAACATCATAAGTGATTAGCCTAGAAGTCTAAACTCTATCACAAGGAAAATATTGTTGCTTAATGAGATGCCAATGCTTTCTGGATACTTTGAACTATTCAAAGTGATTGGAATTGTATGTAGCAGAATTATACAGTATTGATAAAATTATCTTTGAAAAGCTAGCTTCTAAAATGTACTATATGTCCAGCATCTTGATTTACATAATCCCATCTCCAATAACAGGAACCAGAGATCCTTAGAAAAAAAGGCTGCTTTGGGCCTGGAACAGAAAATATACAAGATGAAGAAAGTGCCAGAAAGTAAGGAAGTACTTAAAACAAAACAAAAGCCCTATGTCAATGAGATATGTCAAAGGAGCACAGTAGCTAACTGAATGAGCTTCCAGTGGCCAAAGCTGAACAATTTGAGAAACAACATCCATGAAGACATATTGGATTATAACCCAAAACATAAAATAAAATCCAGGAATCCATACTAATATCTACAAATGAATTAATAGAGTGGAAGAAATAAATCTCCCATGTGAAATTCCAAATAATTTATAGAGATACTCCACCCTCAGAGGGAGCATAACTCCCACTCTTTAAGTGTGGGCTGAATACAGAGACTTCCTTCCAAAGAGCATAGTGTGGAAAGGGGGAAAAGAGAGTACCTAACATTACCTCAGCTGGGTGACTGAGGTCAACATCAACCACGATAAATCACATTGACAGTATGGACCCTGGATATGACATAATGAAAATCGCACTTCGCCTCTGTGTTTTCCCCTCTAAAATCCATAACCCCAGTCTAACCATGAAAAAAAAAACAAAAAAAAAACAAAAACAAAACAAGACAAATTTCAATAGAGGGTCATTCTACAAAATACATGACCGGTAATCCTTAAAACTGCCAGCCATCAAAAACAAAGTCTAAGAAACTGTCATAGTCAAAGGGAGCCTAAGGAGACATGATGATTAAATGTAATGTATCCTGGATGGGATGCTAGAACAGAAAATAGGACAGTAGATATAAACTAAGGAAATCTGGGTAATGTATGGCCTTTAGTTAACGACAATGATTATACCTCTACAAAAGCATTTATACATTTGTAACATACTAAAGTATGATGTTAATAACTGGGTGTGAGATAAAGATAGAACTCTGTACTATCTTTTCAACCTTTCTGTAACTCGAAAACTATTCTTTAAAAAATAAAGTCTAAAAACAAAGTCTATTAAAAAATATTTTAACTCAGTCTCTCTGGACATTTTCCATATTTATAAAAATGAAAGTGGGTAAAATATCCACTCTCTGCACTCGTTATCCAGTGCTTTCTCCCTTTTAACATGCAATTGACTTCTATTCTTTCATTCAGCTACTAAGTGTCTATTACACTAGACATTGTTCTAGCTAGACTTGGGATACAAGAATAAATGAAATAAAGATGCCTGCCCTTGTGAATATCACATTATAGTAGTGAAAGCTTATGTATTATGGTATAATTCAGTGATTTTCAAAAACATTGCTGTTTCCCTACTAGGTTTATACAATAAATTTCTGCCAATAGAGTACTAAACAATTCCTACTGAGAACTCCTTCCTTATAAGCAAGAAGCTTTTAAGATATCACCACCTCCTTGGATGGAAGAAGTTGCAGAATCTAGAGCCAAAAGAGACACAGATGAACGGGAGCCTTAACCTGGGACTTTGTAGGGGACTGTGCACTACACCTTCTCAGATCTACAAATGCTGTAATTGTCACACCACACAATTCAAGCTCTGAGAGCTCGTGCCTATCATCTTGTTTTTTTAGGGCTAGGGCCCAAATCCTCTCAGAAAGGCCCTTCAAAGTAGAGGTAATAAATAAATCTTTTACTTCAAGGTTTTCTGTACACTTACGATCTGTATACTTATCTATTCATGCAACTTGAGATAGTCTGTGCTCTTTTTTCTCCTTTACAAAATAGATCTAATAATTATTTTCAGGATTTTATTAGACACCATATATAAAGCACTTTTTCATTATTATTGACATTGACAGCAAATATATTGGCTTTCACGTATGCACACTCTTCATTAGCAATGGTGCACCACTGACAAAGGCATTATAATTGACAGACAAAATGAACCATTGGGAATTCATATGATTGCTAGCAGCAATAGTTAACAGCAGCTGATGTTCTTAGTGCCTTACAGATACTTCTGTCATCTAGCTCAAACCCAGGGCCAGGACTAAAAGCTATAGAAAGGTAGCTTAGGAAATTTTACAGATATCCCACTAATAAAAGCAAAGCATAGCTCCAAGAGTTTATTATGACTTACTAAAACATTATGGGTTCAGATCAGGGTAATATTCTTAGGAGTGAGAATCTTTCTAGTCCTGTGTCTAGCCATTTAACCGGAAGCTAAGTTTATCTGCTACATCAATGCTAAGAACTAAACACTAAAACTAACCTAACATGGATAAGGTAGAAGGGAAATAAAGACAGAGATGAGGAAACCGGAGAGAGATTTTTAAAGGAAAAAGACTTATATTTTGTGGTAGTAGGACACCAACTGACAGGTTGTGCACTTTTTTCTGCCACCTATTTCTTCATTGCACGTGTATGAGCTGTTTCCTACAAAGTACCCCAAGCAAAGGGGTACTTCATACTGTCATCACATGGGGGAAAGAGTAATATCAACATTCTAACACATACGATACCATCATAAATACTAGAAAAACCAGGGGCGCCTGGGTGGCTCAGCTGGTTAAGCATGGGACTCTTGATTTCCACTCAGGTCATAATCTCACAGTGGTGAGCTTGAGCCCCACGTCACCGGGCTTCCTTCATGCTGAGCATGGAGCCTGCTTTAGATTCTCTCTCTCCCTCTCCCTCTGCTTCTCCCCTGCTTGCACTCTCTCTCAAAAAACAAAACAAAAACAAGCAAACAAAAACCCAAAACCTAGAGAAAGCAGCCCCCTCTGGATAGAACAATTAGAAAAGCTCACCTGTGCCTCTGGGCTAAGCCTGCAGGGACTGAATAAGGCCTCTACTCACCCCATTTTTAACTGAACACAACCTGCCTAACCATATGCAGTAGCCTTACATCCAAAGAAGGGAAACTTGGTTAACCCTATGGCACAGAACAGAGAACTTACTTTTAGTAAGATGCTGATTACACAGGGTGTTCCAAGCGATCCAGTTCCTATAATGGAGATCTTATTGTGATGAATGGCCTCCTCTGAAGTGAAATTCTTAAGAAGTTCACCTTGATAGTCGCCATCTTGGAAACCTAACAGAGTGAGGAAAAACTGCAAAGCCACTTCCAAATTTGGTCTGCAGTGAGAGTGGGCATATAGAAAACTCCCGGGTCCCCTGGGGGAAGGAGGTGCTGCAGACCCAACAGGGAATGACAAAACTGACTGGCAAAGAAGCTGGGTAGTTTCTAGCCAGCTGCCCAGCATCCAGAGGTAAACCAAGGGAAGGAAGAGGAGGGTGGAACAGTTAAGAGGGATTACGAATTAGTGAAGGCAAAGGGGCGGCTTCACCAAAAGTGACACGACAGTCAGGACAGCTCTTCCTCCCCTCACCACCCCAGTTGTCCCCCTCGCCCAGCTCTTGGCTCCAGAACCCAGCCCAGACTCCGTAAGTCCAGGGCCGAGGACTGCCAAGCACGCAGTACTTCCGGCCACATTCACGTGGGTGAGAGGGCCAGCCACCTCTGACAGGGATGTGTGCAGGCTGCAAGGGACACAGAGCCATCCTCAGGCAAAAGAAATTCACTCCCGCAGCGACCACGCTGCAGCTCATCTACAGAACTCCCACAGCCCAGCTCATGGCCGCCCCCTCCAGAGGCAGATGAAGAGAATGGAGGAAAACCGCAGAAAAGCTGGTTGAGGCCTCAAGAAGGAAAACCATGGCTAGTGAGGCCGCGCAAGGCCGCGGGCCTCGTTTTGGTCGTAGCACACCTGGCGCAGAAGCGAGGCCAGAATGAGGGTTCCGATGCATCGTGCCTGGTCTGTGCCCGGCCTGCGCCTGCAGCTTGTCACCTGCACCAGTGGAGGGCTGACAATTTTGTAGTTGGCAGGTTTCAGGGAGGCTCCTTGGGCTCCTGGGCTCAAAGAGCACGAGGTGCAAAAGATAACAATGAATTAGAGAGCCTCCAGCTATCAAATGGGGTACCACTTGCCCAAAACCCATCCGCTGGAAAGCCCAAGTAAATGTATTTCTAACCAAACCTTGTCTGGATGTATCCAATAGGACTTTTTGACTCTCTGTTGCTAACTTTTTCCCAGAGCTGCAGGAGAAAGGGACCTCAGTGCTAGTTTTAACCACCCACAAAGCGAGTAAGTAAAAATTTAAAAACCTGCTATGCAAAGGGGCTTTTTAAATAAAATATGAAACCCTAAGAACTTGATCAGTGCAGGGCTAACTGATAACAATTTTCACAGGTGTATGGGAAAGCTCAACTCATTTATGTGGTAGTTAAATGCAGAACCCAAAATTCCCCTCTCATCCTTTAGTCTGGGATACACCAAGGCTTCTGTTCTCTTGTCCCACCACGTTCTACCCAATTACGTGTTTCCTAACTCATTTGTGAATCATAATACATAATACACATCTGACAAATTCTTTTCTAAGAAGGAGAGCAGCTGTTTCTCAAACTTTTTTTCATTCTCTCTCCCTCAAGGGCCTTTTTAGACATTTTCCCCCAATCGTTCAGCTCCACTCACCCCATCATGAAATTAAATATTAAAGAATAAGAGGTGCCTGGGTGGCTCAGTCGGTTAAGGCTCCCACTTCGGCTCAGACCATCATCTCGCGGTTCTTGAGTTAGAGGCCCCGTGTCAAGCTCTGCGCTGGCAGCTCAGAGCCTGGAGCCTGCTTTGGATTCTGTGTCTCCTTCTCCCTCTGCCTCGCCCCCCTCGCCCCCCCTCCCCCCACCCGCTTGCGCTCGTGCTCTCTCTCAAAAATAAACTTAAAACTTTTTTTAATAAATAAATATTAAAGAACAAGAGGGGCACCTGGCAGGCTCAGTCAGTCGGTGGAGACTGCAACTCTTGATCTTGGGATTGTGAGTTTGAGCCCCAGGTTGGGTGTAGAGATTACTTAAAAATAAAATCTAAAAGTAATAATAATAAGATGTTGTCTGCTAGGGTTGAACTTTAGGGTTTAGAAACCCTTGTAGTATCTGTTTTTTTCCACCAACCCCATAACCAATTTAACCCTCTTGGGGTGATATTGCCCCCTGTTGAGAATACACGATGTAGAGCAGTTTTACTTCCTACAGTATTCCCACTGAAACTATATTTTGCAGGCTTTGAATACCTGCAAGCATTTACTAAAATGAAGTTTTAATTTGGTGTACAAAGAACAGCTTTTAAAAAAAAAGGCAAAATCCACAGAAGACCCCTCTATCCCTGCTATCCTAACTAAACTCTCTGATGATCCTGTTTGTGCATTCAAGGGAAAAATTGAAAACAAGGAAAAAGAACAAAATATTGGGAAACTAATCATGTTCAGCAGTAGAGGACCGGAATGAAAACTATTCAAACAGCAAGAATAAGAGTATGAACTGTGACTCTCTGTCCAGTGTGCGCACCTCCACGAGAGCACACGCTGTAAGTCCTTAGGGCCTGCATATGTCTTCTCATTTTTCGCCCTGGTCCTGTCCTAGTCTATAAATTACTTTGGTCCTGATTTCTTTGTTTTTGTTCAGTTGTGTATTTCTTATAGCTACCTTAAATTGTGAAATCAAGGAAATATTTCATGTATGTGTGTGTGGCATATGCATATATAAATTAGAAATACATGCACTCATATGCATATACATCAATAATCAATTAGTTGAGGTGCCCTAAATACTGTGAGATACTTGAGGGCATAAATCATGTCCTATTGACCTCATGACCGTAACACAAACAAGCGTACCAGTAGTTTGCTCCACAAATGACTTAGAGAATGGTCTAAGCTCCCTGTGTGGTATTTCAACAGAGACACCAAATCAGCTATTTGAGTTCATATGAATTGGAATAATACTTACAGGTTTGAAAACATTTAATTTTGATTTTGCCATTGAAGTTTTATTTCTGTTTCTTCCTGTTATACATGGACTTAACGTACCTGGTGCAGATCACACATAGACACACAAAGCTAATGAAGCAATATAAACTGAATATGCCTGTGCCCTAATGGAAGAATGAAATTTCAATGCTAGAAAAGGTGCTGGTTGTTTTATGGGAAGAATCATAAGTTTTGTATTATAAGGGATTATTATACATACTCTACCAAACTTGAAGTCAACTCATATATAGGATACTTCAGAAGTATTACTTGCATATGTATAGGTTGGGTATCATTAGAACAGGGTTGTAAGAGATTCATAAAGAGGGGAAATATTTTTACCATTTCCTTTTTCTAGCCTTGAGGGACTGAAGTTATGTCACGGGTTTCCAATGTTTTTTTTTTAAATTTTTTACAAATCAAATGACAATACTTTCAAAATATAAAACATACAGTCTGATATCTTCTTCTATAAAACAGTGGAACATTAAGAGGCTTTAAAATACCAGCTCTTTTTGGATATTCCAAAGTATGTCTGCACTCTTCTTAAAAAGGGCCTCCTCCTCAGAATTCAAGTTAACTTTCACAATATCTGAGATACCATTTTGTCCCAAGACACAAGGGATACTGAGAAAGATTTCTTCTTTTAATCCATATAAGCCCTAAAAGGCAAAATTAGATTATTGTTCAGTAACCTGATATGGAAAAACAGCTAATGCAAAAGAGCTTCAGAATAAGAGGATACCAGAGAGACCATGGAGCTCAACTAGAATCAGAGGGTGGTAGAGTAATTATCAACAATACAAATCCTAGGGGGGTCTGGGTGGCTCAGTCCGTAAAATGTCTGACTTTGGCTCAGGTCATGATCTCGTGGTTTATGAGTTCAAGTCCCGCATCGGGCTCTGTGCTGACAGCTCAGAGCCTGGAGCCTGCTTTGGATTCTGCATCTCCCTCTCTCTCTCTGCCCCTCCCTTGCTCGTGCTCCATCTCTGTCTCTCTCTCTCTCTAAAATACACGTTAAAAAAAACTTAAAAAAAAAAACAATACCAATCCTAATGTCCTATGACTCTGTGGAGTTTGTGTTCAATGAAATAAAGAACCTACCAGAGGCCTTCAAAGGGACCAAGAAAGGCAACATCTACTCCACCCCTTACCAGGTCCATCTTTCTGTCCAAAGGAAAGATGCCATCCAGTCCTTCATGATGCCATTTTATCTAATAAGGACTGCAAAATCAAGCAGCCTGTGTTTGGTATAAACTACATCAAGAGAACAGTGAAGGTTGAAGGAGGAAGTGGCTGGGAAGACCGCTTTGTAGAAGTTGACCTTTACACCAACAGGCACCATTGAGTTGGACAATAGATGTTACAGGTGACATCTCAATCTTCTAAAGGTGAAGCCTCCAATGGAGCCTACAGATATTCTCATATGCCCAGCAGGACCTTTGTCTTTCCCCTGCCAATTGCAAACAGAATATGCCCTTACCCTCCTGGCTACTTCTGTCCATCACCTCCATCTGACTTCTATCCAGAACTTCCCATGATGAACATGGAATAGTTGCAACCATGGCGACCACCCTATTCTGGGCTTATGGAACCTCCAGCCAGCAGCCCTGATGTTCCCTCTATTCCTGTAGCTGAAGCCAAGGCCACAGAAGCAGCTGCCAGAGCCAGTTACAACCTGGACAACAAACACAATGCCTACATGCCCACAAACCAGTTTCTGCCACCTTCCTACTACCCCATGGAAGATAAGACCCAGTAGACACCTCACACCTCCCTGCCTTCCATCCCTCCTTGCTCTTTCCCATCTATCCCTTGGGGTTGACTTTAGGGTTGGAAGAGGCAATGGGAAGGACTTTTTCTTCCTCCTTCCTTCCTTATAATTAAACATTACCAGGAACTAGCATGGAGGGAAGGAAGAGGCCCCTTGACTATGGAGTGGTGTTTCCCAGCTTCCCACAACAGCTCAGAGTCCACAGGTGCTACTCAGCCAAGCTTCCCTCTCACCATCTTTGGGGATTTCCTCAGGATCTCAGGGTGTGCCCCTTGTTCCTACCTCATTCTAGTCTCCCACAGAGGGCCTCTGGTCACCTCCTCCACCACATTTTGTACTCAACCTCACAAGCACCATCACATCAGCCACATGTCTCCTTCTGGGGGCCCCAGCCAGGCTATACTCACATTCCCTCCACTCTGGTCTGTCCCTATCCATGGAAGGCCACAGTCCCACCAGACTGTCAGCCCACATTCCATTCCCAGCCAGAGGTCAGCTTCAGTTACATTCACCCTCCCTTCCTTTTCCTCTCCTTTGTCATTCTGTTGCCACCTCTGTGTAACTTTTGGAGCTTTAACATGAGTTGCTAGGGATTGGGTGGAATCAGAAACGAGGCCACTGTAGGTGAGGAAGAAGCCCCTCTGTTCCCTATTGGTGTTTTGGGAATTTGTTTCCCTCTACTTTCTCTGTTTCTCTTTCGTCTAGAAGGGGCTTCTAGGACTAATATTGAAGAATGTATGTGCATCCCGTCATGACACTTGGGGCTGTTGAGTGGGCTGGAAATAAGGCGCCTGGCCCCTGGGGCCTGGCCTTGTCTGGTCCTGTGTGATGACCATGACCTGCTACCCAGGCCCCTCTTCTCTTTAAGCTTCATTCCTGGTTGACAATATGACCCTTGAATACACTAAAATTGGCTCTCATTTGCTCCTGGATTGGCCATGAAATGAGGAAATGGCTACTTAAGAAAATTCCCTGTTTATTTGAAAAAAAAAACCCAGTCAACATATTAATATGAAATAAACTGCACCCTTATTTGTTGAAAATGTGAAGTAATAAAACTGAAGTAGCTGGGGTAAAAAAAAAAAAAAAGAGTATATGAATGATTATGCTCTTAATGTCAAATGTTTATTTTCCTATAAAATATAACTTATCCATTGATTTGTTCAGTAAAAATTATGAAATTCCCGTATTACTCAATCTCACTCTCTTAGAACATTTGACACCTCCTTGACTCTTCCTCAGGAGCAACCTCGGGGTAATTAATTGCTTATTCTCCCGTAGCCCCTGTGTATCCTCAAAAGAGGAGGGGTGTGTATCCAGTGTGTACTCATTGTCTCTTTCAAAACAGTAATCCCCTACTCTCTTAACATTTCCCCTATTTTTTTGAGGCTCATCTTATTCAACTCTTCTTCCTTAATGATCATCTTCTAACCTCTTGGCTACTCTGTCTCATTCATAAAAGACTGACACCTGGCTCACAATCTTCTCTGTCCCAGTTTCTGTGATTACTCTTGGTGACTTCATTGTTCATGTGGGTAAACTAACCATAACCAATTCCCTTTCTTTCCAGTTTCTTGACTTCTTTATCTCACAGAACCTTCTCTTCCCACCCCAAGTATCCTACTGTGGACATTGTTACGGGTTCCTCCATATCCAACTTAGATCCCATGATTCATTCTGTAACCCTTTCACCATATACTAAGACCCTCTGCTTATTTTAATTTTTATGTTATAAATATTTCTTAAATTCCTCATTATTCATTTTCTTTTTATAATGTATTCATTTGTATGTAGATCATATTTGAGGGCAAAGGTCTTGAATTTGTCTGTGACCCTTTAGCAGAAAGTCAAACCTATTTTTAACATGTATGTAAGCCAAAAGCTACACCTTCACCCTTCCCTTCCTCTTTCCTCACCCCCTCTTTCATACTCCACAAGTAAAACCCACACCCACATGAATTCAGCTATGCTCTCTCTCCATTCCTGTGCTCAGATCCCTGGAGAAAACTACACAATAAAGTTGATCTTTAACTCACATTACAAATTAATGCACATCAACCTCAAATAAGCATCCACCTAACAGTAATTCTGTATTTTTTTTTTTTTGGTCAACTTCTATTTCTATCTACAAAGACGACTTCAAATCTTCTCAAACATCTGACTTTTCTATACATCCCCTGATTCTCAGCAGCAGATGATTCTGTCTCCTTTCACTAAAAAGACAGAAGTCATCAGATGCATCCAATGCCAAACTTACAAATCTACGTGATTCACTGCCTATCCTCTCTTGATTATCTCCTGTTACAAAGCTGTCTCTCCTCCTATCTAGGACTAATACCTTCATCTATGGTCTGGATCCCACTGCCTCTGCTTATTACTTCTATCTTCAATATCTTCTTTACTATCAGAATTTTATCTTTGAAAAAAGAAAAGAAAAAAAGGCAGGCGCCTGGGTGGCTCAGTTGGTTGAGTGTCTGACTCCTGATTTCAGCTCAGGTCATGGTCCCAGGGTTGTGGGATTGAGCCCCTCATTGGGCTCCACACTGAGTGTGGAGCCTGCTTAAGATTCTCTCTCTCCCCCTCTGACCCTCTCCCCCACTCACATGCTCTCTCTCTCACTCTGTCTCTCTAAAGTAAAAAAAAAAAATTTTTTTTAAACAAAAAACACAAACTTGCCTGGCCTTGATTTTCCTCTCCAATTATTACTCTCTTTCCTTACCTTCACAGCCAAATACCTCAAAAAAGCTGTTTATACTTGTCTTAGTTTCCTCAGAGGTTCTCAAGGGACCCTTCCAAGGGACATTTGGCACTATATGGAGACATTTTTGATTGTCAAAACTGGGGAAAGAGGGTATGCTACTGGCATCTAATAAGTATAGGCTGGAATGCTGCTAACATCCCACAATGCACAGGACAGCCCTCCAACAATGAAGAATTATCCAGCCCAAAGTCTATAGTGCCGAGGCTAAGAAAACCCTAGTGTGCTCCAATCAGACTTTCATTCCTATTACTTCATTAAACAGTTCCTGCTAAGGTTATCCATGACCTCTGTCACTTTATACCCCTGTCATTTTTTTTAAGTTTATTTATTTATTTTGAGAGAGAGAGAGAGAGACAGTATGAGTGGGAGAAGGGCAAAGAGAGAGGGAGAGAGAGAGAGATTCCCAAGCAGGCTTTGTGCTGCCAGCACAGAGCCCGGTGTGAGGCTCGAACCCATGAAGCTACAAGATCATGACCTAAGCTGAAACCAAGAGTTGGACACTTAACCAACTAAGCCACCCTATCCTCCTGGCATTTTTAATCCTCATTTATATGACTTCACAACATCAATCCACAATAGAAAACCAATTCTTTCATCTTTAAAACATCCTCCTCTCTCTTGGTTACCATGATTCCACGTTCTCTTGGTTTTTCTTTTAATTCTCTGGTCACTACTTCGTTTTGACTTTGTGGGCTCACACTATATAAACTCAACTTTTTAAAAATATTTATTTTTGAGAGACAGAGAGAGACAGAGCATGAGCAGGGGAGGAGCAGAGAGAGGGAGACACAGAATCTGAAGTAGGCTCCAGGCTCTGAGCTGTCAGCACAGAGCCCAACGCAAGGATTGAACCCACGAACTGCGAGATCGGTGACCTGAGCTGAAGTCTAGTGCCTAACTGACTGAGCCACCCAGGTGCCCCTAAACTCAACTTTTAACACTGGAATTCCTCAAGACTCAATCTCAATCTGTCTTCTCACTTTATTATGCTCTCCTTAGGCAAGTTGATTAACATTCCTGGCTTCAGTTACTATGTATAAGGCATATCTGTTGTCTGTACCTGTCCAGCTTCTCTTCCTTTGTTGTTGTTGTTGTTGTTGTTGACAGAACCTCTCTTTCCCCTTCAGGAACTGTCTCTCTCCAAACTGACTCACATTTAGAACTCCAACCCAAAACTCTTCTACAAGTTCCAGAAGCTTGTACCCAACTGCCTATTTCCTCTTGGATATTGCAAAACACCTGAAAATGAACTTGTCCATAACTGCAAACATGATCTTTAAACGTGGCTCTCCTTGAGTATTCCCTTCCTTAGTGGCTACCACTATCTATATATAAAGGTGGAAAACAGAAACCCACAAATGGCCTTTCTTTTCCTTATTTCTCACTTCATTCCACTACCAAGTCCTATGAATGTTACCTCCTAAATACAGTATCTACAAATTTATCCCCTTCTCTTCGCCTCGACTACTATCATTTCTATTCTGAGCTACCGCACATCCTCTTGACAAGTTTCCCCATGTTTACTCTTGTCCTTTTCAAATCTGTTCCCTCCACCACAGCCATAGAAATCTTTTTAACATGAAAACTTGAAAAGAAATAAATTCTTTTAGTGGTTTTCCATAGCTCTACGGTAAGGACTCAAATCCTTTTACAAGGCTTTTAGTGGGCTAACCCTG
The DNA here is from genome assembly GCF_018350215.1 of Panthera leo. Classification (NCBI taxonomy): domain Eukaryota; kingdom Metazoa; phylum Chordata; class Mammalia; order Carnivora; family Felidae; genus Panthera; species Panthera leo. The sequence goes on along the minus strand of NC_056688.1, from coordinate 74,357,722 downwards.
CTTACTTCTCCAGCCTAACCATGCACTTCCCTTTGCTCTCTGCATTTCAACAACTGATGTTTTTTTCAGAACTTCAAGTACCCTCTACTTACATCTACCTCAGTTCCTCTGTACATGCATTGCCTCTGTTTAGACTACTAGTTCAGCCTTCCAAATTAACTCCTACTCATTCAGAATAGGTCACATTTACTTCCTTAGGAAGGCTTCCCTTAACATCACCCATGCCACCACCCAGGGTAGCTAAATTCTCTTCTTGTACACTCTTAAGTACTTGGTAATTTTTCATCATAGAATTTATCATAATTTGTTAATATATATTTCCTTTTATAATTGTTTTATTAAGTCCATTTCTTTCATTAAACTCTATGAGATTAGGGCTTCTCTTTTGTTTGTTCACTATATACTCAACATCTTGCGCAATGCCTGGCACATAGTAGGGACTCTCAAAAATGTTAAAGAAAAGATGATAAATGAAGATTCGACTTAAGCCTACCTTAACCATAGTAGAAACTGGATGCACTCTCCTCAGATTTTTCAAAATTGATCCTACCAGATCTGTCACAGATAGTCCAATAGCCCAAGAGGTATACCCTTTCAGCTTGATAATCTGATAGCCACTACAGTTGTAGAAAGTAAAAAAATCAAATTTATGGGATGTCAACTTATAGAACACATATTATTTTTCAGGCATCCATTTTGAAGTAACCTACATGTCAATGCCACTCTCAGAGATTTCTTCCAAAATTATTTACCAATAGTCAATAGAAATTTCTATACTAGTCTCATAAACATTGTTTGCTTTAAATAATAATTAATACACCCCCACCCTTCTCTTATCATAAAGGCAGAATACTAGGACATATGTGCGACTAAAGATGAAACTAGTTTTATATATTTTTTATTGTTGTTTAAATCCAAACACAGAATCTGATCATCTTGACAGTTAAAATATACATCTTGCTGACCACTTAAAATTATTACTAGGGTGCCAATGTAACTTTATCTAATCGTAAGCCAGGTGTACATATTTTTCATAAGAATACATCATTAAATCAACAATATATGGAAATATGGGGAAATGTTCATGACACATTTTCAAAGGAAAATAGCAAAGTCCTAAACATTATGCAATTTCTTATCTCAGTCTTGTTAAAAACATAACACGTTTATAAGAACTTTAGAATTGCATCAGTCCACAAAGTTATTAACAGTGATTCTTTTTAAGTGGTATTACAGGTGATATCATCTTCTCTACACTTCTCTGAATTTTCTTATTTTCTACAATGAATATGTATCATATTCTTGCACTGCCACCAACAGATTTGGATTGACAGTCAAAGTCAAAGAACAAAGAGGTTTTAACTTAGCACTGAGTTTATTTAGTTCTCAGAAAAGGATCCAGGACAGGAAACAGAATGTTCAACATCATTATTCATATCAGGGGGTCTTACATCCATGGAAGCACTGTTGCAAGGCCCCAGGACTGCACGCAATACACTTGGTAGCAAAAGATAAGACTGATCCCCTCAGCACAGAAAAGCTGGGACTGGGCTGTACTTACTGTGGTATTGTAATTTGACTATCAATCCAAAACCAGGGCACAATTAGGGGGCATGAGGATTGCTGTCAAATTTAGGATTAACTTCCAGACTCTCAATTCAATATGACCAAGACTCTGTGGGGTAAGTAAAAAGGAAGGGAGGGAGGCTCTGCCTAGTGATTGATTGATTGATTGATTGATGAAATATGAGTTGAAGAAAGCTCTGCAGTAAATAAATGGGGAAAGATCTTACCAGTGGAATCTGGATGACAGATTTATTTTTTCAAGAATCAACAAAATGGATTGACAAAGAGAAAGGGTTGAAAATAGAATAAATATATAATCCTTTAGTTGTTATTAACCATCCTAATGAAAATAAAACTGCTGCCATAAAAAGAAGTAGGCAAAGTGAGCATATAGAACAAGCAGTTTTAAGGTTACTATATTAAGACAAAAACTAATTGCTCTATTAGAAACCTGGAAGGACATCCTATTAAATCATGATGTCATTACCCTACAATTGGTTAGGCACTAGAAAATCAGAGGCTATGACATAAAAGTGGTGAGTTGTTTTTAGATAAATACTAGCAGTATCTCAGGATTCTTTATAATTATAGATCCTTTGCTAAATGACCAAGGGGGAAATAATTTAATTTGGACACTGCATTATTGAGAGGACTAACTGGAATAAGTACTGATCTGTAATATGTTGCAGTATTTGGTTTTTAAATCACGCAGGACTTCAGTGGAAAAGGTGGTCTTAATCATTATTCCCTTATAGCAACAGTGTTTCAAATTTAACATTCCCTGGGGTACGATGATTAGGAATTTGGTAGACAAAGACTAACACTGTAACATCCCTGTAAGAAGTAGATGGGCTGCTCCATGACACTTGGAAACCAGTATTGGCTAAAACATATTCCTTAGGGCATGGGTTGTGGTTCTGCCTCTGTATCAGATTGATTCCTGAATTTGCTGGGAACTGGCCCTTACTGGCCCCTATATCTAGAAATACATGGCATATGGGTAAGGACACTTGTGTTGAAAAGGGTAGGAAATGATACTGTAGTATTAACATAATTATATGCTAGACATTAACTTAAAAGTGATTTCTAAGTTCTAGAAGTTCTACTAACATGTAACTTGGCTGAAGCATGAGGGAGAATCATGAATGCTATTAAAGCTGATGTATATAGAGTCAGACACTTCACTTACAAGTAAAATTAGTTAACTTCTGATCATCTGATCAGTTTCATGTTTTTTTCATCAAATCATTTGATAAACACTTAATAATTTCTAAGTACTGTTCTAACCATTTTACTCCACTAACTCATTTACTCTTCATAATAATTTTCTAAGGTAGGTTCTCCTATTATCCCCATTTTAAATATGAAGAAAATGATGTGCAACATTATTTACAATAGCCAAAATATGGAAGCCACCCAAATGCCCATTGATAGATAAATGGTAAAGATGTGGTGAAATATTACACCACAGTGGAATATTACTTAGCCATAAAAAGAATGAAATCGTACCATTTGCAATAACATCAATAAACTTAAAGGGCACTGCTAAGTGAAATAAGACAGAGAAATAGTGATACCATACAATTTCACTTATATGTGGAATATAAATAACAAAACATACAAACAAACAAAAAACAGACTCTTAAGTACAGAGAACAAACTGGTAGTTGCCAGTGAAGAGGTGGGTAGAGGGATGGGTGAAATAAATAAAAGTTATTAATAGATATAAACTCCCAGTTATAAAATAAATAAGTGATGAAGATAAAAAGTACAGCATAGAGAATATAGCCAATAATATTATAATAATGTATGATGACAGATGGTGACTATATCTACTGTGGGAGCACTAAGTAATACATAGAAATGTCAGTCAATATCAGCATGTTGTATACCTGAAACTAGTATAACATTGTATGCTAATGAAACTTCAATAGAAAAAAAAAGATGAGGGAACTGAGATTTTAATATTTTAAATACGTTCTCAATATCACACCACTAATAAATGGTGAAGCCAGGTTTCAAGCCTGAGCACCTTGGTTCAAAGTCCATGATCAAAATCACTGTGATATATTACCCTCAAACACAAATGAGTTCTTATAAAATGATAAACAGATTTTCCTTTTGAAAAATAATCCCCAAAGAAAGCTATGCAGAATATAAGTCTAAATTTGGGAATTTCCAAAAAGTTAGAATTCGTTATCTCACAAAAAGCAAAGATCAACTATAGACTTTTTGTGTGTGAATCTTACTCTTAAAACTGATTATTAAGGCACTGAGACACTGAATGAGTACTGTTACCTTTCAATAACTTGTTTATGGATATTTTTCCATTGGTCCTTGTCTGAATCAGTTCCTAATTTAGGGTCTAGACTCTTCAGGGCAACACCAGCAACATTCACCCCACTCCATAAGGGCACTAAAAGAAACAGATCTCAGAATAAATTCTTCTTCCCCATACTGTATCAGTTGTTTGAGTTCAATGGGTTTACATTTTAAAGTTAGGTAACTACCTTACACATAATATAAAAATAAGTTTAAATGGACAAAATAAAGAAATATAAACAAAATTATAAAAATATATTTTTTAATTTTAAAAAATTTATATTTTTTATATTAAAAAATTTATATTTTTTAATTTTAAAAAATTTATATTTTTTATATTTAAAAAATTTATATTTTTTAAAGTGTTAGAAAGATATGTAGAATTATTTTATATTTGTGTGGTATAGAAGGCATTTTAAAGCAAGATGCAAATAAAGAATCCACAAAGAAAAGGATTGATAAGGAAATATAAAATATCATAAGCAACTAGAGAAAAAGAGCAACAAATTAATACTACTCAATAGTAACAAAGAGCTGACAGGGAATAACCATCAACCTAGAATCTCGTATCAGTTAAACTGTCATTCAAGAATGGGTTGAAACTAAAACACTTCTGCATAAACAAAACTGACAGGATATACTTCAAGAAAAAAAAAAAGATCTCCAGAGAAGAGAAACACTCATAGACTTTCAAAACAGCTATATGTTACATGCATTGTTTTATGAGACGTAGCTAAACCCATGAACAGAAGACAAAGTAGAGGAATAGAAAAATACACCAGGGAAATACCAAGCAACTGAAAGTTGTGTAGCTATATTAATATCAGAAAAAAATAGACTTTAAAGAAAATACGTATTATTGTAGATAAGAAGTGTAATTACATAATGGTAATAGGTTTATACTTACCACTAGAATCACCATGTTCTCCAATAATCCAACCATGGCAGCTTGTGGGATGAACACCCAACTTCTCCCCAATTAGGTAACGGAAACGGGCAGAGTCTAGATTACAACCACTTCCAATGACACGAGTTGCAGGTAAGCCACTTAGCTTCCAGACCACATACGTCAAAATATCCACTAGAAGGAACAATTTGTTAGAAAAAAATTAATAGTAACTTCGTTCTACAATTTGCTTTTCTGAATAAGTAAATGGTCATAAAATCAAATACAGATTCATTACAGAGTTCAAAGTAAAGCAAGTCAACAAAGAAATTAGGAAGGATTATCTCCCATACAGATTTTTAAAAGGTTAAATTACTCACAATCAGAATTTTAAAACAAAAAAAAAAAATCTCCTTTTGAGATAAAGCATGTACCTGTCTGTGTGTTTAATAATCAGTCAATTAATTTTACCTCCTTAACTACACTTAAATTTCTCCTTTCCTTCACCAGCCTCATCTAATCTATCAGCATCTCCTACCCAGAATAAAGCCACATGCATGACCAGGGTCATATGCAGATGTGAACATACTCAGAAAAAATGTGAGAAGATCCTAAGCTTTAGCCCCATCTGTCTTTGAGGCTTTGTGCAAACTGGAAGTGAAGGTTAAGCCACAGTTGTAAACTGCCAGGCTTAGTGTTGAGGGCATGCCCTAGCATGCACACAGAGCCCTCCAGCAAGGACTGGGAGATATTTTTTGGTTTCAAAACTGCAGAGAACAAGATGGAATCACTCATGTCAAGCAGTGATGGGCAGTGCAGCCAAGACCAGGTATCACAGAGACCAGCACCAGCTGATGACGCACTCAGAACTGACAACCAGCAGAAACAGAGGAGATATGCAAAGGCCCAAGAGTGATTAAATCATTTTAAAAGGTGAGGATTTTTGCAGCAAACTGTCAGACTCCTTAGACACTGACCCCTCTATGTCTGATCACTTCAAAAAGGGAGCTGCCACCAAAGGTTGTGCCTGATTGATCTTTGAACAGAACAGACATCCTTTGCTGCTTGAACATAATAAACATTAAACTCCAACAGCTGACCTGGACTGGACCAAGGCCTTATCTCAACTGTGCACCCACAGACTGACTTCCCATTTGGTTTGTTAGCCTCCTACCCCTATTCTATCTTGTCTGTTGTGTGACTTGTGCTTTGCTTTGTGTGACATACAAGAAGCCAAGTTAAATATGTGAATGTCATCAAGTCTGGAATCCTGAACCTGCTTTATAATTACATTAACCCTGCTTTATGACTGAATAAAGCTGACATTGTGGAAAGACACAACCCACGTGTGCCTTCATAGCATGATCATGACAAGAACTTTAAGGAAAGTTCTGTTTGAACATCAGCTGACCACCAAACTAATGTATGTGGCCTATGACTACTGTGGCCATGTACAACAAAGAATATAGACCTTACAAAATTAATATATAAAAGTCATGAAACAAACTACTACAACAAGCATCAACAAAAACAAACTCTGAAAGGGGGGAATTTGATTTGCAGTTTTCATATTATAATTTTTTTGGCTTTTGGGTTGGGGCACCTGGGCGGCTCAGTCGGTTAAGCATCCGACTTTGGCTCAGGTCATGATCTCAGGGCCCATGAGTTCAAGCCCCGCATCGGGCTCTGTGCTGACAGCTCAGAGCTTGGAGCCTGCTTCAGATTCTGTGTCCCCCTCTTTCTCTGCCCCTCCCCCACTCACATTCTATCTTTCTCTCTCAAAAATAAATAAATGTTAAAAAAATAATTTTTTGCCTTTTTAAGTTTTTATTTTAATTCCAGTTAGTTAGCATACAGTGTTATATTAGTTTCAGGTGTACAATATAAAGATTCAATAACTGCATGCATCACCTGGTGCTCATCACAAGTGCCCTCCTTAATCCCCATCACATACTTAACTGATTCCCCCAACCCGCCTCCTGTCTGGTAACCATCAGTTTGTTTTCAATTGATGGTTTCAACTAAACCAATGTCTAGTTTCCAACAAAAATTATGAGGCATCAAATGAAACAAATAAGTATAGACAATACAAAGGAAAAGAAGCAATCAACAGAAACTGTTCCTAAAGTACCCCAGACTTTAAACAACTAACCTATCTTCAAGCCCACTGGTTCTTTCTTCTGCCTTCTCAATCTATTGTTGGGCCATCTAGTGAATTTTCATTTCAGTTAACTTTTCAACTTCAGAATTTCTATTTTAGTTCCTTTTTATAATTTCTATTTATTAATATTTCTTATTTGGTGAGACTTCAGCCTCTTATGTCCTTTAGTTCTTTAGACATGGCTTGCTTTAGCTGTAAATATATGTAAAATGGTTGGTTTAAAGTATTTGTCCGCTGGGATGCCTGGATGGCTCAGTCAGTTATGTGTCTAACTCTTGGTTTCGGCTCAGGTCATGATCTCATGGTTTGTTGGATGGAGCCCCGCATTGGGCTCTGTGCTAACAGTGCAGAGCCTGCTTGGGATTCTCTCTCTCCCTTTCTCTCTCTGCCCCTCCCCTGCTCTCTCTCTCTCTCTCTCTCCCTCTCTCTCTCTCTCAGAATAAATAAACTTAAACAAAAATGAAGTATTTGGTAAATCTTTGTTAATTATTATGGCTAGAACTTCCAGCACAATGTTGAATACAAGTAGTGAAATCAGGCATCTTGTCTTATTCTTAATCTTAGAGAGAAATATATCAGTCTTTCACTATTGAGTATGATGCTAGCTGTGGGTTTTTCAAGTTGAAGAAATTTCCTCCTACTCATACTTTACTGATTCTTTTTTTAAATCATGATTGGGTGTTGAATTTTGTGATATATTTTTCTGCATTTATTACCACTCTAATCATTATATAATATCGTTCTTTGTCTCTAGTAACAATTTTTGTGTGAAAGTCTAATTTCTCTGGTATCAGTATAGCCACTCCAGCTCTCTTTTGGTTCCTGTGTATATGAAATATTTTTTCCATCCTTTTGCTTTCAACTTACTGTGTCATTAAATCTAAAGTGAACCACTTGCAATTAGGCAAGAAAAAGAAATAAAAACCAAATTGGAAAGGAAGAAGTAAAACTATTTCTATTTGCAGATGACATGATCTTATATATAGAAAATCCTAAAGAATCCACAGACACACACACTCACAAACTATTAGAGCTGATAAATGAATTCAATAAAGTTGCAGGATACAAGACAACACTCAAAAATCACTTGTAATTCTAGGGGTACCTGGGTGGCTCAGTTGGTTAAGCATCCGACTTTGGCTCAGGTCATGATCTCACAGCTCATGAATTCAAGCCCTGCATTGGGCTCTACACTGACAGCTCAGCCCTATCAAAATTCCAATGATCTTTTTTGTGGAAATGAAAACAAAAATCCTAAAATGCATACGAAATTACATAGGGCCCTAAATAGTGAAAACAATTATGAAAAAGAATAACACAGCTGAAGAACTCACATTCTGACTTCAAAACTTAACTACAGAGCTACAGTAATCAAAACACTATGATATTGGCATAAGGAGAGACATATCAATCAATGGAACACAAGTGACAGTCCAGAAAACCCACTCATATATGGTCAATGAGTTTTAGACAAAGGTGCTAAAACCATTCAATGGGGAAAGAAGAATATTTTCAAAAAATGCGGTTGAAGACAAGAGGATATCCACATGCAAAAGAATGAAATTTGACTCTTACCTCACATCATGTACAAAGTTAGTTCCAGATGGCTCAAAGATCTAAATATAAGAGCTAGAAATAATAGGGGTAAATCTTCATGACCTTGAGTTTGACATTGATTTCTTAGGTATGACACCAAAAGCATGAGTAACAAAAAAAAGAAAAAGATAGATTGGCCTTCACCAAAATTAAATATTTTTATGTACAAAGTACACTATCAAGAAAGCAAAAAGACAATCCATGGAATGGAAGAATACATTTAAATCACAGATCTGATAAGAGTCCTATAGCCAGATATATAAAGAACTCGTATTACTCCTCAACCAAAAGGCAAACAACCCAATTTAAAAATGAGGAAAGAACTTGAATAGATGTTTCTCCAAGAAAATATACAAATGGCCAACAAGCATTGAAAAGATGCTCAAGGGGCACCTGGATGGCTCAGTCAGTTGAGCGTCCAACTTCAGCTCAGGTCATGATCTTGCGGTTCATGGGTTTGAGCCCTGTATCGGGCTCACTGCTGTCAGCCTGTCAGCACAGACCCTGCTGCAGATCCTCTGTCCCCTTCTCTCTACCCCTCCCCCTGCTGTGCTCTCTCAAAAATAAATAAATACAAAAAAAAAAAAAAAAAAGGAAAGATGCTCAACATCATTAGGCACTAGGGAAATGCAAATCAAAACCACAATGAGATACCACTTCACATCCACTCAAATAGCTAAAATAAAAAATGTAGAAAATAACAAGTATTGGGGTGCCTGGGTAGCTCAGTTGATTGAGCGTCCAACTTCAGCTCAGGTCATGATCTCATGGTTTATGAGATCCAGCTCACTGCCGTCAGCACAGAGCCAGCTTCAGATCCTCTGTCCCCCTCTTTCTCTGCCTCTCTCCTGCTCATGCTCTCTCTCTCTCTCAAAAATAAATAAACAGTAAAAAAAAGAAAATAAGTGCTGGTGGGGATATGGACAATAGGAACATTTACACACTGCTGATGGGAATGTAAAATAGTACAGCTACCAAGAAAAAAGTTTGGCAGTTACTAATTAATCATAGAATTATCATAAGACCCAGGATTGATCTTTCTTTCTTTCTTTCTTTCTTTCTTTCTTTCTTTCTTTCTTTCTTTTCAGAGAGAGAGAGGGAGAGAGAGAGAGTGTGTGTGCGCGCATGTACGCAAGAGGGAGAAGGAGACAGAAAATCTTAAGCAGGCTCCATGACCAGCACGGGAGCCAATGGGGGGCTCAATCCCACAACTGTGAGATCATGACCCCAGCCAAAATCAAGGGGCAGACGCTCAACCAACTAAGCTACCCAGGCACCCCCATATGACCCAGTGTTTCTACTCCTAGAGATATATGCAGGTGTTCAAACAAAAATTGTACATGAATATTCCTAACATCACTATTCACAATAGCCAAAAAGTAAAAACAATTCAAATGTCCATCAGCTGATAAATGGATAAATGGAATGTGATATATTACACACTGGAATATTTTCAGTCATAAAAAGTATTGATGCAGACCACAATATGGATGAACCTTGAAAACATTATTAAATTAAAGAAGCAATACTTTTACAAAAGGACACATATTGGATGATCCCATTTATATTAAATATCCAAAAGAGGCAAAACTATAGGTACAGAAAGCAAATTAGTGGTTGCCAGGAATGGAGAGAGGAAGGAATGAGAAGTGACTATTTAAGGGCACAAAGTTTCCATTTAGGGTGGTAAAGAAGCTTGAGCATTAGACAGTGGTAGTGGTTGCACAAAATAAAATTTACTTAATGTACTTAATGCCACTGAATTACACACTTTAAAATGGTTAAAATGGTAACATTTATGTTATATGTATTTTGCCATGATAAAAAATAGACTTTACCTCAAAAATTATTACTAGAGACAAAGAAAGACATTACACAATGATAAAAGGGTCAACTGATGCAGAAAAAAAGCATTTGACAAAATTCAACACCCATTCACGATTAAAAAAAAACCTCTCTGGAGTGCCTGGGTGGCTCAGTCAGTTAAGCCCCACTCTTGATTGTGGCTCAGGTCATGATCTCACAGTTCATGAGATTCAGCCCTGCGTCGGGCTCTGTGCTGACAGCACAGAACTTGCTTGGAATTCTCTCTCCCCCTCTCTCTCTGCCCCTTCCCCATTTGTGCAAGCGCTCTCCCTCTCTCTCAAAAATAAGTAAATAAACTTACAAAAACCATAATGCTATTGGAATGACTAAAATTGAGGAGACTGACAATACAAAATGTCGGCAAGGATGTGGAGCACGTAGAACACTCTTAGAGTGCTTATGGGAATGTAAACTGGGATACCACTTTGGAAAACTGTTTGGCAGCTTCAGCAGAGTTAAGCATATACCTGCCATATACGCCATCCATTTTACTCCCGTGTATTTACCCAGAGAAATGATGACATACACCCATGAAAATTCTTGTTTACAAGTGTTTCCAGCAGCTTTATTCATAATACCTAAAAACTGGAAATAACCTAAATATCTACCAATGGACAAATGGATAGGAATGGATAAACAAAAAACCATTTAAAATTATTAAAAAAAAAAAATAACCACTTTCCAGCAGTAAAAAAAAAAGAAAAAAAAAAAAGAACAGATCACCAATATACCAAGCTACATGGATGAATCCAAAAATAATCATGCTGGGTGAGAGAAAACAGACCAAAAAAAGGCTATTTGGTATGATTCCATTATATGAGATTCCAGAAAACGGGGCCAGAGGTGGAATAAAGGATGGACTGCAAAGGGGCACAAGAAAAGCTTTGGAGGTAATGGAAAGGTACTTACCTTGATTATGGTGGTGGTTTCATGAGTGATTACATCTATCAATATTCACTGTGGAATGATGTCAGCAATACAGCCAAATAAGACATACCTCACTCACCACCCAACCCTCAAAATGACAATCTGGTATCCACGCGTGGACAAAAGTGCCTTTGTTGGAGCTGTGTGATCCAGCATCATGCACCAAAGAACCCAGAAGGAGACGTGCCTGTCAGGCATGTAATAGGCAAAGGGACCTCAGTCCCAGCTGTGGACCCTGCAATGGCCCATGAGTCAGCTCTAGCCCCACTCTGCTCAAGTTCAGGAGCTCCTGGAAAACAATGTCTTAGACAATCCACCCATCTACAGGAGAGACTTTGTGGAAGTTCAGGGTTCTAGCTGAGAAGTCCCGGCACACCACTGGGGCAAAATACTATGAGTTTGGATGTATTGGAGAGGGTAAGAGAAACAGTTTGACTTTACTTGCCTCACTCCTCCCCTGAGGTAGAAGAGCTCACTGCTAAAAGAGATCTTAGTCCATGATTTCTCCCACAGGTGAAAGTCAGAGTGTGTGAGTAAGCATCTACCTTCACTAGCTAGGCAGACTGCTGCCAAAGAAGCCCATCTCTCTCTCTCACCCCATCCAGAGTATTGAGTCATGAGCTGTACGAGTGAGGAATGAGAAAAGGCTAAGAGTGGCAGACAGGACTCTCATAGGGGCATTATAGGACATAGATCCTACTAAATGTGTTGTAGACCTTATCAGGAAGACTGCCCCCGGGCCACTGGGGATGCCTTGATAGTGGACTCCCCTATTTAACCCACAGGCAATCCTAGCATTCCACACACTCACCCCCACAGGCCCCCCTCACTGTGACTGGCTCCCTGCATGCACTCTCACTGACAAGAGTAAGCATTGTCAAACAGCTAGTGAGCACAGGCAGAAAGCTGGTCTGGATCTGTGGGTCAGAAAGGGACTGCAAACTTCAGCTTAAGCTACGAAAACCCCCCAACAAACAAAAGTCCATGACCAGATGGCTTCACAGGCAAGTTCTACCAACATTTAGAGAAAAGCTAATATCCATTCTTCTCAAACTATTCCAAAAAATAGAAAAGGAAGGAAAACATCCAAATTCATCCTATGAGGCCAGTATTACCCTAATACCAAAACCAGATAAAAGCATCACTTAAAAAGAGAGCTACAGGCCAATATCCCTGATGAACATAGATGCAAAAGTTCTCAATAAAATACTAGCAAACCGAATCCAACAATACATTAAAAACATAATTCACCACGATCAAGTGAGATTTATTCCTGGGTGGCAAGGGTGGCTCAATATTTGCAAATTAATCAAAATGATACATCACATTAATAAAAGAAAGGATAAGAACCACATGATCACTTCAACAGATTCAGAAAAAGCATTTGACAAAGTACAACACCCATTCATGATAAAACCCCTCAACCAAGTAGGCTTAGAGGGAACATATCTCAACATAATAAAGGCCATATAAGAAAAACACACAGCTAATATAATCCTCAAAGGGGAAAAACTGGGAGCTTTTCCTCTATGGTCAGGAACAAGACAAGGATGTCCACTCTCACCACTTTTATTAAGCATAGTACTGGAAGTCCTAGCCACAGTAATCAGACAACAAAAGGAAATAAAAGGCATCCAAATCAGCAAGGAAAAAGAGAAACTTTCACTATTTGCACATAACATGATACTATACATGGAAAACCCCAAAGAATACACACACACACACACACACACCACCACCACCACCACCACCACCAAGAACAACAACAACAACAACAACAAAACAAAAAACTGCTAGAACAGATAAATGAATTCAGTAAAGTTACAGGATACAAAATCAACATACAGAAATCTGCTACATTTCTATATACCAATAATGAAGCAGCAGAAAGATAAACTAAGGAATCAATCCTTGCACTTTACACTTGCATCAAAAACAATAAGATACCTAGGAATAGACCTAACCAAAAAGATGAAAGGCCTCTACTCAAAACACTGATGGAAGAAACTGAATATGATGCAAAGAAGTGGAAAGATATTCATTGCTCATAGATTGGAAGAAAAAATATTGTTAAAATGTCTATACTCCCCAAAGCAATCTACACATTTAATGCAATCCCTATCAAAATACCAAGGTCATTTTTCACAGAGTTAGAACAAACAATAGTAAAATTTGTATGGAACCACAAAAGATCCTGAATAGCCAAAGCAACCCTGAAAAGGAAAAGCAAAGCTGGAGACATCATAATTCCGGACTTCAAGTTATATTACAAAGCTGTAGTGATCAAAACGGTATGGTACTAGCACAAAAATAGATACATAGATCAATGGAACAGAATAGAAAACCCAGAAATATACCCAAAGCTATACGGTCAATTCATCTTTGACAAAGCTAGAAAGAATATCCAATGGGAAAAAGACTGTCTCTTCAACAAATGGTGCTGGGAAAACTAGACAGCTACATGCAAAAGAATGAAACTGGACCACTTTCTTACACCATACACATAAATAAACTCAAAATGGATTTAAGTCCTAAATATGAGGCTGAAAACCATTAAAATTCAAGAAGAGAGCACAGGCAGTGACCTCTTTGACATCAGCTATAGCAACTTCTTTCTAGATATGTCTCCTAAGGTAAGGGAAACCAAATCAAAAATAAACTATTGAGACTACATCAAAATACAAAGCTTCTGCATAGTGAAGAAAACAATCAACAAAACTAAAAGGCAGCCTCTGAATGGGTGGAGATATTTGCAAATGATGTATCTGATAAAGGGTTTGTATCCAAAATATATAAAACTCAACACCCAAAAAATGAATTATCCAATTAGAAAATGGGCAGAAGACATGAGCAGATATTTTTCCAAAGAAGATATTCAGATGGCTAACAGATACATGAAAAGATGCTCATCATCACTTATCACCAGGGAAATGCAAATCAAAAGCACAATGAGATATCATATCACACCTGTTAGAATGGCTAAAATCAAAAACACAAGAACAACAAGTGTTGGCAAGAATGTGGAGAGAGAAGAGCCCCATGTGCTGTTGGTGGAAATATAAGTTGGTATGACCAATTTCTTCAAAAATTTAAAGACAGAAATACCATATGGTCCAATAATTCTGCTATTGGGTATTTATCCAAAGAAAGTGAAAACACTTATTTGAAAAGAGAAATGCACCCCTATGTTTATTGCAGCAATAGGCAAGATATGGAAGCCAGGTAAATGTCCACCAATAGACAAATGGATAAGGAAAAGACAGCATATAATGGAATATTATACAGCTATAAAGAATGAGATTGTGCTATTTGAGAAAACATGGATGGATCTAGAAGGTATTATGTTAAGTGAAATAAATCAGACTGAAAGACAAATACCATATGATTCCACTCATAAGTGGAATCCAAAAAAAAAAAAAAAAAGAATAAACAAACAAAAAGCAAAATCAGACCTATAAATACAGAGAATAAACTGATGTTTGCAAAAGGGGAGTGATATGGGGGATTGGGCAAAATGGGTGAAGAGGAGAAAGAGATACACTCTTCCAGTTATGAAATGAGTAAGTCATGGGATTAAAAGACACAGCACCAGGGAAAAAAAAGATGTGATACACACACACACACACACACACACACACACACAATTTATATATACAATTTATATACAATATATACACAATTTAATATTCAGCTACAAGAAAGAAGGAAATCCTGCCATTTGTGATAGCATGGATGGATCTTAAGGGCATTATACTAAGCGAAATAAGTCTGACAGAGAAAGACAAATACTGTATGATGTCACATGTGGAATTAAAAAAGCCAAACTCAAAAACAAAGAGGTGGTTGCCAGGGACTGGGGGAGGGAGAGAAATGGAGAAATGTCAGTCAAAGGATACAAACTTTCAGTTATTAAATGAATAAGTTCTGAGGATCTAATATATAGCATGGTGACTATAGTTAACGATATGGTATTATATACTTAAAAATTGCTAAGACAGTAGGGGTGCCTGGGTGGCTCAGTCAGTTAAGCATCTGACTCTTGGTTTCAGCTCAGATCATGATCTCACAGTTCACGAGTTCGAGCCCTGCATCTGGCTCTGCGCTGACAGCGTGGAGCCTGCTTAGGATTCTCTCTCTCCTTCTACCTGCCCCTACCCCGCTATCACTGTTTCTGTCTCTCTCTCTCAAAAAAAACAAAAACAAAAACAAAAAAACAAAAACGTTAAGACAGCAAATCTTAAATGTTTTCCCCATAAAAAGGAAATGCTAATTATGTGAGGTAATGGAAGTATTAACTAACACTACTGTGGCAGTCATTTTGCAATATACAAGTATATCAAATCATCATAGTATATATACCTTAAACTTACACATTATAGGTCAATTGTATCTCTTTTTTTTTCAGTAGCTTTATTTTTTTATTTTTTATTTTGAAATTTATTGTCAAATTGGTTTCCATACAACACCCAGTGCTCATCCCAAAAGGTGCCCTCCTCAATACCTATCACCCACCCTCCCCTCCCTCCCACCCCCCATCAGCCCTCAGTTTGTTCTCAGTTTTTAAGAGTCTCTTATGCTTTGGCTCTCTCCCACTCTAACCTCTTTTTCTTTTTTTTTTTTTTTTCCTTCCCCTCCCCCATGGGTTTCTGTTAAGTTTCTCAGGATCCACATAAGAGTGAAAACATATGGTATCTGTCTTTCTGTGTATGGCTTATTTCACTTAGCATCACACTCTCCAGTTCCATCCATGTTGCCACAGAGGGCCATATTTCATTCTTTCTCATTGCCAGATAGTACTCCATTGTGTATATAACCCACAATTTCTTTATCCATTCATCAGTTGATGGACATTTAGGCTCTTTCCATAATTTGGCTATTGTTGAGAGTGCTGCTATAAACATTGGGGTACAAGTGCCCCTATGCATCAGCACTCCTGTATCCCTTAGGTAAATTCCTAGCAGTGCTACTTCTGGGTCATAGGGTAGGTCTATTTTTAATTTTCTGAGGAACCTCCACACTGTTTCCCAGAGTGGCTGCACCAATTTGCATTCCCACCAACAGTGCAAGAAGGTTCTCGTTTCTCCACATCCTCTCCAGCATCTATAGTCTCCTGATTTGTTCATTTTGGCCACTCTGACTGGCGTGAGGTGATATCTGAGTGTGGTTTTGATTTGTATTTCCCTGATGAAGAGCGACGTTGAGCATCTTTTCATGTGCCTGTTGGCCACCTGGATGTCTTCTTTAGAGAAGGGTCTGTTCATGTTTTCTGCCCATTTCTTCACTGGATTGTTTTTTAGGTGTGGAGTTTGGTGAGCTCTTTATAGATTTTGGATACTAGCCCTTTGTCTGATATGTCATTTACAAATATCTTTTCCCATTCCATTGGCTGCCTTTTAGTTTTGTTGGTTGTTTCCTTTGCTGTGCAGAAGCTTTTTATCTTCATGAGAGGTCAATTGTATCTCAATAAAGCTAGAAAAAACCTTATTGTATTATATACTTTGAATGGGTGCAGTTTATTGTATACAAATGTTACATCAATTAAGTTGCTTTTTAAAAATGCTATGGAAAGATCATCTTGATTCAGTTAAAGGGAGGATAAAAGACTTACCTGGATTTGAAACAATAAGCATCTTACAGTCAGGACTATGATGGACTATGGTAGGAATGATCGATTTCATAATGTTCACATTACGTTGGACCAGGGCAAGGCGACTTTCTCCCTCCTGCTGCCGCGCACCTGCTGTGACAATAACTAATTTGGAGTTTGCAGATACACTGTAATCTAAAAAGGAAACAAAAGGCAATACTTGTATCAAGAATGCCATAATTACTGTGCCTTACTTCTTTAAACGTGTTTGCAGATGAACAGACTTTCCAGACTTTCCAAGACCAAGAAGGCCTTGTCACTATGACTTACCAGTTTTCACATTTTAAAAAATAGTAACAAATCCTACCAACCCATTTAGCCCACATTCTCATTTCTTATTAAGACCTGTGTCAATGCAAGTCAGCTCCCTCTGGTTTCTTAGAAATACCTTATGAAGCTTAGAACTCTGAGAATTTATGTATCTGTTTCAGGATTCTAAGGATAAGCATGTATTTACTTCTAATTATTATAAGGGATGAGATTTGAGATCACAGAGAAGTTCTTGATCCACACAAGAAAGTAAACTACTTTATAAGTCTGATGACCAGTCATAAAATTGTTTCACCTATTAAATCCAATGATAATATAATATGATGCTCATTATCCCATACTGGACTTTTAAAAAGTTATTATATACCTGGAAGTTATTTGCCATATGGATATAAAAAATTAAATTAACTAAAATCTATATATCCCATCTCCATTGGAAAAAAAAACTTAAAAAAACTTGTATGCTTTTTTTATTTGTTTGTTTTTTTTTAACTAATCTCTACATCCAACTTAGGGCTTGAACTCATGGCCTCAAGATTAAGAGTCACATGCTCTTCTGACTGAGTCTGCAAGGCAATCCTATACTCTTAAAATAGGAAATCTGGGGGCGCCTGGGTGGCTCAGTCGGTTAAGTGGCCGACTTCGGCTCAGGTCATGATCTCGCGGTCCGTGAGGGCTGTGAGTTCGAGCCCCACGTCGGGCTCTGTGCTGACAGCTCAGAGCCTGGAGCCTGTTTCAGATTCTGTGTCTCCCTCTCTCTGACCCTCCCCTGTTCATGCTCTGTCTCTCTGTGTCTCAAAAATAAATAAATGTTAAAAAAAATTTTTTTTTAAATAGGAAATCTGCTGGGGCGCCTGGGTGGTTCAGTTGGTTGAGTGTCCAACTTCAGTTCAGGTCATGATCTCTCAGTTTATGGGTTTGAGGCCAGCGTTGGGCTCTGTGCTGACAGCTTAGAGCCTGGAGCCTGCTTCGGATTCTGTGTCTCCCTCTCTCTCTGACCCTCCCCCGTTCATGCTCTGTCTCTCTCTCTCAAAAATAAACATTAAAAAAAAAAGTCCTCTTCACGCTGCCCTGTTTGATTTTTTTAAAAAAAAGTCTATTCTTGGACCTTTGAATTTCTAAGTGAATCTTAGAACAAACTTAGTATCTATAACAACAACTGATTTTTTAGGGTTTTGACTATAGTTGCATATGATTATAATCAATATGAAAAGAATGAATGCCTTACAATACGGAGACTTTTTTGTACAAGGCCTATCTAGTTAGGTATTTAATATTATCCAATAAGGCTGTATTCTTTCCTGTATAAAAGCTCTTAAAGATATTTTGTTAGATATATTCACGTGCACTTCCTATTTTTGAGGAAAACATAAATAATAGCTTTAAGTTCTTTTGCTTGTTTTTGACATACATAAACACAATGGATTCTTTATTAATAGCTTCATGTCCAGCAACCTCACTAAACACTTAGTTCTATATGTTGTCCTTGTTACGTTTTTTTTTTCCATTACCTTCTTTTTTATTCACCCGGTATGTTTTTGTAATTTTACTTCTTCCCCTTTACTAATTTAGAAGTTACACCATTTCTATTCTTTTAAAGGTTGTCACATAAGTTACAATATGTGGGGCACCTGGGTGGCTCAGTTGGTTGAGCGTTCGACTTTGGCTCAGGTCATGATCTCACAGTGTGTGGGTTCCAGCCCCACGTCGGGCTCTGTACTGACAGCTCCGAGCCTGGAACCTGGTTCAGATTCTGTGTCTCCCTTGCTCTCTGCCCCTCCCCACTCACACTCTGTCTCTCTCTCCTTCAAAAACAAGTACACATTTTAAAAAATTTAAAAAAGAAATAAATGTAAAAAAATAAAAATTTAAATTAAAACAATTAAATAAATAAAAGGTTACAATACGCATACTTGACTTATCCAAGTCCAAAGATAATCATCACCTTTCCACCTTCCCTAATGACTGAGGAACTTAGAATACAACTTCATTCACCACTACTACCTTTCATCCCCAGATTTATATGCTATATTTAAAATTTTTTAATCCCATAAGACATTATAGTCTTATACAATTTACATTTATTTAGATTTGTCCTCATTTTTACCATTTTCTGTGCTCTTCATATTTTGCATCTCAGACCTGAGATCATTTTTCTTTTGTCTTAAGTATATATTTTTGTGTATTTATTAGCAAGGTTCTGACGGCAACTATCTCAGTCTTTGTCTGAAAACGTCTTTATTTTAACCTTATCCTTGAAAGATATTTGTGCTATGTAGGGATTCTGGATTGACATTTACTCTCAGCACATTAAAGATACCATTTCAGGGGCACTGGATGGCTCAGCTGGTTAAGCGTCTGACTTCAGCTCAGGTCTTGATCTCACAGTTTGTGAGTTTGAGGCCCACATCTGGCTCTCTGCTATCAGGATGGAGCCTGCCTTGGATCTTCTGTCCCCTTTCTCTCTGCCCATCCCCTCCCCCATCTCATTCTCTCTCAAAAATAAATAAACGTAAAAAAATAAAGATAACATTTCATTGTATTCTGGTTTCACTGTGCTATTGATGTATCAATTACTCTCTCCCTTTTCTGTAGGTAATTTGTCTAGTGACAATTTTTTCTTTTCTTTGCCTTTAGTGTTCTCTAATTTCACAAGAAATGTATCTAGGTAGGATTTTATATTCATCCTTCTTGAGATTATTTGGCTTGAATGTATGGGTTGTTTTTCATTAGTTCTCAAAAATCAGGGGTGCCTTAGTGGCTCAGTAGGTTAAGCATCCAACTCTTGATTCCAGCTCAGGTCATGATCTCACAGTTTGTGAGTTTGAGCCCCGCATTGGACTCCACACTGACAGCATGAAGACTGTTTGGGATTCTCTCTCTCCCTCTCTCTCTGCCCCTCCCCCACTCACATTCTCTCTAAAAAAAATTGTACAATCATACTCTCTTCAAATATTTCCTCTGCCCCACTTTTCCAATTAAATGTACATGACACTTTATCCCTCTATCCTGTATGATTCTTAACCTGTCGTATTTTCTACTTCTTGCTGTTGTCTGTGTAATTGCCTTAAACTTATCATTTCTCTCTTCAAATGTATCTGCTCTATTATTAAACCCACTAATTGAGTTTTTTATTTCACTCTATTTAATATTTAGAAGTTATATTTGGCTATTTTAAAATCTGGTGTTTTTTAATAGTTTCCTGTCTTATACTGGTATTTTCCAGCTTGTCCTTTATTTCTTTAAATGGAATAATCATAGTTAATTTATAATTTGTGTTTCATAATTTCAGTATCTGAAATCTATGATGGCCTTTTGTGTTATCTCTGCTGGTTCTTGCTCATGTATTTTCTTTGTAGATTTAATTATTCCTACTGTAAGATGTTCAGGTGGGGGGGGGGGCGGATTTTACTTGTGGAGGTTCTTTGAGGCCTGAAATAAAGTGGATTTCTTCCAGAGACTATCTTAAGTCCTAAGACTGCTTAAGGTTTTTTTGGAATTCAGATAAGGGCCAGCTGGTGGCTACAAGTTCTTAGCCACTATTTCCCTCCTTTACTAAAGCAACTGACACACTTGATTTTACTGTCAGTCCCCAGAGGTAGGGAGAAAGGAATTATTTCTAGGTCATCCTTATATTAAGGATTGGCAAATGAGGGCCAGCAAGCCAAATCTGGCAGACCACCTGTTTTAGTAAAAAAAAATCTCATTGGAACATAGCCACACCTACTCACACATTGTTGATGGCTGCCTTAGAATTACAATAGCAGAGTTGAGTAAGTTTTCACAGAGACTGTATAGCCCACAAAGCCTAAAATATTTACTATCTGATCCTTCACAAAAAAGTTTACTAGCGGTGCTGGTGCTGGGTGTCTCAGTTGATTAAGCCTCTGACTCTTGATTTTGGCTCAGGTCGTGATCTCACAATTAATGAGTTTGATTCCCACATCAGGCTCTGTGCTGACAGCTTGGGATTCTCTTTCTCTTCCCCTCTCTCTGCCCTTTCCCTGCTCGCTCTCTCTCAAAATAAATAAATAATTTTTTCAAAAGTTGACTAACTCCTGGTATCCATTGGGGTTCCAGCTTTATGGGGTTACCTCCTATGCAACTCTCTAAATTAAGCTCTGTCTCCAGCCTCCTAAATCCTATGAGACAGTGGAAGCCAAAATTAAAGTTCAGAGTTTGGCTAATGCTAGCTAGTGAAAACTAGCTACAATGCTTGGCCTAACTCTCTAGTTTCCTGACTTCACTCAGTGCCTATCAATTCTTGAAATATTGAAAGGAGTGCTCGCTTCGGCAGCACATATACTAAAATTGAAATATTGAAAGGATTGATAATTTATTTCTTTCATACTTTATGCAGGAATTTTATTATTTATAGCAAAAATATTGACCCAGGTATTTATCTTGCCACATTAGTAGAAAATAAAGACTGAATGATTTTTTTTAAGTATTTTAATACAGCAGGATCTCTTTTAACCTGACTCCACTGAACTGATTCAGTAGATTTACTGATGTAAAACATACGGACACCCAGGGCACACTGAATACTCTGAACCAGTACATCTCCATAGGGGAGGTCTGTGTACTTCTGTTCATTAGTTGTTACATATCAAGAATTAGTCATGTTTATATCCAAATGTATTTATGCCAATTATATCTGCTAATTACATAATACAATGTACGTCACCAAAATACAAGTGTGAATGAAATGCATGGTAAAGGTAACCACTATACTCAGGATTGAGACATGAACAGATGTAACACAGAACATATCAACTGAATTGGTAATGTTTTATTATTTCTTGCTAGCTGTTGGATACATTGATGTTTGTTACAAACTCTTTTTATATGTCAAGTACCATAATTAATTTTTTAAAATAATTGTTTTCTTTTTAAAGTTTATTCATTTATTTTGAGAGAGAAAGAGAGTGTGCAAGCAGGAGAGGGGCAGAGGGAGACAGAGAGAGAATCTAAAGCAGGCACCACATTATCAGTGTGGAGCCAACACAGGACTCAATCTTATAAACCCTGAGATCATGACCTAAGCTGAAATCAAGGGTTGGATACTTAACCAACTGAGCCACTCAGGTGCCCCTAAATAATTGTTTCTAAGAAAATTAAGTTGAGGAGCGCCCGACTCCTCAACAAAGTGTCCGACTTTGGCTCAGGTCATGATCTCATGATTTATGGATTCAATCCCTGTGTCAGGCTCTGTGCGACAACTCAGCCTGGAGACGACTTTGGATTCTGTGTCTCCCTTTCTCTCTCTGCCCACCCCCCCCCCCACCCATGCTCTGTCTCTCTCTCTCTCTCTCAAAAATAAATATTTAGGGGCGCCTGGGTGGCGCAGTCGGTTAAGCGTCCGACTTCAGCCGGGTCACGATCTCGCGGTCCGTGAGTTCGAGCCCCGCGTCAGGCTCTGGGCTGATGGCTCGGAGCCTGGAGCCTATTTCCGATTCTGTGTCTCCCTCTCTCTCTGCCCCTCCCCCGTTCATGCTCTGTCTCTCTCTGTCCCAAAAATAAAAGAAAAAAAAAATAAATAAATAAATAAATAAATAAATATTTAAAAAGTTGTAAAAAAAAAAAAAGGGGGGGGGGCACCTGTGTAGCTCAGTTGGTTAAGTCTCTGACTTCAGCTCAGGTCATGATCTCACAGTTTATGAGTTCAAGCCCCATGTCAGGTTCTGTGCTGACAGCTCAGAGCCTGGAGCCTGCTTCAGATTCTGGGTCTCCCTCTCTCTCTGCCCCACTCATTGTCTGTCTCTCTCTCTCTGTCTCTGTCTCAAAAAATAAACATTAAAAAGATTTAAAAACTGTAAAAAAGAAAAAATAAAATTAAGTTGAATGCCTTGGAAAGACATATTAAAATCAAGTTGTTTAAAAATTGTCCTTTTAGGTGAGAGAAATAAAAATGAAGGAAAACAATAAAAATTTAGAGTTTTGTGACTGTTTCATAAATGTCTTCAAGTTAATTGTAGTACTTTAATGAAATTGAAATGATCACTATTGGTGTGCTTTTAAAAAGATACTGCAAAATTCAATTAGCTGAACTATACTCAAATCAGAAAACTAACAAATGAACTTCTAAGTACATTTCCATGTTTTAGGTCAACATAAAATGTCTATGATGTTTGTCTTTTTCTGACTGACTTACTTTGCTTAGTATAATACTCACTAGCTCCATCCATGTCATTGCAAATGGCAAGATTGCATATTTTTTTATGGGTGAGTAATATTACCTTGTATATATATACTATATCTTCTTTATCCATTCATCAGTTGATGGCTATTTGGGTTCTTTCCATAATTTGGTTATTGTTGATAATTCTGCCATAAACATCAGGGTGCATGTATCCCTTTGAATTAATATTTTTATATCCTCTGGGTAAATACCCAGTAGTGCAACTGCTGGAAAGTAGGGTAGTCCTATTTTTAACTTTTTGAAGAAACTCCATACTTTTTTCTAGAGTGGCTGCACCAGTTTGCCTTCCCAGCAACAGTGTAAGAGGGTTGCCCTTACTCCACATCCTCGCCAACACCCATTATTTCTTGTGTTGTTGATTTTAGCCACTCTGACAGGTATAAGCTGATATCTCATTTCAATTCGTATTTCTCTAATGATCAGTGATGTTGAGCATATTTTCATGCGTCTGTTGGCCATCTGTATGCTTTCTTCAGAAAAATGTCTATTCACGTCTTCTGCCTATTTTTGGATTGTTTTTTCAGTGTTGAGTTGTATAAGTTCTTTATATATTTTGGATACTAACCCTTTATCAAATATGTCATTTGCAAATATCTTCTCCCATTCTGTAGGTTGTCTTTTAGTTTTGTCGATTGTTTCCTTTGTCAATTTGCTTTCCTCCCATTCTGTAGGTTGTCTTTTAGTTTTGTCGATCCTTCCTTTGCAGAAGCTTACTTTATTTATTTATTTATTCAGATTTTGAAGTCATCTCCACACCCAGCATGGGCCTCAAACTCACAATCCTGAGATCAAGAGTCACATTCTCTACCAACTGAGCCAGCCAGTGCTCCTGCAAGCTTTTTATGTTGATAAAGTCCCAACAGCTTATTTTTGTTCCCCTGTCTCAGAAGATATAGCTAGTTAGAAGTTGCTGCAACTGCTGTCAAAGAGGTTACTGCCTGTGTTCTCCTCTAGGATTTTAATGGCTTCCTGTTTCACATTTAGGTCTTTAATCCATTTTGAGTTTATTTTTGTGTATGGTGTTAGAAAGTGGTCCAGTTTCATTCTTTTGCATGTTGCTGTCCACTTTTCCCAACACCATTTGTTGAAGAGACTGTCTTTTTTCCATTGGATATTCATTCTTCCTTTGTTACAGGTTAATTGGCCACATAATTTTGGGTTTATTTCTGGGTTTTCTGTCTACTCCATTGATCTGTGTACCTATGTTTATGCCGGTACCACACTGTTTTAATTACTACCACTTTGTAATATAGCTTGAAATCTGGAACTGTGATACCTCCAGTGATGGCTCCTAACACACATTTTTAAATTAAGTAACCACCCTCAGTTCCAATCATGTTAGGCAAGAGGGCTTTAGTAGAAAGTATATCTATTGAATCAGATCACCAAAGAGTGCATTATGCACTTTAGTGTATGATAATTATTTTTCCTAATTCTCTAAGGCTTCTTATTTGGTCAACAGATGATGCTAATGCTAATGGGGCCAAGCTCCCCATTTCCTGTAGTATGGCCTCACACTATACCTTCAAAACTGGTCCTCTATAAACACAAAAAGGAAACCAGGTTAAAGAGTATAGATATGTATATCAACAATATTACAAAAAGTATTCAAGACATATCCTTGGGAAAATGTAGAAGATGGAATGACAAGTTTAAAAAGCATTTATCCAGGGGCACCTGGGTGGCTCAGTTGGTTGAGCATCCAACTTTGGCTCAGGTCATGATCTCATGGTTCATGAGTTCAAGCCCCACATTGGGCTCCCTGCTCTCAATGCAGAGCCTACTTCAGATCCTCTCTCCCCCTCTCTCTGCTCCTCCCAAACTGGTACTGTCTCAAAAGTAAATAAACATTTTAGGGGTGCCTGGGTGGCTCAGTCGGTTCAGCGTCCGACTTCAGCTCAGGTCATGAACTCGCGGTCCGTGAGTTCGAGCCCCGCGTCAGGCTCTGGGCTGATGGCTCAGAGCCTGGAGCCTGCTTCCGATTCTGTGTCTCCCTCTCTCTCTGCCCCTCCCCTGCTCATGCTCTGTCTCTCTCTGTCTCAAAAATAAATAAAACGTTAAAAAAAAATTAAAAAAAAAAAAAAAAGTAAATAAACATTTTTTAAAAATAAAAAATAAAAAGCATTTATCTAATATGACACAAATGAATAGGAAAAAGAAACAAACAAAACCATTAACAGGAGAGATTTTGATTTTTTTTTACATTTACTTTTTCTTATACATTATAAATACTTTATATTTTCCAAGTTTTCTCAAATTTGAATGGAATGTTCTTTTTTTTAATTAACCCTTCAAGCAAAAATTAACCTTTTAAACTGTATGTCCTAATGATAGTGGTGCTACTTTTAATTTTATATTTATGAATATCAATATGGTAAAATTCATTACTCTTTTTTAAAGCTCTGAAAAGAACGCTATAAAATTAAAACTAACCAGGGCACCTGGGTGGCTCAGTCGGTTAAGCGTCTGATGTTGGCTCAGGTCATGATCTCACTGCTGGTGGGTTCAAGCCCCACATCAGGCTCTGTGCTGACAGCTCAGAGCCTAGAGCCTGCTTTGGATTCTGTATCTTCCTCCCTCTCTCTGCCCCTTCCCCACTCACACTCTGTCTCTCTGTCTCTTAAAAAATAAACATTAAAAAAATATTTTTTAATTAAGACTAACCTTTTCCAGAGGTAATCTTTGGAGTATTAAAGAAAAGACTGCCATGCTGAAGATCCATTGTTTCTCCCTTCAATTTGTCCACTGCAACATCAACAAGGGCAAGTTCATCGGCCAAATCCTAAAATACATCAAAGTTTTGAATAACGTGATCGGAAGAATGTTCCTATTTCAGTTTTAGAAATTTGAGGAAAATTTCTGTGTGGTTACTTCATAATCAAAATAGTTATATTTTAGTATAAAAATGATATAAAAATGATAGTTTGTGGATGTGCATAGAGTGACAAGAAGTCAAAGTAAGTGATAGAATGTAGCAAAAATTACTAATTGCTTTGCCTTCATATAATTGTTAAGTTTTTTAGAAGTGTGTTTTTTCTACTTCAGATAATAGTTTTAAAACAATGAAAAGTTATTAAATTTTTTCAAAGGACTTTATTATATTTAACCCTTATGCCCAATTTTTAAATTGGCTGAAGTTTTTTTTAGTATGCATCCTTATGGCCAAAATAGAAAGGTGCTCCCCTGTGGGAACCCACATTTTTATGTGGTTCAGAACAGCACATTTAATGTCAGACCTCCAACTTAGGGGTAGACAGGAATATAACCAGACCATAGCTCCCAGTCAGCCATGCAATCACAGAGGTAAACAATGAATACACTTACACCATTCTGTTTTTTGCTTTCAGTCCCATATTCAATAAATTTTGTGAGATATTCAACACTTTAGTATAAAATAGTCTTTGTGTTTCATGGTTTTACCCAACTGTAAGCTAATATAATTGTTCTGAGCATGTTTAAAAGGTAGGCTAGGCTAAGCTATGATAGGTGGAATAGGTATATTAAATACATTTTCAACTTAGGATGTTTTCAACTTATGATGAGTCTATTGGAATGTAACCTCATCATAAATCCAGGAAGATCTGTACAGTCTCCCTTTTGCTTACTCTAATTTGAATTCAGTTTTACCAAGTGAAACAGAATATGGAACTATATAGAAGGAAAATTTCCCCCCTCAGATTCCAGTGGCTAGATTCCAAAGATGAGCAGTAAGGGAAAGGGATCAAAGTCCCTATTTACTACTGTCCATCTGACCTTTCTGGAAAACTGTAGATTCTAAAACATACTAAATTATGTGAGATGTGTGTGTGTGTGTGTGTATACATATATATATATATATATACATATGTATATATATACATATATATATGTGTATATATATATACGTATATATGTGTATATATATACGTATATATATATACGTATATATATATATGTATATATATATGTATATATATATAAAATATGAAGAGGATAAGGAGTTTCACCCAGAAGGATCAAATATCACTTTTTTTTTTTTTCATGAAATTTATTGTCAAATTGGTTTCCATACAACACCCAGTGCTCATCCCAAAAGGTGCCCTCCTCAATACCCATCACCCACCCTCCCCTCCCTCCCACCCCCCATCAACCCTCAGTTTGTTCTCAGTTTTTAACAGTCTCTTATCCTTTGGCTCTCTCCCACTCTAACCTCTTTTTTTTTTTTTTTCCTTCCCCTCCCCCATGGGTTTCTGTTAAGTTTCTCAGGATCCACATAAGAGTGAAACCATATGGTATCTGTCTTTCTCTGTATGGCTTATTTCACTTAGCATCACACTCTCCAGTTCCATCCACGTTGCTACAAAAGGCCATATTTCATTTTTTCTCATTGCCACATAGTATTCCATTGTGTATATAAACCACAATTTCTTTATCCATTCATCAGTTGATGGACATTTAGGCTCTTTCCATAATTTGGCTATTGTTGAGAGTGCTGCTATAAACATTGGGGTACAAGTGCCCCTATGCATCAGTACTCCTGTATCCCTTGGATAAATTCCTAGCAGTGCTATTGCTGGGTCATAGGGTAGGTCTATTTTTAATTTTCTGAGGAACCTCCACACTGCTTTCCAGAGCGGCTGCACCAATTTGCATTCCCACCAACAGTGCAAGAGGGTTCCCATTTCTCCACATCCTCTCCAGCATCTATAGTCTCCTGATTTGTTCATTTTGGCCACTCTGACTGGCGTGAGGTGATATCTGAGTGTGGTTTTGATTTGTATTTCCCTGATAAGGAGCGACGTTGAACATCTTTTCATGTGCCTGTTGGCCATCCGGATGTCTTCTTTAGAGAAGTGTCTATTCATGTTTTCTGCCCATTTCTTCACTGGGTTATTTGTTTTTCGGGTGTGGAGTTTGGTGAGCTCTTTATAGATTTTGGATACTAGCCCTTTGTCCGATATGTCATTTGCAAATATCTTTTCCCATTCCGTTGGTTGCCTTTTAGTTTTGTTGGTTGTTTCCTTTGCTGTGCAGAAGCTTTTTATCTTCATAAGGTCCCAGTAATTCACTTTTGCTTTTAATTCCCTTGCCTTTGGGGATGTGTCGAGTAAGAGATTGCTACGGCTAAGGTCAGAGAGGTCTTTTCCTGCTTTCTCCTCTAAGGTTTTGATGGTTTCCTGTCTCACATTCAGGTCCTTTATCCATTTTGAGTTTATTTTTGTGAACGGTGTGAGAAAGTGGTCTAGTTTCAACCTTCTGCATGTTGCTGTCCAGTTCTCCCAGCACCATTTGTTAAAGAGACTGTCTTTTTTCCATTGGATGTTCTTTCCTGCTTTGTCAAAGATGAGTTGGCCATACGTTTGTGGGTCTATTTCTGGGGTTTCTATTCTATTCCATTGGTCTATGTGTCTGTTTTTGTGCCATCAAATATCACTTCTAAGCTAACTGATAAGAAAACAAGATCATGTTCATAGATCCAGTTTTTACATTAGTCCATGTATATGTTTGGGTCTGAACAGGAAAACAGAACCCAGTCCAAGCATTTCAACAGAAAGTATTTAATACAGGGAATTGGTTAGACAGCTGCTGGAGGGCTGAAAAGACAAAAAGGGAACATCTGAGGTAACCCAGAGCTAGCACTCACAGTTTGAAGCCACTAGCCCTAAGACTGAGGGAAAAAAGAGAGAGACTAAAAGGAGGCACTTCATGGAGCCAGGCTCCGACCTCTG
This sequence comes from Panthera leo, assembly GCF_018350215.1. Taxonomy (NCBI): domain Eukaryota; kingdom Metazoa; phylum Chordata; class Mammalia; order Carnivora; family Felidae; genus Panthera; species Panthera leo. The sequence goes on along the minus strand of NC_056688.1, from coordinate 74,328,571 downwards.
GAAGAGGCAAAACCTGGCTGCTATTGATACCACTGAAAGAGCAAAATGAGGCTGGGCAGTCCAAAAGAAACTAGAATCTAGAACCAACTGCTACCACTGAGGCAAAGGGGACTACTGTGACCAACACAACAAGCAAACAGGAAGAAGGTGGTCATGTCTCCACTCCTACCTTCCAACTTCTCTCTAGTGCCCCCTATTGGCAGAACCTAACAAGATGCCGACTGGTAAAGGAGAAAAAGATTACACAGAGATCCAGCACCAGCAACACAGAGTAAAGAAAGTTGGATTTGGAGCTGAGTGACAATAATTTAATAACCAACACAGTCTGCTTTTAAATTATATTTCCAACTTGAATTATTTCTTTTCTTAACAAGTTACCAGACAATTCTCTTTTCCTTTTTTTTAAAGAGAAAAAAATTGTATTGCAATATAAAATGCACTTATAAAATGTCTATAGAAGGCATGTAATTCTTTACTGCTATATAAATTTACTGGGAATATCTTATTCACCTTTGGTTGTTATGATGTCACCTAAAACATACTGTAAACACTGAGTTATACTCTATAACAAATGTATCACTGATTTCCAGAAATCTTGGTTTAATAATAATTAAAGACTATATAATCACATCTATATTCTGAAATGTCCATTTACTTTCATGTAGTGTAAAATCTAGACTACAATTGCACATGAATGGTACAAAAAGATATTCACTACCAAATTATTTTATACCTTCATGACAGGTTTAACATTCTTTCTGATTGAAAATACAGCTTCAGCTATGTTCTGAAACACAGCTCTAGGATTCTCAATGCAGTAATTTGTGTATGTATGTGTCTATGTGGGCACCCATGAAACAAGTTAAAGTTTATCTTTAGAAAACAAGTGCAACATTACTGACAGTTATTTTGCATGTTTAAATATTATAGTCTGATTATCTGTAAACAAACAAAACCCCACACAAATACTCTTAACTCTAGAAAAAAATCCTGTCAACCTATAATTATTCTAATATGCTTTACTTGAACACACATGGAATTTTTGAAAGGTGCATATAGTACCTTACATAAGGCATAAAAAGGTGTTTCATATTTATACTATGAAATGTCCATTTCTAATATGTTTTATGCAGCATAAAGTTTAGATGAAGAAATTCTAAATCCTGGATCCCCATAGTTCATTTTTATTTTTTTTTATTTTTTATTTTTTTAATATGCTTCTTTTTTTTTTTAATTTTAACGTTTATTTATTTTTGAGGCAGAGAGAGACAGAGCATGAACAGGGGAGGGGCAGAGAGACAGGGAGACACAGAATCGGAAACAGGCTCCAGGCTCTGAGCGGTCAGCACAGAGCCCGACGCGGAACTCGAACTCACAGACTGTGAGATCATGACCTGAGCCGAAGTCGGATGATTAACCGACCGAGCCACCCAGGTGCCCCCCCCCCCCCAATAGTTCATTTTTAAAAACTCCTCCAGGGGCGCCTGGGTGGCTCAGTCGGTTGAGCGTCCGACTTCGGCTCAGGTCACGATCTCGCGGTTCGTGAGTTCCAGCCCCGCCACGGGCTCTGGGCTGATGGCTCAGAGCCTGGAGCCTGCTTCCGATTCTGTGTCTCCCTCTCTCTCTGCCCCTCCCCCGTTCATGCTCTGTCTCTGTCCTAAAAACTCCTCCAAATTACGGCTCTTGCAGCAGGTTTATCAGATTTAACATGGCGTAGTATTCTAACTCCTTCTGTTTCAAGTATCAAAAAAAAAAAAAAAAAAAAAAGAGGCTCAAAATTTCTAAATTTCTGTAGGTTGTAGCTGAAATGCAAAGCTTTAAAAACAGTTAAATGTGTTTTGAAGTAAGATATAAATTGAAATAAGATTCTTAAGTGTTTAATTTGTGTTAGGCTGTTAAGTACTAAGACTTTCCAACAATTTTATTAAATCTGAGTATGCTTAAAATTAATAAAGAACACAATTTGCCTATAAATATGTGGTTCTGGAGAAAAATCAATCTTGATGTTTAAAACGCTTTCAACATTGTTGACTTTAGTTTTGTTTAAGGATATTAACTTAATATTCAATCTGAACATAAATATTTGGCCTCACACTACTTATAAGGAAATGACTTACTTTTGAAAAGGAAATTTTGCAAAGCATTAGAGAGAGAATTTATTAAAGCTGTTCAAATATGTCTTTCAACGTCATCAGAAATCCTGCAGCATAGAAAATATCTGGTACCTTTAAGGTTTCAGAGTGAACTGATCTGAAATTTTAATGCCACTTTAAAAACCAAAAAAGTCAAATGGAAAAGACTGCTGCCATGAAACACTGTTTCTACAAGTTGCAGACATGACCCCACAGGCTGAGTTAAGCATTGCTTCTCAGAGTCAGCAACTTTCCACCTTTACCCAGGCACACTAAATTCTCAGTTTAGAAAATAATCTAACGTGGTCCTTAACATATTCATAAGTAGTATGAATATTTTAAGGTCTTTCTTCCTTAAAGAAAAAATTTGATGTCTCACTACAGAGCAGTAAGGAGGGTATCTTACTTTGAGACTTTAGACTTTCTGGACTTGGCCCAAGTGTATAAAATTTTAAGAATTATGTGAAAGTATGGAATCATTATTAATCTGTGAAAACAGTGTGACAAAAGTAAACATCACTATGTCGAACCCTCTTCTACCTTTAACTCAAAAATAGAAATCATGAGTCTTCTATAGCCTTAATTTTAAAAACACACAGAAGTGAAAAGCGTTATTTTTCAAAAAGTACATTTTTTCCCTACTATGTGTCAACACGGAGTGATTTCAGTTCTCCTGTACTAAAAACTGGACTTAAAGAAAAACTAGTACTGCAATGTTTAACATAATGATTTTACTCAGCAGTGGCTTCACTTTCAGCTGGCCCCCTAATAAGTCTTCGAATTCCTTTTTCCTGCAGGACCTTTGGGTTTTGCAAAACTTTGCTTATGTGCATGCTGCTTTGGGTGTACTTCTTCATACAGGAAGTCTGCTGTCAACTCATCCCCATCATCTATCTTGATCTTTCTAATGACATCCATTTGTAATTGTCTTTCTACAATTTCTAGCAGAGGGCTCTTGCGGCTAGAATACAGCATCCATTCTCTTATACTGCATGTGTATTCAGGCATTGGGTAAATAAAAACTAGGGACTCCAAACAGTCTCTTTCATGGGAATGTTTATACAGAAAGAAATGGTAACGTGCTGAATCCTTGGGAAACCTCTCTGGCAAATCTTTTAGTTCTGTATTTGTTGTACTGGCCAAAATTATAATTTTATTTTTTATATCTATTTCTAATTGCACATAGTTGAGCTGTTACTTAATTTTTCCAAAGCCTGGAAAGCTTGAGAAATAGGAAATGCTACTCCTTGTAGTGTTTGATGCTTATGTCCACACCCACGTCCGTTTGTACCTCATTCATTTTAATTTGTCATAATTCTTTCTCAGCTGCAGTCTATGGGGCAGGAGATGATTGTGAGAGCAAGTACTTTTTATATCCGTGTAATGATATATCTTCCTTTACTGTTCCAAATACTTGATCTTTAATGTAGCCATCTCCAGACTCCTTTTTCAGAGTTGCTGTTGCTGCATACAGCATTTTTTGACAAACATGAGAATGATCTGGAGATCAAGGAATGAATATCCATAATTCTGAGAATCCAACCTGAATAATATATAGCACGGTTGTTTGTCCGCCAAAGGGGTAAAACAAAGGTATCATAATCCTTATCCCAGGAATCTGAAGGCTGACCATATGAGCCAATCACAAGTTTCTCATTTTCAACAGATATTTTTAGAAGTCTGTATTTTCCATTTCTTGCTCTTGCAAAGATATCTTTAACACCTTCACTTGCTTGGGTGCCGGTCTGATGGGACATGGCCGGGCCGTGGGCTCCCGGCTCCGGATCTAGTGCAGACAGCCAAGACAATACTCTTTTCAAGGAAATCTTCCCCGCTCCATTTGTCTGGACTGTCAAAGGCAGAACTCAAATAATCGCAAAAGTTTTTGTTTTTTAAGAATTAACTATGAGTCATTTCTTAAACAGAATTCCAAATAGAGAGTCTGGGTTTGTTTAGCCTGCTACAATCTTTTAAGAATAGTTATTTGGGGGCGCCTGGGTGGCTCAGTCGGTAAAGCATCCGGTTTCAGCTCAGTTTATGATCTCTCAGTCCATGGATTCAGGGGCCCTGTAAGGGCTCTGTTCGGACAGCTCAGACAAGGCCTGGAGCCTGCTTTGGATTCTGTCTCCCTCTCTCTGCCCCTCCCCCATTCTTACTCTGTCTCTCTCAAAAATAAGTAAACATTAAAAAAAAAAACCAAAAAACCAAGAATTGTTATGAGCATCCCAGGATCTTTTCTCCAGGGAGTTCTAGAATAAATATAGTAAGGTAAGAGAATGGTAAGGTAAAAGTAAGAGAATAAAAAAATATATATATCAATCTAAGGAAAACTGCTTTGGCCACTTTATTCTGTACAGGACAAGGAAGTAGGCTGTACTGCTATGCTTTAAAGTCCACCTTTCAATAGGGGTGCCTGGGTGGCTCAGTCGGTTAAGCATCCAACTTCACCTCAGGTCATGATCTCGAGGTTCCTGGGTTCGAGCCCCACATCGAGCTCTGTGCTGACAGCTCAGAGCCTAGAGCCTGCTTCGGATTCTGTGTCTCCCTCTCTCTCTGCCCCTCCACCACTCATGCTCTGTCTCTCAAAAATAAATATTGAAAAAAAATTTTTTTTTAATTAAAAATAAATAAATAAGGTTCACATTTCAATGATATATGCAGGTGTCATGGTACTCATTACAGCCCATATGTCCCTTGAAGTCAATAAACTATGTAAATATATATTTTTTAATATCCTTCATCACTTTCCATTTATCCCACAATGTGCATCAATGTGACCTGGGTATTTCCAGTGTACTGTGGATTCTAGTAGGAAATAAATGGGCTCCAACAACGGACCTTCTCTCACAGTTGTAGTTCTGAAATTCCATGATGCCTTGGAGGAGGCTTTATATGATTCATTGTACTAAGCACTTAATAATTCTTTTTTTTTTAAGATTCTATTTTTAAATAATCTCCACACCCAACATGGGGCTCTAACTTACAACTCCAAGATAAGAAGTTGCGTACTCCACTGACTGAAACAGCCAGGCACCCCATTCAATAAATTCTTTATATCTGCAAACTCACACCTTTCAGTTTTATAATTTTATCTCTTGAATAATTTTCTTCCCTCTCTTTCTTTTCACTTCCTAGAAACGTCCATGAGTGACTGGACTTCCTGATCGGTCCTCTAATTTCCTCTAATTTCATCTCTTTTCTGTATTCCATTGTTGACATTCTTCTTTCCAGCAGCCCAGTAGAAGTAAGGGGGATTCTTGCCTCACTGTCCAATATACAGATTTTTACCTGATCCTACTGCTTTGTATAAGATGCCTGTCTTTACTGTCCTTGATGTCTTAAGTGTAGAACATGCCTGATTCAATTACTCCAAAGAATGTACTCCTCCCCCTTGCCTGCTGGGATGTGAGAGGCAGTTACTTGGTTGATAAAGGTGCAGAAGAGAATCTGGTGGTTTTCCTTCTCATCATATAAACTTTTAACCAATTCTCCCATGTTTTTCCCATCCCTCACCTCCACCTTGTGAGACAACTGGTACTTCCGATTCCTAAGCCTTTCTTGGGGTTCTGGAATTTAACTGGCTTGGCTTTTTGTCATCTCGCTCTGCCAGTTTTAAAAAAAAGTCTATATAATATCATAAAGCTTTTAAGAACACAGGATCTGTGTCCAGATTGCCAAGGTTTGAATTCTAACTCCTTCACCTACTAGCCACTTGGCCATGGGCAAGTTACTTAATATCTATGTTTCAGTATTTTTGTTTATAAATGGAGATAACAGTACATACCTCCCAAGGTTGTTATAAAGATGAAATAATATCTTTAAAACATTTAGAGAAACAAAAGACTTGTACACTGAAAACTACAAAATGTCGCTGAAACAAATTAAAGAAGACACAAATAAATGGAAAGACATTGCATGATCACGGGTTGGAAGACCTAATATTGTTAAGATGTCAACATACCCAAAGTAATCTACACATTTAGTGCAAACCCCTATGAAATCCCAATGGCATTTTTAAAAGAAATAGAAAAAAACTCCATGCTAAAATTAATATAAAATCTTAAAGGGCTCTAAATGACTAAAACAATCTTGAAAAAGAATAAATCTGGAGGTCTCATGCTTCAAACCCTATTGCAAAGCTATAGTCATCAAAATAGTGTGGCATTGGCATAAAGAAATATAGACCAATGGAATAGAGAACCCAGAAATAAACTCTCACAGGGGTGCTTGGGTGGCTCAGTTGGTTAAATGCCCAACTCTTGATCCTGCTCAGGTCATGATCTCATGGTTTTTGAGATCACGCCCCACTTTGGGATCTGCACTGACAGCACAGAGCCTGCTTGGGATTCTCTCTTTCTCTGCCCCTCCCCTGCTGGCATGCATGCTCTCTCTCTCTCTCAAAATAAATAAACTTTAAAAAAAAGAAATAAACTCTCACATATATGGTCAAATGATTTTTGACAGGAATGCCAAAAACCATTCATTGTGAGAAAGGAGAGTCTTTTCAATAAATCATACTGGAATAATTGGATATTTACATGCAAAAGTATGAAGTTGGACCTATACCTTACACCATATACATAATTAAAATGGATCAAAGATATAAATGTAAGACCTAAAACTGTAAAACTCTGAGGAGAAAACAGAAGTGAAAAGATTCATAACATTGGATTTGGCAATGATTTTTGGATATGACACCAAGAGCTCCTGCAACAAAAGTAAAAATAGATCAATTGAACCACATTAAAATTTAAAAATGTGCATCAAAGAACACTATCAACAGAGTGAAAAAACCATGGAATGGAAAAAAAAACACTGGAAAATAATATAATTGATAAGAGATTAATACCTAGAATAGAAAAAGAACTCCTACAAGTCAACAACAAATACCCTGATTTAAAATGGGCAAAGAATTTGAATACTTCTCCAAAGAAGATATACAAATTGCCAACAGCCACATGAAAAGATGCTGTGTAAACAGAAAGGAAAATTAAAGGACTTCCATTGTTATTTTATCAAATTGGTACTTGGATAATGAGCATGTAATACTTACAATTTTAAAAAACTTTTTTAAATATAAGCTTCTGGGAAATACGATTTTCACCCATTACTCTTCCAGGAAGGCAAGGTATGGAATCATTTAAACAGAATATTAACGAAATAATGCAATCAATGTTTCTCCTATGAATAAATGTAAGTGGTCTAGCAATGTCTGGCTAGACCATGTACTTTATCACATGGTAAACTCCAGATAAATGTTTCTTAAATTATGTCAAAATCAGATAAGTGAATATATATTTGCTATCAAAAGATTAGCCCTACAACCCTGAACTCATCAACACCTACAAGACTTCTTACTTACCTTCAATAAGATACAAATAGCACAGGCCATGCCTACAGCACCAGTTCCGACAATGGTGATCTTACTCTGGGAGATCTTCTCTTCCCCAATTAGATTCTCAATAAGCTTCTCCTTGACAGTTGACATGTTGAGAACCTGATAGGGATAATGAAATTTCAGTGGAATCAAACTCCCTAAATTGATCACTGTCATAACTACACTGAAGACCTAAGGATCTACCTTTTGGGTTCGCAGAAAGTTGGAACCAAGGGTGGGGGGTCAAGGGGTGTGGAGAGGTAAAGCAAGGACCAGTCTACCTATCAGTAGTAGGGGTTGGGGAACCAATAAGCTTTTATTTCCCCTTGCCCTCGAGCCACCATTTTCACCCCAGTACTAGACACTCACAAATGCTTTGCCTGGCACAACTTAGCCAGAAAGCACAACACACCGCCTTTAAGGAAGATTTAAAAAAAACAAAAAAAAAGTAACATCAGAAGAAAAGCATCAAGGACAGCTGAAGCGCGGAGCCCTGTAACGGTTACTCTCTGGACGGCCAACGCACGCACGAACGCCCCCACGCAGGATTCCCTTTCGTCAGCACGCAAGCTCCGCCCCCCGCTGGCCCAGGGGCAGGCACCTAGGCAGGCTGTTGACTCTCCTCCCCGCCTGTGGGGAGAGGGAGGGGGACTTTTCCAGGTGCCTGGGGTTGAGCCCTCTTCCCTGTGAAGAATTCTAGGCGTTCTTTAAGAGTGTGAAAAGGAGGGATATTGGGGTATCGTTTCGTTTCCCTCAGCCAGCCTAGGCCTGGGAGTGAGTTTAGCGTCGAGTTTTTGGAGACTTCAGGCCCCACTGGGAAAAAGCCCTCTTGGGAGCACCTCATTTTCTTACGTTGGTGCCATCTTAAGACCGCGTCCTGATGACATAGCTTCCAAACTGCTTCCAGATAACTTGCCTCTTTCTGAGAGGGCATGCTGAAAGGACCTGAACCCCCAAAGACTAAGAATTTAAGGCTGGGCTTGGGAATGACCAACCTGAATTTGACGAGTATTTTTTGATGTGCTTTATCACGCCCTTGTGCATACATTTATTTGCAGGAATTCAAACATTATTATTGAGCTCCGAAACTTCAGGACAGAGGGCTGAAATAAAGTTTGAATTAAAGTAATAATGAGGGGCACCTGGGTAGTTAAATCAGTGGGGCATCTGACTCTTGATTTCAGCTCAGGTCATGATCTCACTGTTGGTCGGTTTGAGCCACAAGTCAGGCTCCATGAGCCTGCTTGGATTCTCTAATTCTCTCTCTCTCTCTCTCTCTCTCTCTCTCTCTCTCTCTCAGAATAAGTAATACATGTATACATACATACATAAAGTAGTAATGGAAAGGAAAAGCCATGTGTAATTTTCTAAGGGTGTTCTTAATTTATACCATGAATTTATAACTCACAGAAGGGGAACCAACCTCCTTGGTCATCTTCTGTTGAGTATTTGCATTTGAAATCCTTTTCCATTTTCTGTTTCAAAGCCTATGGTTTGTTTTTAATGTACTTCAGACCATGCAATCAATCGCCCTGCTTAAAACTCTTCCATGGCTTTCCATTACATTTAAAATAACCAATTTTTACCATAACCTAAAAGACATTCAAGATTTGCCTCCTAAAAAAAAAAAAAAAAAAAGATTTGGCCTCCTAGCTCTCCAACTTCATCTCAAGACATTCTCTCCTCACTCCCCACCAGCTTTTGGACTGCTTTTTCTTGGCTCAGGACTTTTTGCTGTTCCCTATATTTAGAAAGTTGTTGGGGCGCCTGGGTGGCCCCGTTGGTTAAGCGTCCGACTTCAGCTCAGGTCAGGATCTCACGGTTCGTGAGTTCGAGCCCCAAATCGGGCTGTGTGCTGACAGCTCAGAGCCTGGAGCCTGCTTCAGATTCTGTGTCCCTCTCTCTCTCTCTGCCCCTCCCCTGCTTGCATGCTCTCTCTCTCTCAAAAATAAACATTAAGAAAGTTAAAAAAAAGAAAAAAGTGCTTCCCTAGCCCTTCTCGAAGTTGATTTCTCGTTTTCGGTTTGGAACATAAATGGCACTTCCTCTAGCTTTCCTTGACCAATGTGTGACCAAGGACCACCTCCTCACATCTCTCCTGTTTCTCTCATGGCACTTTTCACAAACTACCAGCTCCAAGAAACAGGTTCCCTGTAGTAGACAGGAACAGTAGCCACTGTTGGTCCTGTACTACCTCTTGCTTGTATGCTTCCTTGCACAGCAACTCCCCACGCCTGCACCTCATTTACCAGGAGGTTAAGAGGGAGACACTGCTGGTGTGGATGATCATCTGGTGGCAGAAGGAGGTAGTGACCAAACTCCTGATCCGGATGAAGAAAAAGGCTCTTCATTCATACCTACCCAAAGTGCAGGGCTGGCCCTTGAGGTCCCCTGCCTGAGTGGGCTCTCTGGGTGGCTACAGTCCAAATTAACTTAGCCATTTTGCTTGATTGTACAGCTTGATTGTGCGGCAATGAAAATACAGGAGGGGCAAGATCTGTACATTCCAACATCTGCCCTAGTATAAATGCAGTAAAGAATTCTGAAAGAGCATGGCTTTGAAGTCCTGATACTTTGGCAACATGGGCTTCAGTGAAAAATATATGTGCATTTTTCTGTCTATATATATATATATATATATATATATGAACATTATGTATACATAATATACATTATTATATATGTATAATAAGGAAGGAAGGAAGGAAGGAAGGAAGACTATGTTCTGAACATCCCATTTGCTTCCCCACTAACTGGTATCTTCTGTAAATGGAGCTAAGGCATATTTAATCCACTTCCCCAAGGTTATTAAGACTAAAATGAGATATTACATTTAAATTTTAAGTCTATTTATTTTTGAGAGAGAGAGAGAATGAGCTGGGGGAGGGGCAGAGATGAGGGAGACAGAGAATCTGAAGCAGGCTCCAGGCTCTGAGCTATCAGCACAGAGCCCAACGCAGGGCTTGAACCCACAAACTGTGAGGTCATGACGGAGTCGTAGTTGGATTCTCAACCGAGTCACCCAGGCACCCTGAGATCATATTACATTTAAAAGAATCAAGACTTTGCAGAATTGGCCCATTCCTTGCCTGGAACAGGAAGATACAAGGTAATCCTGAAACACTTTTTGTGCCTGTGGCACAAGGGAGTGCTTTAGAAGGGAGGTGCTTTAAAGGGAGGAAGCTTTAGAAGATTAAATCTAAAAATTCATGGAAGATTAGGTTAATATATCTTTAAGCATGACTTTTCAGTCATGTTGGCATTGACTAATTTAGTCTATCAGATATGAAATTAATAAATGTAAATAAATTTTTTTAGACTAAAGTTGCCCCAAAGTTAAAAGAGGCTATAGGCATAAGTACATGTTTGTTTTTGTAGTAATTAAAAAGTTCTAAGATTAGGTAGTGGTGGAGGTTGTACAACTATGTGAATTCACAGAATTATACGCTCTTTAAAAAAAATTTTTTTTATAATGTTTATTTACTTTTGAAAGAGAGAGAGAGAGAGAGAGAGAGAGAGAGAGAGAGAGAGCGCGCGCACAAGCGGGGGAGGAGCACAGAGAGAGGGAAACACAGAATCCGAAGCAGGCTCCAGGCTGTCAGCATAGAGCCTGATGTAGGGCTCTTGAGATCATAACCTGAGCCAAAGTCGGACGCTTAACGGACTGAACCACCCAGGCACCCCTGCACCCTTTCAAATGGTGAATTTTAGGGGCGCCTGGGTGCCTCAGTCAGTTGTGTGTCCGACTTTGGCTCAGGTCACAATCTCATAGTTCATGAGTTAGAGCCCCGCGTCAGGCTCTGGCTGACAGCTCAGACCCTGGAGCCTGCTTCGGATTCTGCGTCTCCCGCTCTCTCTGTCCCTCCCCCACTCGTGCTCTGGCTCTCAGAAATAAACATTAAAAAAAATTTTTTTTAATGTAAATTTTATGATGTGTAAATTGTAGCTTGTCTATTTTTTTTAAAGCCTGTATAAAAAGCAAATCATATTATAGTACTTGTTAAGACTACATAGTTCATTCTTTTCCTTTTACATTTGACACACTGAAAAAAAAAAGCATAATTCTTTCTCTTCACTAGCTTTCAGGAAGGAAACTTTAGTGAAAGATCCTGGAGAAGTGATGACAATAAAGTTGTTCTATTTAACCTCTGGAAGTATTCGGGCCTGAATAAGGATCATAGTTGTAGACCTATTTTGAGGAAAATCTAAAAGTTTTTGAGTGGACAAACCACCAAGACTGTTTGGTTTAAAACTGTTAAGTACCATCAAGTTACCGGCCTCCAGAGAGCCAAAGTTCTTAAAAATCTGTGTCTCCCTATAGTGACAAAGTACCACTGCCTATGTTGTTGGTAAGTGATATTTTTACATTCAGGTGTAGAATGGCATCTACTTGACTTGTAGGGTACCAGTTATGATTAGCCCTATTATCAAGTTATCTCTTAATATCTTGTGGCTTAGCATAGTAAAAGGATTGAATATAATGGAAATGGTACCAAAACAACCTACTCAATCTAGTCATCTATTAATTATATTAAATCATGTTAAACTAAAGTCTGATCATTAGTAAACAACACACCTTAAAAATACCACTGTAGTGTTGCCCATGAATACCCTAATGGGTCCCAATAATGTAATGAGTAAGTCGCAGCTTTATTTATCTTACTATAGTAAGAGAGAAGTCACTGTTCAAAGTTTATTTGGTATTTTAGTTGGTTGGTATGACACTTAGATAGTTGGTTGCATTGTTTATACGTAGATCTTTCTTTTTACATTATATGGCAATGTACACTATGTTCTGACTTATATAGGACACAAAATAAGATCCTTTAGAACAGTTATGCACAATACATGCAATACTGAATTTATACATTGGATCCCAGGAGGTGATTGGCTGGAGAAAAAAAAAAAAAGGTTGGTCTAGGCATGTTGGGTGAAGGAACCAGAAGTAATACAACACGCAGTAAATACACGTCTGGTTTGAATATCAACTGCAGCACATGCCACATTGGCAGTGGTGTCTCTGAGGTGGTGCAACTATTTTCAGTTAACCAACTTAGGACGACGCAAGATGGGTACCGTCCAGCATCAGGATGTAGCCGCAAGGTTTTGTGAACCATTCCTATTTGTAACTTAGGAAACTGATGTTTTTCCTAGGCCATTTTTAATATTATTACTTGAATAAGAGATCAGATAATAAGGACAATATACACAACCTCCAACTAAAAATCCTGTTGTAGTCTAGACAGTGAAGTGGTACACCATTAGAAAACGTTAAAACTGCAGCTCTTTTTGGATCCCCCAGAGCGTATCTGCACTCTTCTTCAAACGGGCCTCTTCCTCAGGAGTCAGGGTCACCTTCACAACGTCTGAGATTCCATTCTGTCCCAAGATGCAAGGAACACTGAGGAAGACATCATCTTTTATTCCATAGAGACCCTGAAGACAAAATGAAAGACATTTTATGTTTTGTCTATGCATTTTGGGGTCTCCCAAGACTTCCATGCTCTACAAATATGTATGCTTATTTAATACAACTTGGTAAGTAGAAATTTCTTTCCACATTTTCAGTTAGGATGTGATGAACAGTGCAAATCATCAAAATACTGGCAAGATTCCTGTTGTAAAAGAAACTCTAAACTATTGCTGTTATCCGTAGTACTGTCACATTTTTATGGATAACATCTTGGTAACTCTAACTTCAGTGTGACTTCTTTTTTTCTTCAAAGAAAAAATTTTTCGTTTATGGTCATGCACCTACCCCAATTTATTATTAGTCAGTTACCAAGTATCTGTGTGGTGAACAGAGTACTAGTAGACATTATTCCTAAAGTGCAACCACGTCTCTCCAAAAAAGGAAAGTTGTTAGTGCATTAATTTATTTCACTCAAATCAAGGACTGATGACTAATCTGCTTTCATAGAAGACTCTTTTTTAAAAACCAGAAAATAATGGCATTTAAATACAATGTATCACTACACAGACCTACCTTAATCATGGTGGAAATTGGATGCACCCGCCTAAGATTCTTCATTATGCTTTCTGCCAAATCTGCCACAGACAGTCCAATGGCCCAGGAAGTGTAGCCTTTCAGTTTGATCACCTCATAGGCACTGTAGGGTACAGAAGGACAGGGAAGGTAGGAAAAAGTAGGGTAAGAGAAACAAAGAACAACAACGCTTTCATTGAACACAGGCTTTACAGCAAACAATGGCACAAAGTTGCATTATATACCTGAGTAATGATTGCCACGTATTGCCAGGATATTATGAACAGGGATGTTCACAACAGTGTTGTTAGTAATAGCAAAAGCCTGGCAACAAGCCCAGGATTCTCCAACAGGGGAATGGATAAATTGTGGTACATACAGTGAAATATTCAACACAGTGGAATGTTACATAATGGTCAAAAATAACTGTATCTACATGCAACAAAATAAATGATTCTTACAATGTAATACTGAATTTTGGAATATAAATCCAAGATTATGTATGGTATGCTTGACTCAAGATTATGTCAAGTAAGGGATGGGTGGAAGGGTGAGTGGGAGAAGGAGCTCAGAACTCACTCATTTCCAAGTACGAACATACTAATAATTCTAATTCCAACGAACACTATACTTAGTTGACAGCTACTGTCAACATTTCTTAGGTTTTATTTAATTAAACGAATACAAAGAGGGCCCTGCCTAAACCAATCATGATTCATTATTCAATTCTATATACCTGAGATCCACACATGACCACATGGTTTATAATAAGTAAATAATGCCACCAAGCATGAAAGCTTCCCTGTTTCAACAATTTCTAAGAGTTAATATTTACATTTTAGTACCATTACAAATCTAGACGTTCCTTGAAACTTTATAATCATTTGAATAAACAAATGTCTCTATTCATAAAGCCCATAACAGGAAATTGGATTTAAAAGTTCTTACTCCTGGGGTGGGGTGCCTGGGTGTCTCAGTTGGTTAAATGGCTGACTCTTAATTTCGTCTCAGGTCTTAATCTCATGGTTTGTGGGTCTGAGTCCCGCATCGGGCTCTGTGCTCACCGTGCTGAGCCTGCTTTGGATCTCTGTCTCCCTCACTCTGCCCGTCCCCCACTTGTGCTTGCTCACTCTCTCTCAAAAATAAATAAATGTTAAAAAAAATTCTTATTCCTGGGGCACCTGGCTGGCTCAGTCAGTGGAGCGTGTGACTCTAGATTTTGGGATCGTGAGTTCAAGCCCCACATGGGGTGTAGAGACTACTTCACTAAAACTTTTAAAATAATAAAAAATTCTTGGGGCGCCTGAGTGGCTCAGTTGGTTAAGCATCCAACTTCGGCTCAGGTCATGATCTCACGGTTTCTGGGTTTGAGCCCCATGTCAGGTTCTGTGCTGACAGCTCAGAGCCTGGAGCCTGCTTCAGATTCTGTATCTCCCTCTCTCGCTGCCCCTCCCCCACTCACACTCAGTTTCTCTCTCTCAAAAATAAACATTAAAAAAAAAAAAGTCACATGCTCTACCCGACTAAACCAGTCAGACATCCCTAGAAAAAAGTTTTCTAACAAGAAGTACTCAAATGCTATTAAACTTCCAACTTTAAAATAAAAATAATAAATTTTAATCTTCTACATTGCCAAACTATGGAATCTATTACCTGTCAACCACCTGTTTGTGAACCTCTTTCCACTTTTCCTTATCTGCATCAGTGCCTAAGTCAGGGTGCAGATTCTTCAGGGAGACACCAGCAACATTTACTCCACTCCATACAGGCACTACAAGAAATAGCACAGAATACATTTATTTCCATACATCATCCAGCAGACTATAATAGCACTCCAGCCAGCCTTGCTTCAAGTTAACTCACTCCTTGCTTGCTGACTTAAGACCCTTGATCTTTAACAGAACTAATTTACTTTCTTTAAGATTTGCAGACCACTGGCCTTGGAGAATAAAAGACCAGAACTTTCCCAGGCCACAGAGGCCAGCAAGTCTGTTTGAGGTCACCTCACCTTTCTGATTAGCCCAGCAATCTTTCAACAAAATGTTTTTCTTTTTTAAGGTCACACAAATGACTTTACTGACCTCCTTTTGTACATCTGTAGACCTTGCCCTCTTTTGTAGAAAGAACAGAGTACTCTTGCACAACCCCTGGGTCCCATGGAACCAGACCTTCTTGCACAACCCCCACCCCCCAGGCACCAAGGAACTAAGACCTTGCACAAACTCCAAGCACCGAGGTAACTCTGTAACTGGCATCATCAAATCTGCATGTAATCAAGGAATGTCACAGACCACTGCATTCCCTTAACTGATTAGACACCTTCAAAAATCTCTGGGCTTGGCAGAAACTTTGGAGTTGACTTTTGGACAAGAGTCTGCCTTCTCCCCACGTGGCCCGCCTCCTGAATAAAGCTCATATTCTTTTTCCAGTCAAAACTCTGCTCTTGAGTGCTGGCCTTTTGAGCAACAGGCCGCCAAACTTGGGTTTCGGTAACAAGACTAGTTATTTTGACCCATTTTTCTAATCCTCATTTCTTATCTGAGGAGGATTACCTGCTTTTGGTAGATGGTAAAGACTACCAATGCCCTTACTCTTAGATTTTCATTGATTAGATTATGTGAAACTAAGAATTTTCACCATATTCTGACCTTTTTTCCTAACCTATTGGGATGTTTAATCCTACTTGAAATATAAAGATAGTATGAGATCATAAGGGGAATTTTCTTAGTATAAGTAACTGTGAATTCAACTGTGATAGAATTTTTCCATCCACTCCATTTGGATTGGTTAACCTTTTCACAGCCTCACAGTTCAAGTCTCATATAGACAGTTGTGATAGTAAATGACTGAGGTCATCCTAAGAATTATCATCTTAAGTAAAAGAAATTTCATTCCCCATCCCCCATGCCATAAGAGGTCACATAAAATAGCTAAAATCTGAATAATAGATTTTTAGAAATCATTCTACTCTAATGAATGGATATCTAATTTCAGCTCTGATTTAATAATAAAACTTCTATCAATATCTTACACAGTCTTTTTGAAAACAAAAATAGAAAATAAGTTATGCTTACCACTGGAGTCTCCATGCTCTCCAAGGACCCACCCATGACAGCTTAATGCGTGAACTCCCAGCCTTTCCCCCATTAGGTAACGGAACCGGGCTGAATCCAGATTGCAACCACTTCCAATAACACGGTTTTTGGGAAAGCCACTTATCTTCCAAGCCACATAGGTCAAGATATCCACTATGAAGAAAACATTTAGGCAAAAATACTAGGTAAATCATTAGATGATGTTTGGCTACTCAAGATACATGGCTCTGTAGGAATCTTGATATTGATCATAACCAATCAGTATCTTTGTCAATATTTTTAAACCTGTATGTATAATATAGCAAATTCATTAAGTATTCAAGAAGTGTAGTATAATGAAAATAAATTGTGCATCTAGAACACCTTATTCATACCCTTTTCCCTTATCTAAGATCTTCTCGGGAAAATAATTTTTAAGTTCTAACTACATTGAGGGGCACTGTACCCCTTTAATATGTTAAATTTAACTATTTTACCAAATCCATTCACAAGAGGAAAATGAAAAATACGAGAAATAAATATGTATATATAGAATATGACATATGCCATCAGTGTTACTCAAGCTCATCTATTTGTGCAATTAGAGGTCTCACCTGGATTGGAAACAACAAGCAACTTGCAGTTTGGGCTGTATTTTACAACATTAGGAATGATGAACTTAAAGATGTTCACATTACGCTGGACCAAATTAAGACGGCTCTCTCCCTCTTGCTGACGTGCCCCAGCTGTGATAATAACCAGCTTGGAGTTTGCAGTCACATTATAGTCTAGACAAAGGGGAAACAAAAACCAGATTAAGGCCTTAATCTCTTCCATACATTTTTTTTTATGGGCAATTTTATTAGTGTTTTGTTACCTCCCTTACTTCCTTTCACGCATAGGTAAACACAGATAAATGACACTAATGCCACCCCTCCCCCCAACCCATGACTCCTTTAGCTTTTGGTTTTTTCACTGTGGCCACCTAACATGGAGGAAGAGTACATCAACGCCTTCCTTGTATTCTGGTTTAGACTGTGACTTTATATAACCACAGTTAGGAGGAGCTGGAAAGAACCAAATGAGACATTATCCCCCAATTTTTTGCCACCTGAGCTCAATGCTCAGACTCTTCCATACCCCTATTTCTACTTAATTACTTTACTGTGATCATATCAGCACAGAGATAGGCGCCTTTTTTTTTTTTTTTTTAAAGCAAAGGCAACTTTACACTTATCAAGATCTTGCTTCTAGATACCCTATGGCACAGGATGGTTAACCCAGCCCATAGATAAGTGGTCAGTTATTTTCAGGTGTCAAAAGAAACACTATTTGTACACATGCCAGGTTTCCTGACTAGGGCTCGTAAGTGTGAAAAGTCTGAACTGGCTCATTTACCTTATTCTCAACCTTGTCTTAGTGTCTGAAAGGAAGTAGGGGAAGTAAGTATATTAAATTTAAATATTTGAAGCAACGTGGTTAAATATGGACCTGAGAAGCATTACTAATTACATTCTAATTCAGATGCTTTCCACATTATAGACTATTGGGTTTCCATTACTAGAAACTGAAACTTTGGTATAAACAGGTTGCCAATGCAAAATGGCTCAAGGGCTCTTTGCTCCTATACGAAAATAAATCTTTGAAAAAGGATTTCAAGCCTGATAAAAAAAATCAAATCTAGCATAGATCACAATATAAACTTGTTGAAATCAACCTTTGCCAGAGACAATTTTTGGTGTTCTAAGGAATAGGCTGCCATGCTGGAGATCCATCATCTCTCCCTTCAATTTGTCTTCCATGACATCAACAAGAGCAAGTTCATCTGCCAAGTCCTAAAAGATACAAAATTTTTAGTCAAATAGAAAAGAGCTGCTTCCAAATTTTAGAAAGGGATGCAAAATTTCTATGTTTCTAGCATAGGAGAGCTCTGCCACTTTATTAGTATCAGGACATACCTCAAAGTAGAGGCAGGCCCCCATTTAAAAACGGACTCACGGGGGTGACTGTGTGGCTCAGTCAGTCCAGCATCCAACTCTTGATTGTGGCTCAGGGCATGATCTCACAGTTCCCGAGATTCTCTCTGCTCCCCCCACCCCATCCACTAGCATGTGTGTATGCTCTCTTTCTCTCTCAAGATAAATACATAAACTTTAAAAAGTGACTCACGGATGACCCATGCATAGGAAAAAGTACCGATCCTCTCTCTTCACGAGAGCAACTTCTTTTTTTTTTTTAATTTATTTTCTTTACATTTATTTATTTTTTGAGAGACGGAGCACAAGTTGGGAAGGGGCAGAGAGAAGGAGACACAGAATCCGAAGCAGGCTCCAGGCTCCGAGCTGTCAGCACAGAGCCTGACACGGGGCTCGAACTCACAAACTGTGAGATGACCTGAGCTGAAGTCAGATGCTTAACTGACTGAGCCACCCAGGCGCCCCTTCACTAGAGCAACTTCTGCAAGCACTCCACCATTCGACTGTGTGGTAGCAAAACACTAGATTGGCAATGGCTGGAATAACATCCAATTACATAAGACTGCTCTGTTTAGTCTCTCAATTTTA
Organism: Panthera leo; assembly: GCF_018350215.1. Taxonomy (NCBI): domain Eukaryota; kingdom Metazoa; phylum Chordata; class Mammalia; order Carnivora; family Felidae; genus Panthera; species Panthera leo. Next base: position 74,309,438 of record NC_056688.1, on the reverse strand, counting down.
CACATTAATTTTAGGCCATTAATCATTACATAAGTGATGTTGACCAGTATTAAGACTTGGAAATTAAAAAGTGATATTCTGGATCATTCCTTTATATGTTTTCCATATATTAACCAACACTAAGTGTTCCAAGAAGACAGATTTGTGCGTTTGCAAAATAATATTGGTGAAAAATATCCTTTCAGTTGAATCTGTAAATGTTTATAGGTGCATCTCAGACCAGGAGCACCAGCAACACATTTAATACACATGGGGTGTGAACTGTTATAACCAAGTAAGTTATACTAGCTGAGCAACAGATCTACCCCCCCATGTCATCTGTAATATAATAACCTTATACACACCTGAGTTAGAGGGCATAGGTGTGGAAAAAACAAATGGCATCAATTCCTGATCCAGTGGAAAGCTGTAAAAATTGGTCCAGGTATCCCCTGATTGTCAGAAGTTTGCATTATGCCACTTCCCTTTTATAAAAGACCTAACTTTAGTACCTGTTTTCCCTAACTGAAATAAATCCAAAGAGGATTTCTGCCTTTAGGAAATAAGGCAATTGGGGCGCCTGGATGGCTCAGTCGGTTAAACGTCCGACTTCGGCTCAGGTCACGATCTCGCGGTCTGTGAGTTCGAGCCCCGCATCGGGCTCTGGGCTGATGGCTCAGAGCCTGGAGCTTGCTTCTGATTCTGTGTCTCCCTCTCTCTCTGCCCCTCCCCCGTTCATGCTCTGTCTCTCTCTGTCTCAAAAAAAAAAAGTTTAAAAAAAAATTTAGGAAATAAGGCAAAAAAACCACAAAAAACAAAAAACAGCATTCAGTGTTTGTTTCGCAGTGAGCCCTTACAGAGGCAGCACACGTCCTAGTTAACACCTTGGTTCCACCTGATGAACCAAGTTCCTCAGGAACTTTACTCAGCATCTCAGCATCAAACTGCCATAGCTTTGAACTTTGTGAGCATCTGTACCTTATCTCTATTTTGTGCATGCATTAGCACGATGTGTCCTAAGGTATCAGAAAATCCTAAGGTTATTTTTTGGGTCTGGGAATGTTAAAAAATTTTCCACATTAATTAATGGTAATTGCTTCTTTGCTTTACACCAGGCTTCAGAAAGGTTTCATAGGAATGCTCTCCTTTCGGATAGTGGGGGAAACCTTTATACTATGTGGCCCCTCCTAAGAACACATAAAAAGCAACCTATGTTGTTACACAACCTCTGCATAGCTCATTTCTGCCTTCAGTTCCTTATTTCAATCCTTTCCTGTTCAAAACCCAGAATTCATCATTACACTCCCTTATTAGTAACTCCAAATCTAAACTTAAAATATTTTAATATTGTAAGCTGCCTCAATTTCTTTTTTTATATAAACCAGGCTCAACTACTATAAAACATATTCTTTATTCATTCTCAAATTATCTTTTGCTATCTAACTTTTAACTCCATAACTGGTACCAAAATTATTATTCAAGGTGAGGGGCACTGGGGATTTTTGTGGGAGAAAGACTTAAGATTCCCCACATTGTGTAACTAAAAATTTTTTTTTTTATTTTGAGAGACAGAGTGAGCGCACAAGCAGGTGAGGGGCAGAGAGAAAGAGAAACAGAATCCCAAGCAGGCTCCATGCCATCAATGCAGAGCCTGCCTGACGTGGGGCTCAAACTCACCAACCACATGATCATAACCTGAGCAGAGATCAAGAGTGGAACTCCCAACCAACTGGGCCACCCAGGCACACTCAGTGATTTTAATTTTACCAAATGTGTGTATCATTTTCAACTCAAAAATTACTTTAAAATAAAGGCATGTTTAACTTAAAGATATAGACTATGTTTTCATTTGTAGGCAATTCATGCATGTTAATACAGCACAGTGAATTTAAGGAACTGTGTCACCAGCCTTATAACTTTTAATGTTTTTAGTACAGACACTCTTTCGGTATAGCATCACATTACTAAAGTTTGTTCCACATAAAGTTCTTCAAATGAATGCATGAACCTAAATATTTGTATATACAATGTAATAATGCAATTCTTGGAGGTGTGGGGAGATCGTTGGGGTCAAGGTATCCTTGGCTTTCAGAGTGACGGGCTTTCACTTACCTTCATTAAGATACTGATGGCACAAGCCATGCCAACAGCACCAACCCCAACAACTGTAATCTTATTCTGGGGGGTATGGTCTTCCTTAAGAAGATTCTGAATCAGTTGATCCTTGAGAGTTGCCATATTGGATTTAGAAGCAAAAGGAATCTATAGGGGGGAAACACACACTGTCACTGCATCCTCTTTAAATTAACGCTTATTAACCAAAAGCTGTTCTAAAAGAGCTTATTTTACTTCCTTTTGGGATACTTGCCATTAAAAAGAGGGAAGGAACAAACCTAAAGATGGCCAAAGGGATACTGAAAGGCCTAAAGCCAGGGTCTGGTCTGGCTAGGATCTATCTTGGTATAAAGGATCTCACCTTGGCGTGGAAAAATAATATTGACGTTTGGGTGTAAGTATAACTTCCTGAGGACTCACTCATCTTGATTTATTAACCCCAAGCGGGGCTGCCTTTCCTCACACAAAATCGCTGTGACTGCCTGCCCAAATGTACTCCAATCACCAGTCCTGCAAACCCTCAAAAAAAGTAGAGAGAAATGTGCGGAAGGTTCCCGTAAATGCCTCTTGGAACCACCTGGACGCCGTAGGATGTTAAAAACAACAACAACAACAACAACAACAAAAAATCTCTGCTCATGCGCACTCACTCCTTCCTCCAGCCCCAGAAGATGGGGCGGATATCAGACCAACAGCTCTGTTGGCTGGGAACCCTCGGGTTTTCCGCCCCTCCCCCACCCAGCCCGGCGCGACACTTGCGCGCATGCTCATTTCGAGCGCTGGGCGGGGACAAGAGTAGAGCCTACAGACCGCGGCTTTCGAGAGCTGGGTGCTGGCGCAGAGGCGCCAGTCTGGAAAGCCCCGCCCAAGAGCGGAAATAATTGGGAACTGTCCTGCTCTTAGGGTACAAGGGAGAGAGCCACGAGGCAGAGAGCCCCGAGGTGGACTTTAGACTTAACTAGTGCCCCTACTGGCAGCCTCCCTGGCCGCGGGCAGAGCCAGACTTTAAATCGGAATACTAGACCCAAGGAGCTGTTAACTAACAGGGAGGGAGGCGCCTCGTGTGGTTTCTGCCGTGATCCATGTTGCAAAGGCGTGAGGCCCGGTATGAGGAAATTTTGTCAGTACAGGAAGTGCAAAAATAGCTGCAGAGGCCTGGAGCCCTAAAGTTAATAGATACTTGGTGGAATCCTCCATTCCCAGTGTCGGGGAGGGGGCCTTCGCCCTGCTAATCCAACCCTGCACTGCATTCACTGGAAAGATTATCACAGGTTGCACCCTGAAGCACCACGTCTGGTCTTGACACCACCCCAAAGGGCAAAAATATCCGAGAGGACTTCCAGGCAGGCAGCCCAGAGTCACCAAGGTGGAATCAGATCTCTCCGCGTAAATCACTGCTATTTCTAGACCTGGCCTCATCAAAACCTAAACCCTGGGATCCAGCGTTCCCTTCAACGTGGGGGCACGGGTGAGGGACGAGCACTGCAGAAAGTGGGTCTACTCCCCCAACTCTGCCACCCACTCTGTGACCTCAGAGATGCCCTAACCCTCTCCCAGCTTTAGGTTCCCCCATTTCTCAAGAGGAGGGGACGGTACCAGATAGCCTGCTCTCAAAAGACCATCGGCAGGAGGGCTGAGACTTCCTGCTTCATCTTTGCATGCACCGAGCCTTGCGTAGCACCCGATACATCAGCAGCTGCTTAATAAGTGTAATTTGCGCAAAGAGCGCCCTATAATCCGCAGGCAGTAGCCGCCCCATGGAGTCCACCTCTTGAAGAGTCCCAGGGTTAAAAAGCGACCCAAGCAGCGCTCCGCGGTTGTCGACCCTCTCCCTCTATCCCTCACCCGCGACTGCTGAGGGTTTTTAGGCTGGGTGGGCTCTGGAAACCCGACCTCCAGTTCTGCGTTGTTTGCTTATTTTAAGCCCGGAGGTATGCCCCACCCTTTAGATCTGTCATTTCCTTGTCTTTCTGCATCCACTTGGGCTTTCAGCCACAGGATAGCTGCGGTCACCTCGGTTCCCCAGCCGGACCAGAGGCCATGGTGCCCACTTAGAGCAAAAGCAGAGTGCGGTGACCTCCGAGTCCACGTGAGGATCCTGCTTTCCCCCCGACTCCCCGGGAGCAGAGACCCCTTCGGGGACAGCGCCGAGCTAGCGAGCCGGAGGCAGCTCGCTCTCCTGACCCGCGCAGTGCGCTTGGGGCCCGACCGTACCGGGAGTGCACGTCGAGCAGGCGGGCGTCGGCGGCGCGCGGTGTTGGGTCCGGACTTGGCGGCAGCGGCTCCCGTACTCGGAGCTGGGCGCGGGAGGGGCCTTAAATGGAACCGGGAGGCTGACGTCAGGGGGGTAGCCGGGCGGACGTGCGGGAACCCACGTGTGGGTCGGGCTAGGGGCGGGCTCGAAGCCAGGCGGGGCTGTGGGGAGGCTCAGGCGGCGCGCGCAGCGGGACCGAAGATCTGGGGACAGACCCACGTGTGCCTGGGGACCTAAGGGGCTGCCGGAACCGCTCAGCCTCCGGCCACAAAAGCCCCGGCCCTCTAGAGCCACCAGCCAGTCCAGTCTACCCTCCGGAAAGGCTTAATCTGAATCTTCACCGTTGTTTCCCAATTGACCGGAAAGAACAGCTTCTGGCCCGTTAGGCACTCAACAATTTGTTGGAAGGGAGGGAATGCCTAGCACGGCATCAGTCTCCTTACCTAGGTCGAGTGATTCCCAAAACTTGACGCTGCTACCCCACCCCCCACCCCCCTTTGCTCAGCCTGCCTTCCTGCTCCCTATCTTCTTTAAATCTCACCCATCATCTGGTTTCTCTCTCTCTCTGTCTCTCTCTGTCTCTCTCTGTCTCTCTCTGTCTCTGTCTCTCTCTCTCTCTCTCTCTCTCTCTCTCTCACACACACACACACACACACACACACACACACACAGTTAGTATCTGCCTTGTCTCTGCATCCGCTGAGCTGTGTCTCCTTCAAACTGGCTTGCATTAGAGACGTGTGTCACTTTGCTCTCCTACCTGACAGCGATTCTTTCAAAGGCATGGATCAGTCTACTTCCTCCTTTGAACCTGGGACCAACTTGGAGTCCAGTTCTGAGAAAGATCCATAATTATGGGTCTCTTGGTTTTGAAGGGAACAAGCTAACCTCAGCTCCAGAAAAGCAGGGTATCTGTCTAGCATGTTGTAATAGTTTTCCTATTGCTCTAGGAATCCCAGAAACCTAGGCTCTCACCTCAAATACACAGCTGGACAGGCTGAAGGCCAATCACAAATTCTCCATTGTTTCTCAGGGCAGGGCTGACTGCTCGAGGTTCCCCAGTCTTTGCAACAATATCCTCATTCAGTCAGGGTTGGGCCCCTGCCTGCTTATCAGATGTGACTACAGCTGCTGGCAAGAGGGCAGAGTTCAGAGAATGGAAGGTAGGCTGGGGAGACAGGTAAGAACTCAGGAGGAGGACCTTGGGATGACCTCTAAAAATAATCTGGGTGGAAAGTTTACAGCTCCCTAAATTAAGGCACATAACAGCTCACTCCAAACACAGCTTCCTTCTTCTTATGCAGAACAATATCCTCTACTTAACTCTACAAATGTGGATAAAACAAGTACTATTTACTGAGCACCCCCTACGTGTCAGGCAGCAAGCCAGGTAATACCTTCACTCCAATTATTTGGAGTAGGCATAATTATTCACATTTTGCAGTTAAGAACCCAAGGCTCAGAAAAATTAGTTATTTTGCCAAGGTCAGACAACTAATAAGTGATTTCAGCTGGTTCTTTAGGACCAACTGGCTCCAACCTCTTATTTTTCCTGTTGTCCCTTCTCCACCCCTCACCGCTGACTCCACAAAAGTCAAGAAATTGTGGTGCAGGGGGGGTGCGCCCAGGTGGCTCAGTTGGTTAAGCGTCCGACTTCAGCTCAGGTCATGATCTTACGGCTAGTGAGTTTGAACCCCGCCTCAGGCTCCGTGCTGACAGCTCGGAACCTGGAGCCTGCTTCAGATCCTGTGTCTCCCCCCCCACCCTCTTTCTCTCTCTGCCCCTCCCCACTCACACTCTGCCTCTCTCAAAAATGAATACATGCTTTAAAAAAATTTTTTTAAGAAATCATGGTGGGGGCCCAAGCTAGTCCCAGGCTCAGAAAATTTCATTTTCTGTGAGAGCTAGTAGATGTTACTGGGTGTCTCTGCCCATCTGTTGAGCTGAGACATCAGTCTTCTCTGCCCTCAGACTGGTACTACTATCCATACTCCTGCTTTCCAGGCCTTTAAACTTGGACTGGAATTTACACCACCTGCTGTCATGGGTCTCCAGCTTACAGATGGAAGATCTTGGGATTTTTCAGCTTCCATAATTGCCTGAACCAATTCCTTATAATAAATTTTGTTATACCTCCTATTGGTTCTGTTTCTCTAGAGAACCCTGACTAATACAGCCCAAAGAGAAGAATTTCTGTACTAAAGCCCAAGCCGAATGTGGGATCCATGGGATGGATCAGAAAGCACTATTTCAGAGGGCAGAACAGACTTCTCCAAACTAACCAAGTGTTCTTCAAGGATGGCCCCTTTGAAAGGGAACATCTCACAAAAGAGGTGGCTTGACCAGGGGATAGTCTGACCTCAGAGAATGGGTGGTGCTCAGCAACCAATATAAGATTTTCCTAAAATGGACCTGGCCAACGAATGATGTCCACCCAAAATACAGTGCTGAGTCATTCCTTCATTAAGTATTTGTTACAGTCATCCTCAGAAAAGTTCAATAGTTCCTCATTCAACAGCATCAAGAATAAAATCCAAATTCCTTGGAAGGCACACTAGATGTTCTACAATACAGTGTCCACATCCCCTCTCTGGCCTTATCTTCTATTTTCCTTCATGCTTCCCATATGCCGGTCCCAAGGCTCTTACACTACATTCCCCCAATATGCCATGTATTCTGCCTAGGCGAATTCTTCAACCTGAATGTTCTTTACCTTGCCACCATCCCTGTCCTCCCCAAACCCACACATTCATAGGTCAAATGCTGTTGCTTGAGCTTTATTTTATTTTATTAAACATTTTTTTAAAATTTTTTTTTTAACGTTTATTTATTTTTTGGGACAGAGAGAGACAGAGCATGAACGGGGGAGGGGCAGAGAGAGAGGGAGACACAGAATCAGAAGCAGGCTCCAGGCTCTGAGCCATCAGCCCAGAGCCCGACGCGGGGTTCGAACTCACGGACCGCGAGATCGTGACCTGAGCCGAAGTCGGAGGTTTAACCGACTGAGCCACCCAGGCGCCCCACTTGAGCTTTATTTTAAACTAATTCTTATTGCTGTCCTCTTTTTCTCACTAGACTGTGAGCTCCACATGGACAGAAACTTTCTGCATATTCTCAGCACATATATTTATTTGTTTTTATAAATGTATTTTGAATTACATGCCTGCTATGCTAAATGCATGAGGGCACTATGCTAAATGCTGGGGATATAAAAATGAATAAGACATATTTATAAGCCTTCAAAGACTTTACCATTTAATGGGGAAGGCCAATGGCATTCCCCTCTTTGGTTAAAATGCAAGACAGAATATAACACTGCCTCAAAAGAGGCAGAAATAAATTGCCCTAACAATCATAAGAGAGAAGGGTCCTTTGGCCAGGACTATCAGAGAAGGCTTCCCAGGGGAGGTAGCATCTGAGCTTAGCCTAGAAAAAGACTTCAATTGCTGAAGATCAGGTGTTGAGAAAGCAGAGAATGAGTATGAGCAAATGCGTCGAGGCAGGAAATTCAAAGTGTATCTGGTGAATCTTTAGCTTTAAATGCCAGGCTATGAAATTTAGGTGTTTTGCTGTTTTTTTTTTTTGTTTTTTTTTTTTGTTTTTTTTTTTTTTTGGTGGGCAGTGGAAGTCAGATGCTTTTGGAGAAGGGGAGAGAGAGAGAGAGTGAAAGCAAGGTAGTTGAGAAGTCTGGAAAGCACAGCGGGGTGGGGAGGAACACACCTTGTTTTGTAATAACACAACAAGAAGCTCGGAACATACGCAGCTCCAACCACAACGGCACAGAACATACACTTCTCTGATATACCCTACATGGCCCTGCAGCCCCTCTTTTTTTTTTTTTTTTTTTTTTTTTTTTACCTTTTCCATGTTTGCAAAGCTGATGGCTTTTCTGAGTTTCAGGGCCCAAGATGCAGATGGCCTCATCAGTCTCTGTCCCCAACAGGCCAGGCTCTGTTGTGTACGTGCCAAAGCAAAGGCTCCTCTCTCTGGCAAGACATCAGGTGCCTGTCCCTGGGACTGCTTCATATCATCCCCCTAACCCCATCCATCTCTCACATGATGGGAGTGGAAGCCACAGACTCCACTCTGACTCCTCAAGTCCCCCTGGATGCCACGTCTCCTGGTACGCCAGTGCCCACCCTCCCCCACCTGTTTCTCCTCCCCTCTTCCTCCCCGACCTGCCCTCCTATCAGGTACTAGAAGCTGCCTCTGTGTCTCTTTTCGGCTTAGATTGTTATTCCCTCCAGAGTTCATTCCTCCCGTGAGCACCTAACAGAATCCACCTCAGAAACTCTGGATTCCTTTTTCTGTAGACTGAATGTTTGCGCCCTTTCCCCCAACTCATGCTGAAACCTAATCCGTAATGTGATAGTATTGAGATGGGGGAGCACTTAGGAGATGATTAGATCATCAGGGTGGAGCCTTCATGAACAGGATTTGTGCCCTTAAAAAAAAGAGGAGCTCCCTTGTCCCTTCTATCATGTGAAGACACGGCAAAAAGTCTATGAACTTGGAAGGCTCTCACCAGACATCTGCTGGAGCCTTGGTCTTGAACTTCCCAGACTCTAGAACCATAACAAATAAGTTTCCATTGTTTATAAGCCACCCAGTCTGTATTATTTTGTGACAGTAGCATGAATGGACTAAAGTACCTTCTTTTCCAAGGAAAAGAAATGAGACCTATGCCCTTTTCTCTCCATCCAACCCTGTCACAGAGTGAGGCCTCAAGCTTTCCATCACATTGACAGGTTCCAAGGCAAAAACTGTTGCCAAAATATAAGTGGTTTCCAAATTGAGGGCCCACAAAATCAGTGTGCAGAGGGAGTCCCACGGTGTCTCCAAGCCAGACAATCCCCAGCATGGTAACATAGTGCCCTTTATCTAATCACCACAGGGGAGGACTGTGGGAAGCTGTGATAGCCTTTCCCTCCAACATCTTGGGTGGCAAGGACAGTGACGGGCATGGCTTAGCAAAGTTGAATGGGCAGCCTGCTGGAGAGGAGACACTGACCTGAGGGTCAGGAGACCTGAGTTTGGTCATGGACCTCTGAGTGACATTGTGGCAGTCACATTCCCTCTGTAGCCCCAATATCCTAGACTAAACATAAGAGGATCTCTGTTCCAGTTCTAACATCCAGGGGGGCTCTGAGTTAACGAATCAAGCCTCCACACACACCTTCATTTTTGCAATTGCTCAGAACTCAGAGGCAAAGCTGCCCCCCCTTTTTGGGAACTGGTTTGGGCTGCTCCTCATGTGGAATGAGGAGCTTCCAATGTGGAAGCAGACATTCAAGGGGCCTGACTGCACCCATGGCAACAAGAATCCCATGCCTAGCATTCTCTTGTCCTCCATTTTAGTTCGAAAACTGGGTCCAAAACACCCAAGGCACTGGTTGGGTGTTGCATCTGTTAATAAAAAGCCTCACTGGGCTTTGAAAACAAATTACTGATAACAGGAAGCCATCTCTGATTCTTTAAGGAATTCTTTACACCTTGCAACCTTACCAAGTGTGGAAGTACATTCCAAGCCCTAGCTCACGAAAGAAGGGTAATTTCCTATAAAATTCCAAGAGGATCAAAGCAATTGTAACTGTGAATAAAACCAGTCAGGTCTATCCATAATTTCCTGGGACTAGGGTGTGGGCAAGGAATGGAGGTCTCCTGATTTGTGCCGATGCTGACTGGCAGAACACCCTCGCTGAAATTTGGGTCTGTCGGCTCTGGGGCTTTGTTTAAACTCCTATACACAGCCACTCATCTAGCTACACCTCACAAAGGAGGTTCTGCCTGTACTTGGAGCCTGTTCAGAGGACTCTGACCTGAAAAGCCAGCCCCACCTCATTTTTTTAGGGTACTAGAAGGGGTTCTGGCTCCCTGGGGAATGTGGGATTCTGGTAAGAGAAGCAAAGGAGAGCTTCCCGGTACCCCAAGAGGGATCTCAGGCTGTGGTGGGGCTGGTGCAGGCAAGGAGAAGGCTCCCCCTGCAGCTAGATAAAGCTCACTGGGCCCTTCATTTGTGCATAGCCTAGGGTGGCTTTCATATCAGTTCTCTAGTGACATTTGTACTTCAACCAGAAGAAAGCAGAGCAGGAATTTCTACTTCCATTTTACTGGTGGGACTGTGGAAACCTCAAAACCTGGAATCGCCCCAGGCCCTGCAGCTGGAAAGCAGCCTGGTGGATTGCACATTCCCAGACCAGCTTTCCTTCCCCTGTAACACTCTGCCCCTCTGTCTTCACAGCCTGGAAAGCAGTTGGCCCTCTGCTCCTTGGATATCAAAGGGCAAATGTGACAGGGCTGCAGAAAGGTCCAGGCGGCTCATCTGTCCACAGGGCTGCTCCAGGGCCTTATCTAAGCAGCCTCCCTCTCCCTGGCACTCCATTAGCTTGCACAGCCTGTGTGTGTACGGGGCCAAACTCTGCCCTTTGTACAAACACACTTGCAGTGTCAGGCCCTCTCAGAGGATATTTCAACTTAGCTCATCCTCCAGTTTTAGCCACACGAGGGATGAGAGCCCAAGAGGGGCCCTCCCAGCCTTGGCCCTTCCCACCTGCCCCTCACGCCTGCCCCTGCTTTGCTTACACTGCAGGGCCTCTCAGCTACTCTCTTCTGGCCCACAGGGCAAACATTCGCTGTGGGGAATTAGGGCTCGGTGCAGGGAAGGGAAGTGCTCTAGGCTCCCATAATGCTTCAGTGCTGGTGACTAAGGGCTGGAACCTCCCAACTAGTCCAGTACTTTCTCACTGCAACAGACACATGGCCTCTCAACCAGCCTGAGCTCTATCTTGTACTGTGGGTGTGGCTCTCATTGCGTCTCCAAATCCTGGGTTTTTTCCACTGTATCAGAGCCTCTTCCAAGAGCCTATGATTGAGGCTGGCACTTGGCAGTGAGGCCTCACTGTGCAAGAGGCCACACCCCAGCCATTAAAGCTACAGGACTGGCAGGAGGCCACCTCAGCCTCAGCCTTCTCTCCACCAACCCCCAGCAGCAGACTCATGATATCACAGACCCTCCCCTTAATCTCAGCTAGTTCTGAAGCAACTGCATTTCTCCTCCTCCTTCTCCATCAGCCTTGGGTGGGCACAGACTGTGCCAGCATCTCCATGGTAACCGGGGCCACAGCTTCCTGCCTTGGGCAATAATCCAGAGCCAGCACCCTTGCAGAGCTCCTTTGTAGATGCCAGGATGGCTGACTGTCGCTGCAGGCCCCACCACACCTCAGTGCCATCCCTGGGGACAGCCCGGGGAGGCAGCCAGGCTGGGTTGCACTGGAAGACTTTAAACCCATCTGTTCTTTGAGAAAGGTCTTGAAATGGGGTAGGCTGGGAAGCCCACCCCCTCTCCCCCACGTGGAATTGGTTCCTCACGGCAGGCTGTGGGGCTCTGGTGTTAAACTCTCTTCAGGGCAATGGGTGAAAGTTGAAAATTCCACAATATGTTGGTTGGCTTTAGACTTTGCTCTCCCTGGCAGAGGGGGTTGTGGTGGTGCAGGAGACAGAGCGCAATAGATTAGGCAATAATCCCAGTTCCTTGCATCCCTCACCCCACAAAATGGCTCCTGGGGCAGGTGAGGGGCTGGCAGGCTCTCAACCAGGGAGGGTGGTAATCAACGGGGAGTCAAAGACTCCAGAGGGAGACAGTAGGCAGATCTGCTCCTTGTCAGCTCTCCTAGTGGGGGAGGAAGATGGGGGCTGGCAGTGCACCCCGGGGCTGACCTCACTGCCACCGTCTGAAGGACTGGGGAGAGTCTTCAGAGAGGTTCTGTCTCCAGGAGAAAAAGAAATCAGAATGCAGAGTGGAACTGCTCCTGGTTCCTCATGCTTCCCTTCTCAGCCCTCTGTGCACATCTCTGCTTCCACAACAGCACTTCTGGCAGAGGAGAGGAGTGGGCTTACAATTCAGTTGTATATACACAGTATGTAGAGTTCACAGGGCCATTCCTGTTCACCTCCCCCCCCCCCCCCACCCAGTCTCAGAGGGGGGTTTGTCTTTAGCTCAACCTGTTCTTTGGGCTTTTTTGATGCGGAATCAAGGGCACCAAGTTGGCCCTAAGACTATACAGGAAGGTTGAGGGGAGAAGGATTTAGGTCTACAGGCTGTTAATCCACGTAATAAAGAGGAAGAAGACACATCTGAAGGGAATTTGAGAGGCAGAGGGGATGGGAGATTTAAACAGAGATGCCCTGACTCTGTGGTCTGTTGAAGGTAGGTGGGTTGCAGAGGAAAGGCGATTCTCAGTTTGTGCTGCTGTGATCCCACTTTGCCACTCCCACTCCCACTTTGCCGAAAGGCCAGCCTAGGATTTGAGCTATTTTCAAATTCCTTGTGACTGCTGAAGGGTCAGTGCTGGGAGACCAAACCTCGTGGGTCCAGACTTGATGAGAATTGCCAGAATAATCACTCCCATGTTTACTGAACATTTAATATGTACCTAGCCCTCCTACTAAACCCCTTAAAAGCATTACCTAATTTAATCCTCACAACTACCCTTTGGAATAGGGAACATCATTATCATCATTTTAGAAATAGGAACTGAGCCTTAGGGAGGTGCTGGCACTTGCCCACAGTCACACAGCCAGATGTGCTGTGGCTAGGCTTCGAAGGCAGGAAATCCAGGTGGCATCTGGGCAGGCTCCAGCGTGGATGTCAGGAGCAGCTACTGCCTCTAACAGCAGGAACAACGGAGAGTTCCTCCCAGTAGGCTCTCTCAAGGACATCGCCGGGCCTTGCTGAAGAGGGCTCTCTCTGGAGCCGCAGACTCTCACTGACCTAATGAAGCAGAAAATGGATGAGGTTTACATGAGTTATTGCTGGTAGATGCTGCTCCCTCACTGATGTGAGCAGCAGGAATGCACCCGGAAGGGTGTTTGTGTGTGTGTCTGTGTGTGTGTGTGTGTGTGTGTGTGTGTGTGTGTGTCTGTGTGTGTGTGATTATCTGGAGCAGCTCCTGCCAGCCTGTTTCTGTGCCATTTTGCTAAATCCTGAGGGTGGAGGGGAGTGAGGAACACAAAGCCCAAGTGACCTCCTCTGAGGAGGCCCTTTGTATCTTTCTGTCCAGGCCTTTTAGAATATAGGCATCTCCCTCCTGCCCCTTCCATACAGAGAAATGCTTTTCACATCTCCTCCAGGACAAGGAGGCACAAAGAACAGGGCCTCAATCTGTGCAGCGTTGCTCTAGCTCATATCGAACCCACTATCCTTCAGCAGGATAGACTGTCTTAGTGGGAACCTCCAGTCTGGCAGCCACACAGACCTGGGTCCCAACCTTGACTCTATTCCTACTGCCCTTATGTCTCTGAGCAAGTCCTTTAATCTTTCTAAGCCTTATGCAGCTATGAGATAGGAAAAATAGTAGTACCTCTCTAATAGTTTTATTTTATGTTATATTAGTATCATTATTTTTAGAGAGAGCGAGAGCATGAGCAAGAAGGGCAGAGGCGGAGAGAGAGAGAATCCCAGGTGGGCTCTATGCTGAGCATGGAGCCTGATGAGGGTCTCGATCCCACGAGATCAGGACCTGAGCTGACATCAAGAGTCAGATGCTCAACTGACTGAGCCACCCAGGCAGTGCCCCCCCCCCCCAATAGTTTTAATGCAAGCAAAGGGACTCGGCACAGGGGAATTGCTCAGTATACCATTTCCTTATCTCAGGAAATCAGCTGAGGAGAGGAGGGTTTGTGGTCACCGTTCTGACAGTTTGTCATCTATTTTGGACTGTAACTGGTTCACAGAATTATTCTTGGCCCTGCACCCAAGCCTAGTCTGACCTCTTCCTCAGGTGAAGGCTGTTCCATAACCTGTACATTCTGCCTGCCTTATCCAACTTTGTTTTTTTTTGTTTGTGTGTGTGGACTTGTTTTGGCTTTTTTTTTTTTTTTTTTTTTTTTTTTTTTTTTTTTTTAAGAGGAACACTTTATTACTTAGAACTATAGTAAGTTACATATACTGGTCTAGGCTGGTCAGGGAGGGGCTACCAGTTTCCTAGTTTTTTATGGTGTCTCTAGACTATGATATAAAACACATGAGTGTTCCTGGCCACCCTAAAATGCCCATGCTGCCCGGCCATTGCCACACACGCCACATTTCTGCCTCTTGCATGGATTTAGAAAGGCAGCCTCTGCCTGGGAGGTCCTGGCTTTCTGCCGTTTTCTTTTTCTCACACGTTTGAAGACAGCCAGCCATGCAATGTCCAGACAGCAACCAAGGGAAGCATGCATCTCCAGGCAACAGGTTCTGCTTTGTGTCTTCCTGTCACTATGGCTCTTTGCTTTGGCCTCATACTACTCTGGGTTTGATCCTGGCCCTGCCACTTAGTATAAGAACTTGGACAAGTTACTTGATCGGGAGCCTCTGTAGAATGGAAATGATACCATTTGCATAGACTGTTGTGAGGTTTAAATGTAAAAAGCTCTGGGGCATAATAAATGGTGCCCAATAAATATTAGTTCCCTTTTCTATCCTTTTGGGTCGATCTGGAATGTTGAACTTTTGGGACACTTTCTGGGAAACTCTCAAGAGCCCAATCTAATAAGGGGGACCAACCCCCAGGAGCCAGGAGAGACCTTTGATACCAGGTGTTTCCCAACCTGCACTGCTTTGTCTGGGCTGGCGATATGCCAGGGGCAGCAAGACAGGCAAGGAGCCAGTTGCCTTCCCTGAGGCTAAGAACTAAACATTCCAGCTGCCAATTACCCTCCACTCCCATATGCTCACCTTGCATCTCAGGGCAGCAGGAGAAAGGTGCAAAGGAAGGAAGGTCCCTGAGAGCAGAAATACAGCCCGAAGAGGGAGGGGGTTTCTAGGAGGTCTGCTTTGCTATTGTAGTTCATATCCTCTGCACATAGCCTCTTGCAATTCAGAATCAGCTAACTCACACCAGGGCAGAAGCATTTCTACATTCATTCCACAGAATCAAACTTGATTTCTGTGGGGAAGGCCAGCACTGGGCAATCCTTAGTTTTCATTCCAGTTTGGGGACCAGCAGGTAGGAGAAGAGCACACGTCCAGGGCTTTCTGGAAAGAAATGTGTTTCTTGGGGCACCTGGGTGGCTCAGTCGGTTAAGCGGCCGACTTCGGCTCAGGTCACGATCTCGCGGTCCGTGAGTTCGAGCCCCGCGTCGGGCTCTGTGCTGACAGCTCAGAGCCTGGAGCCTGTTTCAGATTCTGTGTCTCCCTCTCCCTCTGCCCCTCCCCTGTTCATGCTCTGTCTCTCTCTGTCTCAAAAATAAATAAACGTTAAAAAAAAAAATTTAAAGAAAAAGAAATGTGCTTCTTCTTCTTCCCTTTTTTTTTTTTTTTTTTTTTTAAGGTTTACTTATTTATTTTGAGAGAGAGAGAGCACAAGTGGTGGGGGGGCGGGGGGGGGGTGGGCAGAGAGAGAGGGAGAGAGAATCCCCAAGCAGTGTGGAGCCTGATGCAGGGCTCCATCCCACGAACTATGAGATCATGATCTGAGCCAAATCAAGAGTGGGATGCTTAACCAGCTGAGCCACTCAGTGCCCTGGAAAGAAATGTGCTTCACAAGTGTCCTTTCTGGATCATGTAGCACTAGCTAGCTTAACTCAGCAGGATTAGTATTTACCACCTTTCAGTCATTATCATATTGTTTGCCACTCCTGAATAGCACCTATGTTATTATTTATTCAACACCTTTCTTTAAATTGACTCGCTGTTTTATTTAGCAAAATATGGTCCTGATGTGCTAGTTACATTTTATTTTTTAGTTTTGAGATCAAGAGTCAGAGGCTTTACTAAGAGTGCCAGCCAGGTGCCCCATGCTAGTTACATTTTTAAAAAATATATACAATAAAATACATAATTGTTACAATTACAATTTTGAAATGATCATTCGTCTAATACTTAGCCAAGCCCTTGGAGGTATGCTAACCACACTTTAGAAAACACTGGGCTAGGGGCACCTGGGTGGCTCAGTCAGTTAAGCCTCCGGCTTTGGCTCAGGCCTTGATCTCATGGTTCACAAGTTTGAGCCCTGCATTGGGCTTGCCGTCAGCACAGAGCCCGCTTCAGATCCTCTCTTCCCCCCTTTCTCTCCCCGTTCCCCATGCGCATGCGCTCTCTCTCAAAAATAAATAAATATTAACAAAAAAGAAAGAAAACACTGAGCTAGTGAAGAACTCAGTAGTAGAATCATGTGACATGCCCATGCCATGGGAAGAAGCTAGGTAACTGGCTTCCTGTATCACAAAGAGCTGAGGCTACCTAATAGGGGTTTGGGTGGTATTGATTTGGAGCAATCACCTTATGGGGCCTTTAGGCATGAACTGATGAGCATTTACCTAGACCTAAAATAAAACATCTCCAAAATTCATCACTAGTGGCTCTCTGGTTAAGCATGGTGGATTGAACTCATACATTTATCTTAGCTAAACTAAATTGATGGTATAATCACACAAAGATGAAGAGACTGGAAGAGGAGATGACCGCAGGTGACATCTGCCAACAATGTTTCAGAAAACTGAGATCAGTGTAACTCACACTGGAGTGAAATCCAAGAGCCCACAGAAGGTTTACCCTGCGACTAGCAACTGGAGGTAGCAGGTACTGTGGAAGGTAGGAGTAAAATTTGGGACTGGGACAAGGGATCTAAGGGACAGTTAGACTCCCAGACTCCTATCGCCACCCTGTGAAACAAAACACCCGCCTCTTGTCTCTACCCTCACTGAAAATGTGAGGTTTATTTTTTTGGGAAAATGAACCAGGACCTAAGCACAGGGAGAGGTGTAGTGAGAGGTACTAAACACAGGAGCGTAAGACAATGTCTACATGCTGAACAGAGAACCTCATTCCCGAGGCAATTCCCGGAAAGCTAGCATCTAGGCTCCATTCCCAGGGAGAAACGCGGAGGCACCTTCTCTGGACAGACTGAATGGCCTCAGAGAAAAGTCCCCCAATACGGACACTTGAAGAATCCTGGGTGGAAAAGCAGGCCTCCCTCCCCAGTAACCCCTGGGAAGCCCTCTACTTGACAGGCCTGCCTCTGCACATTGAGCTTCAAAAATCCACTTTAAAGTATCTCACTCGTATATAAGGGCTAGTTGAGGGGGTTTATAGTTCTTTCACTGTGAAGTACAAGTAACCATAGGCATGTTAGAAGATCAGGCAAACTGCAGGCTGTAGTGAAGTTTTCCAGGAAAGACAAACAAGTTGGTCAGTGCTAAGTGACATAAGTCAGAGAAAGACAGACCATATAATTTCACTCATATGTGGAATTTAAGAAAGAAAACACACAAGCAAAGGGGGAAAAGAAGAGAGGGGAACAAACCAAGAAACAGACTCTTAACTATAGAGAACAAACTGATGGTCAGCAGCGGGGAGGTGGGGGAGGGGGTGGGTGACATAGGTGATGGGGATTAAGGAGTGCGCTTGTTGTGAGGAGCCCCGGGTGACGTATGGAAGTGTTGAGTCACTACATTGTACACCTGAAACTAATACAACACTGTATGCCAACTAACTGGAATTAAAATGAAAACTTAAAAGAAAAAACCGGTTGAGAAGGTGGAGGGAAACAGCCCCTCGGCCAGGCCGCAGCGCTAGACTTCTATTTGCCCTGCAGGTCCACTCTCCCCTTCCCGGCTCTGTTCTGGGCTGTGGGGGACTGACCTGAATGACCCACACAGCAGTGGTGTCCCATGCGCTCTGCCTCTGCCTTCACTGGCAGAGACTAGGAGAGAGGGAGGGGGAGGGGGAGCTCTTCCCGTGGGACCATGGGTGGGCTGCGTTTCTTAACTCGCGTCTCTTCTGTCCTGGTAACTAACGACTCCTTTCCATCACCTCATCAGGCATAGGCCTAGTAAGTTAGGGTACTGCCCTATTCCTTATGGTTTCTCTATGCTCTGCCCCCACCTTTGGAAATAGTCTCCTTATTAATCCCCCCAAATTACCCAGTTTGAGGGTGCCATTTGTTTCCTGTCAGGACCATGACTGAGGCTGTACCCAATACTTACATAATCAAAATGTAAGCACTGACTATTGATTATCAAAAAAAACTGTGAAATATTGGGAGGATGCAGAGAGGGATATGGGAATAATGGTATAAGAACACTAAATCCCCAGGGGCACCTCGGTGGTTCAGTCGGTTAAGCATCTTGATTCGGCTCAGGTTATGGTCTCACGGTTCGTGGGTTTGAGCCCTGCATTGGACTCTGATGACAGCACAGAGCCTGCTCCTGATTCTTGCTCTCCCTCTCTCTCTGCTCCTCCCCCTCCTCCTCAAACTAAATAAACATTAAAAAAAAAAAAAAAAAAAAAAAAAAAAAAAGAAGAACACTAAATCCCCAACTACCAAAATAGAAAGTCAGATAATAATAAAATTGATAAATTAAGGGGGCGCCTGGGTGGCTCAATCGGTTAAGTGGCCGACTTTGGCTCAGGTCATGATCTCGTGGTTTGTGGGCGGGTCATGATCTCACGGCTAGTAAGTTCGAGCCCAATGTCAGGCTCTGTGCTGACAGCTCAGAGCCTGGAGCCTGCTTCAGGTTCTGTCTCTCTCTCTCTCTCTCTCTCTCTCTCTCTCTCTCTCTCTCTGCCTCTCCCCTGCTTGTGCTCTGTCTCTCTCAAAAATAAATAAACATTAAAATTTTTTTATTTTTAAGAAAAAAGAAAATTTATTTTTAAGGAATAAAAAGACATTTTAATTTTATTTTTAAGAAAATGAAATTGATAAATTAAGAATGGTATATAAGCAAAAGGAGTTGAAAGTGACTGATTCTGTGAAGAAGGAATAAAGAACAGGGAGCAGCAGGTTGGTGGACATAATGTTCTGGTATGTGCCTTTTAGTGCCTTTGACTTTTTAAAATAATGAACAGGTTGGACACCTGGCTGGCTCAGTCGGAAGAGCATGTGGCTCTTGATCTTGGGTTCATGAGTTCAAGCCCCATGTAGGGTGTAGAGATTAAATAAATAAAAACATTTAAAAATTAAATTATGAACAGGTATAACTTCGCTTAGAAAACACGATTAAAAAAAAATCCAGTGTCAGGAGAAAATAGGACAGCAAAGGCCCTTTTATTCTTTTGAGGACCTAGCACATAATGGATACTTAGTGGCACCAACAGCAGAGTTCAAGCCTGTGTGGCTATCCCTAGCAGCTTTAGATCCAACAATCTGTCTCCTTCATTGCACATCAGGAGCATGAAGCAGTCTCTCAGCCTTAGAGCCATCTGTGCTTGTCAGTGCGTGGCCAGACAGAAATAAAATCGCTTTCCCTCTCTCCATTATTTATAGCAGGTAGAAGAGAAAGTTCCAGCCTGCCTGAGCAGGGTGGGGAGACAGTGAGTGGGGCAGGGAGAGGTCAACAGTTTGCAGCTACACAGATTTACATTCAAGAACGGCATTTGAATCCGCTCTCCACACCCAAGTTGGGAGTCAGGGGCTTTAGGAAAGTTGTTGCACCTTTCTGAGCCTCGGTTTATTCTTAAGTAAGCCTGATTAGGGCACAATCTATTTACCCATCATCTGGGACAGTGCCTTTTCATGATTGGAGACTATAAGGTGGGGACTGTGGACTGACACATAGTAGGAGCTTGGTAAATAATTGTCGAATGAATCCTAAGGATTAAATAAGAATATATTTATGCACGGCAAATGTTTGGCAAATAGACCTAATAGGTTTCCTTTATTCTCTGCCCCAGCTGCCTGTCTGTGTTGATATTATATACTGGCCTGAGTCAATAAGCTTTGAGCTGAAGCCGGGTGATGATAATGATGATAAATGCCAGGAAGAACATGTATTGCTTAATGTGTGCCAAGCACTGTTCTAAGCACTTACACTTATTAGCTCATTTAACAATAATAAATCTACAAGTACTATTAGTATGCCCATTTTACAAAGGAGAAAACTGAGGTGTGAAGAGATTAAGTAATCACACCACTTGTAAGTGGCAGGGCTGGAATTTGAACTCAGCTCAACTGTACAGCTTGAGTGTTTAATCACTTTTTTTTCCCCTTCTATTCATGTAGAACAGAAAATGGATCACTATTATGCTTTGAAAGAAATTCTCTCTTGCCTAAGCTAGAATTGTTGAGATGTCAAATAACCATATTTAGCTCTGTGGATATGTTCACTGAAGCCTGTTAGTGACCTTGTTTCGCAGAGAAACCCTTTACACCTACTGAATCAAGTTTCAAGGTTGCTCTCCTGATAACTTTTTTTTTTTTTTTTTTTTACCTCAAGTTTGGGCCCAACCTCTTTTTATTTTTATTTTATGATTATTAGTATTTTATTGTTAAGGAGCCCAATTCTATGACCGTTATCCATTATCCTCACAATCACCTAATCAATGAAGTACTATTATAATGCCCATTTTACAGATGAGAGAATGGAGGTACAAATTAAATTGTTCAAGGTCACACAGCTAGTGAACTATGCAAGTCCACCAAAGTCTGCTCTAACACCTCTGCTAGAATATGTCTCTACTGTTCATGAGGCTGCAATCAATCCTGGTTAGGCCTACGGGAACACTCTTTCTCTCCTCCCTGTATCTGTGGGTGTAAATGTTCTTGGTGATAAGGATCTTGATTGCACATGCAAAGCCCAAAGAATTTTTGTATTTTTGTATGGATAACCAGGTGCCAGAAATAGCCCACTAATGGATAGGACCATAATTCACAAAAATTTGGCTTACAGAATTAGGACCATGAATGGCTTCTGTAAGATGAGACCCACTGTCCAGGTTTACCTTAAAGGGCATGAATGTGTACACAGATATCTCTTGCCAGAAATATCTCAGGTTGTAGGTTAGAAAAATAATTAAGTGCATAGAAAAATGTCCCTAAGAAAAAGCACTCTCAGCAGAGTGAGATTTGGGGGTAAAGGTACAGAACCATCTTCTATCTTATATACTTCAGTACTATTCACCCCTTAAAAAATTATGGCTCTGTTCACCAGACAGCTGCTAGAATGAGAGAAAGAAATCTGAGTAATAAAGGACTTTGAACTCTAATACCTAGTGAACCTGAATTTGATACTTGTTGAGTGGGCAAGTCCAGTGAGCTAAGTGATTTATATAATCATTTCTGTGATTATAACTAGTGTATAGCTGAGGCTTGTTTTTTAATCCAATCTGACAAAATCTTTGTCTTTTAAAGAGTTCAGTGTGTTTCCATTTAATGTAATTGCTAATAGGTTGGGTTTAAGTACCATCTTGCTATTTGCTTATTTCTATGACTACAGAAATGTAAAATTTAAAAGTTAAGCCAGAATTTATCTTTAACTTGTCTGTTCTTATTATCAGCCATCCCAATAAACACAGCAGGTTATCAGGTGGCCAGAGAGAAAATAATGTTTTTCAGGCTGTATTCTTAGTGTACTGCTGGGGGCAGTGCATGGAGAGAGAAGCTGGATCTGTGGCTCTATCTCAATAGGTGCAAGTCCACGTTTGTTGTATTAGGAATTCCACGGAAGACTACGAACACAGGATTCTGTGGTTACAAAGTTGGAATTCTTAAGCCTTTTCAGGGACTTTAATATCCTCAAGCAATATGGACTACAAACTAAGGCTGATCACCCCTGAACCAATCCTCCAACTCTGGACAGTTTAAGAGCTGAAAATAACTTGGGTTTCCTTGGCCTCAGGAACTAGGAGAACAGCTGAGTCTTCAAGAAGCTAAACTGGGAAAGGGCAGAGGTAATGCACTGAGGAATCTCGTGCAAGTCTTGACACTGGAGACAGCAAATCTAAGTTTAAAATAGGCAGCTTTCCATCCCAGGGCCCACTGTCAACTCCAGGTGGTATGTGTGTGTGTGTGTGTGTGTGTGTGTGTGTGTGTGTATATATATATATATATATATATATATATATATATATATATATATATGCAGGAAATCACTTTCTGGACTCAACTCTCCCCCTGGATGAGTGGGCTACCTTTCTAGCACAGATGTTAAAGCATTCTTTTAATTTTTCAGACTGAAGTGGGGGTCACAATGTAGCTATTCATTTTGCAGTGTAAGTCCAAAGCAGACTAGTACTACTGACTTCCTGCTTCTCTCAGGGAGAAACTCATTCTCCTAAAGCAGGACGTGCTGTATTATATTTTGCAGTCCTCTGGACCCATCAGGCAGACTAACTCCATACTGTGATTTGCCAGAAAAGCAACGCAGAATAGAATCAGAGAGGCAGGAATAGCAGGGCAGTCGTAAGAAAAACTAATCAATGGAGCTGTGGGTTGGGGAATAAAAGCTTCCAACTTCACAAGCATCTTATCCCTAAGGGACTTGCAGCTTGCAGTTTGGGGCAAATCCCAGCTCTGCCACTTATTGGGTGTGTGTACCTGGGTAAATTACAAACATCTAAACCATTTCTAATTTGTAAAATAACCTGTAGCACCTACCTGCTTCACTGGTTATTGTGGGAATGAAGTGTGACATAGCAGGAAAGGTATTATCGTTTTCCACAATGGGAAGGTAGGAAAATAATAGGGCTAAACAGCTGCCAAGATTCACTCTGAAAAGAGTCCAAAGATCAAATGCTTTATTATTTTTATTTTTTTAATGTTTATTTTTTTTGAGAGAGAGAGAGAGAGAGAGAGAATGTGAGTGGGGGAGGGGCAGAGAGCAAGCCAGAGAGAGAGCGCGAGAGCGAGCGAGCGAGACAGAAAGAGAATACCAAGCAGGCTCTGTGTTGTCAGTGCAGAGCCTGATGTGTGGCTTGATCCCACAAACTATGAGGTAATGACCTGTGATGAAATCAAAGAATTGGATGTATAACCCACCGAGCTGCCCAGGCGCCCCCAAATATCAAATACTTTAAATGCCAGCTAGACATGAAATTGACCGTTAACTCTGGTGAAATCGCCCTTAAATCCTTTATTTCCTGTGAGACTTGGTCACATACATTAGGAATGTCTTTACCCAACCCCTCCTATTTACCAGAACTACACTATAATTTGGACATAGTTTCCAGTCTGGATTGTTCCAAAGGCCTTTTAGGTTTGGCCTTCCTAACTACCAGACTTTTTATCTATAGACCAACCAACCCAGACTCTCATAAAAACAACTTACTCAAAGTTTCCTCTGACATAACCCATGCCGAATGGATAAGGTCTGAATTTCTTACCTTGGCATACAAAGCTATTTGCAACTTGATTTAAACTGATTATCCCAGTCTCTTACTTGTCACTCTCAACCCTCCAATCTAACAAACACACTGGGGTCTTTCCAAGGCCTCACACTTTTATCATGCTTTTCTCTATTCAATATTTAGTAAAGCCTACCCAGTTCTCCAAAATGGTTTCTTTCTTCAGTCTCCGTTACATTTATCACTTAATCTTTAACAGAGCATTTTATTTGTTTATACCTGCCTTTCCCAACGGACATACTCTTCTATTTCAAACATTTTTCTACCTGCTCCATTGTTATTGCTTAGAGTAGCTGTAGTGATAATACACTTGAAAAGCACTTTGTAAAACTGTAAGGTGTAAGGGATTACACCATTACTATATTGATCTGAAGGAGAGATGGGAAGACTGAAGCCAAAAAGGGATGTTGCCCCTTTTCCTTTACTAGTTCAATGTCCAGGTTTTTGACCTGCTGTAGCCATTATATGAAAGATAATCAGGATTTCCAGTTACGGAATCGATCAGCCACAAGGATGAAAGGTACAGCATACGGAATAGTCAATGATACTGTAATAAATGGTGACAGATGGTAGCTACACGTGTGGTGAACAAATAGCATAACATGTAGAGTTGCAGAATCCCTATACTGTAAACCTGAAACGAATATAACATTGTAGGTCAACTACACTTCAATAAAAAAGTTTTTTTTAAATAACAGAAGAAAAAAAATAAAACGAGCTTGTACAATGGCTTTAAGAGTAGCCCACCCACGTAAATATAACATGTGAGAAACCATAAGATGTCTTAATAGTTAAAGGAGTATCTATAAAAAAGTTTTACTTTTTTCTGTAATTTTTAATACAAGACATCTAAAATCTAGATAAACAGTGAGTTGATCCTATTAGGAACAAAATATGGCATGATTCCAGAAACAAGAATGAAACTTTTTTTTTTTTCTTTTGCCATTTAGGCTTTTCAGTCACTATGCAATGATTATCGATTCGCCAAGGACAGTAAGTCAGATACTCGAGAAAAGGAGATATGAGAAACATCTTTTATTTTTTTCTAAAGAGGTGAAAATAAGTAAGATTTCTTATATTTCTCACTCATAAGATTTTTAAACTCTTAAAAATGCAATTTCCTCTTTTCAAAGCACATGCCATCTTAAAAAAAAATCTTAGCAATGTACATTTGCACTCAAAGAAAAACATGCAGCGCCATTGTCTTCTGACAAAAATCTGCATAAAAAATCCCACGCAACTTTCTGCAAATATGTTCCCTCTTAATCATTTAGGGACTCCAAACCACAAACATTCAGTGCAACATTTATTGTTTCTTATTTCCGTAGGAAACACAGGACCAATGATGTCTTCTGACTACAACTGTTTCCTGATGGTTGAGCAACAGTCTCCTGCTTTAAAGTACTCTCTTTAACTTGCTGATGTCAGGTACGACTAGAATTCAGTACAACTTGAGGATCCAAGTGGAGGATGGAGGAGAAATACTTAAGGTGTACCCTGTGCCATAAACTTAAGAAAAAAATTTACAAAGAAAAAAAAAAACCTCAGATTTTATCAATGCACCCTTTTAAAAAGTTTTTTTTTTTTTTTAATTTCTGAAAGCAGCTTAATGTGAATCAAAAGCAGTTCCTGAGTAACTGCAGTAAACAGTGTCTCTTTAAAATATATATATATGTATATATATATATTTGCAACTTAGCTCATTTTGGTTCTGCCTTAATTTACCTCCCCAGCTTCGAGTTTAGTCACAGTTCCTTTCCTTTCAGTTCACAATGTGCAAGTACAACAGCATCAGCTCCGAGAGTTGGCATGGTGCAGATGTTTGTCACTGCTGTGTGATCATCGGCATGTCTCAGGCCAGGTTTCCAGAGTCACTGCAGGTCACAGTTCTCTTACTCTCACAAAACCTGTGAGAGTCACAGACACTTCACGTTTTCTTCATCAGACGCCGTGACTGCCACTTGTGGAGCTTGTTGTAGGCTGTCTGGAGCATCTCCTCTATGTGACTTACCAACTGAAAAACACAGCGAGAAACTTCAGCAATAACTGGGCAAAGGCTGGGGAAGTTAATGCTTCTGATCCAGATCTGGCACATACTTCAGTGTAGTTTCTATGCTCATTTGTATTACCCCAATGAGGCAAAGGGCAAGCCCTCTGTGAAGGTATTACCAGACCCATTTTGTATAAAAGGGAAGAGATGGTGGGAGAGGCTGGAAATTCACCTGCTCTATCTGGGTTGTAGTGTCTGCCCTGCCATTAAGCAGCTAAAGGACAACATGAAAGTTGAACCTGCCTGGAAAGTATATAAAAATAATTTACTTTACTGGATGGGCATAGTGGTTCCATAGTGCCAATTAGAAGAGAGGAATGGCAAGCCCTCCTGTAAGACTGTACAGGTATATCTTGTTTTACTGTGCGAAGTTTTATTATGCTTCTCAGGAATGTTTTTTTTTTATTCTCTCTCCAACAAACTGAAAGTTTGTGGCAACACTGCATCAAGCAAGTCTCTCAGCACCGTTTTACCAACAGCATTTGCTCACTTTCTGTCTCTGTGTCAGGTCACATTTTGGTAATTCTTGCAATATTTCAAACTTTTTCATTATTATTATGTTGTTACCCTAATCTGTGACTAGTGTGACTTTGATGTTTTTGCAATTGTTTTTGGGCACCACAAACCATGCCTGTAAGATGGTGAACTTAATAAATGTTGTGTGTATTCTGACTGCTCCACTGACCAGCCATTCCCCTCTCTCCCTTTCCTCAAGACTCCTTATTCCCTGGGACACAACAATATTGAAATCAGGCCAATGAATAATCCTACAGTAGCCTCTACATATTCAACTGAAAGGAAGAGTCACATGTTTCTCACTTTAAATCAGAAGCTAGAAATGATTAAGCTTAGTGAGGAAGGTGTGTTGAAAGCTGAGACGGGCTGAAAGCAAAGACTCCTGTGCCAGTTAGCCAAGCTGTGAATGCAAAAGAAAAGTTCTTGAAAAAAATTAAGTGTTATTCCAGTGAACACATGAAATGAAAAGAAAGCAATACAGTCTTATAGCTGATATGGAGAAAGTTTTAGTGGTCTGGATAAAAACTCCAACCAGCCACAACATGCCCTTTAGCCAAAGCCTAATCCAGAGCAATGCCCTAACTCTGTTCAAGGCTGAGAGAGGTGAGGAAGCTGCAGAAGAGAAGTCTGAAGCAGCAGAAGCTGGTTCCTGAGGTTTAAGGAAAGAAGACAACTCTGTAACAGACAAAAAAGTACAAGGTGAAGCAGCAAGTGCTGATGTAGAAACTGTAGTGCGTTATCCAGAAGACCTGGCTAAGATAATTAATGAAGGTAGCTACATTAAACACCAGATTTTTTTCTTTTTTCCAACGTTTTTAATTTATTTTTGGGACAGAGAGAGACAGAGCATGAACGGGGGAGGGGCAGAGAGAGAGGGAGACACAGAATCGGAAACAGGCTCCAGGCTCCGAGCCATCAGCCCAGAGCCTGACGCGGGGCTCGAACTCACGGACCGCGAGATCGTGACCTGGCTGAAGTCGGACGCTTAACCGACTGCGCCACCCAGCCGCCCCAAACAACAGATTTTCAACACAGACAAAACAGCCTTCTATTGGAAGAGGCCATCTAGGACTTTCATAGTTAGAGAGGAGAAGTCAATACTTGGTTTCAAAACTCCAAAGAACAGGCTGATTCTCTTACCAGGAACTGATGCAGTTGGTGACTTTAAATTTTAGCCAATGCTCATTTAACATTCTGATTATCCTTGGGCCCTTAAAAATTATGCTGTATCCCCTCTGCCTGTGCTCTATGAATGGAACAACAAAGCCTAGATGACAGCACATCTATTTATAACACGGTTTAGTGAATATTTACGGTCACTGTTGAGATCTCAGAAAAAGATTCCTTTCAAAATATTACTGGTCATTGACAATGCACCTGGCTACCCAAGAGCTCTGATGGAGACATGATGAACATTGTTTTTATGCCTGCTAACCCAACATTCATTCTGTAACCCATGAGTCAAGGAGTAATTTTGACTCTTAAGTCTTATTATTTAAGAAATACAATTCCTAAGCCTATAACTGCTATAAACAGTGATTCCTCTGATGGATCTGGGCAAAGTAAACTAAACACCTTCTGGAAAGGATTCACCATTCTAGATACCATTAAGAATATTTGTGACTCAGGGGGCACCTGGGTGCTCAGTCGGTTGAGTGTCCGACTTCATCTCAGGTCATGATCTCACAGCTCATGAGTTCAAGCCCCACGTCAGGCTCTGTGCTGACAGCTCAGAGCCTGGAGCCTGCTTCTGCTTCTGTGTCTCCCTCTCTCTCTGCCCTTAACCCACTGGCATTCTGTCTCTGTCTCTCTCAAAAATAATAATTTTAAAAAAATTAAAAAAAAAAAAAAAAAAAAGAATATTTGTGACTCAGGACGCCCAGGTGGCTCAGTTAAGTGTCCGACTTCAGCTCAGGTCATAATCTTGCGGTTTGTGATTTTGAGCCCCACTTCGGGCTCTGTACTGACAGCTCAGAGCCTGGAGCCTGCTTTGTATTCTTTGTCTCCCTCTTTCTCTACTCCTCCTCCCCCCTCTCAAAAATAAACAAACATTAAAAAAAAAATTAAGAATATTTGTGACTCATGGAAAGAGGTCAAAGTATCAATATTAACAGGAATTTGGAAGAAGCTGATTCCAACCCTCATGGATAACTCTGAATGGTTCAAGACTTCAGTGGAGGAAGTAACTGCAAGCTGGTGGAAAAAGCAAGAGAACTAGAAATAAAAGTGGAGTCTGAGGACATGACTGAACTGCTGCCATCTCATGACAAAACTTGAACAGATGAGGAGTGGCTTCTTTTTTTTTTAATGTTTATTTTTGAGAGAGAGAGAGAGAGAGAGAGAGAGAGAGAGAGCAAGTGGGGGAGGGGCAGAGAGAGAGGGAGACACAGAATCCGAAGCAGGCTCCAGGCTCTGAGCTGTCAGCACAGGGCCCGACGCAGGGCTCAAACTCACGAACTGCGAGATCATGACCCGAGTTGAAGTTCGGATGCTTAACCGACTGAGCCACCCAGGCACCCCAGGAGTTGCTTCTTAGGGCTGAACAAAGAAAGTAGTTTTTTGAGATGGAATCTACTCCTGGTTGAGGATGCAGTGAAGACTGTAGAAGTGACAACAGAGGATTTACAATATTACATAAACTTAGTTGATAAAGGAGCAAGCAGGGTTTGGAAGGGCTGACTCTGAATTTTGAAAGAAGTTCTACTGTAGGTGAAATGCTGTCAAATAGCGTGGCATGTTACCCAGAAATCATTTGCAAAAGAAGTGTCAATCGCTGTGGCAAACTTCACTGTTGTCTTGTTATTTTTTTAAATGTTTATTTTGAAAGAGAAAGACAGAGTACAAGCAAGGGAGGGGCACAGAGAGAGGGAAACACAGAATCTGAAGCAGGCTCCAGGCTATGAGCTGTCAGGACTCGAACTCACGAACCGTAAGATCATGTCCTGAGCCGAAGTCAGACACTCAACTGAACCACCCAGGCACCCCTACTGTTGTCTTATTTCAAGAAATTTCCACGGCCACCCCAACCTTCAGCAACCACCACCAACAGAGAGGTAAGGTGGATAGCAGCCACCAACAGAGAGGTAAGGTGGATAGCAATTTTAGCAATAAAGTATTTTCTTATTAAGGTATGCACAATGTTTTTTTTTTTTTTTTTTTACATGCAATGCTGTTGCACATTTAACAGACTGCACTACAGTGTAACCTAACTTCTACATGCACTAGGAAACAGAAAAATTCATTTGACTCACTTTACTTCAGTGGTGTGGAAACAAACCTGCAGTATTCTCCAAGTTAATGCCTGCACGTGGCCTCAGAATCCTTTTTACCATAGTGCTCCAGGCAGTTACAATCAAGAAAACACATGAACTGAAACCTATGTGTCACTCTTGCTCTGCTGTTGGGAAGATACTCCAAGTTTCTTTTCTGATTGTAAGTACTACCGTTATATTTTGAGAAAAATCACTGAGGACATTAGGGAATAAATACTTACTAAAAACCTTACTGATGAATTTTTCAGCTTTCAATGATAAAACTCCTCTTTTGATTATGCTACTTACTCAAATACTAAATCCTGAATTTGTATATACTCTTCTTGCCCAGTCATCTCAGAGAGGACTGCATAACAAATGAAAAACCATCTCGTGTGGTTGTTGTAGCCTTGCATTCAAAAAAATGTTAAAAAACCTGGGCACCAAGTGACGCTCTGCACTCACTACCTCACCCACAGCCCTGCCCTGCTGTAAGCCATCAGGGAAGGCGAAGGCAGACCATAAGGCAGCAACTGTACAGTTTACTGTTACAGAGTAGCAAGTCTGCCTTTCTTTGCAGGGTTGGGTTTGTGTTTGCTAGTCAGGTTTTCTAAATAATTATTTTTTTAGGAACATACACACGGGTTGTAAATCTATAAAGCAAAACACGGAGATGATTGGAGCACTTGGCTGGCTCAGTGGGTAGAACAGGCAGCTCGACCTTGGGGTTGTTGAGTTTGAGCCCCATGCTGGGGGCAGTTTACTTAAAAAAGAGAAAAACAAACAAAAACCATGGAGATGATTATGATAAATTCCTGATTAGTTGTGGTCTTGAAAGAGTGCGAAGGAGGGGTAGGCAACTGGACAGGGAATACCTATGGGTACCGGTTTTGTTCCATTTCTTATGATTTGTTGGTAGATACTCGTTTCATTGTTTTAAAAAGTGTATGTATTTTAGGGGCGCCTGGGTGGCGCAGTCGGTTAAGCGTCCGACTTCAGCCAGGTCACGATCTCGCGGTCCGTGAGTTCGAGCCCCGCGTCAGGCTCTGGGCTGCTGGCTCGGAGCCTGGAGCCTGTTTCCGATTCTGTGTCTCCCTCTCTCTCTGCCCCTCCCCCGTTCATGCTCTGTCTCTCTCTGTCCCAAAAATAAATAAAAAACGTTGAAAAAAAAAAAAAAAAAAAAAAAAAAAGTGTATGTATTTTATACACTCTTCTGAATATATGATGCATTTTACAATTAAAAAACAGTCCTGTGAGAGGTGCTTGTCTGGCTCAGTTGGGTCTTGATCTTGGGGTCGTGAGTTTGAGCCCTATGTTGGGTGTAGAGATTGCTAAAAAAATAAAATAAACTTAAAAAAAATAATACTGAGTAACAGAAAAAAATAAGAGCCAATGTATCTACTCATTTACATGAAAACAAAGTTAATTTCATCATTTTGCTACACAGAGAATGAGAATCAGGCCAATCAGATTGTTGCCTTACGTTTGTGCTTAAATACTGTCTCCGAATTTTTTCTTGGAATGGGCAGAGCTTTGTAACTTGAAATCGTTCCAAATTACTTTTCATTTTCACTACCTAAAAAAAGATGAGAGAAATTAATAAAATACAGAGAAATCTCAAAGAACCTTTAAGAAGCAAGAGAAAAAGATACATAGGAAGGTTACTTTTTTTTTTAATACATTAATTGGCTTCAGGCAGAGAACAGTATCTACCACCCCTCAGAGATAATTAACACTTTGGTTCATAATTCATATCCCTCTCGATATTTTTTTGTATATGTGTATAAATGCATTTATTATACTGTTTTAAAATTTCACTTGGTTTAACGTGAACATCTTTCAATCATTAAATACTCATCTAAGTCACTGTTTAAAATGGATGCATTGTATTCAGTGTACGGGCATACCAAATGCTTCTTTAACCAAGCCCCTTCTGGCCAAGAGTTAGGCCAGTTCCACATCTTTTGGAGACAGTGGTAGAGGAACATCTCTACTGCTAAATATTTATAAATATTCTTAATTACTTCCTTAGGTTAAATTTCTGAGTGTTGAATTTCTGGGTCAAACTTTTTTTTTAAAAGGTAGTATGAATAATAAAAGAAAGAACTCTTAGCAACTCAGCCATCACTGATCACTTAAAATTTTTTCTTTTAAAAATCATTGATAAAAAAAAATAAATAAAATAAAAATAAATAATTGATAAAAAAATGCTCTTTTGCTGTAGCGTTAAAGATGAACTTATTTGAATACTAGTGAGTATGAAAATTTCCTCTTAGGTTTCCTGAACCACCCGCATTCTTTAGTGAGGGGCCTGTTAAAAGTCTCTTGCCTATTATTTTTAATGGGGTATTTACCGTTCTCTTAAGAAATGTTTATAAGACTAATCTACATAGTTAAGCTATTACTATTAAAGCTGTAAATATTTTCCCACGTATCAACTGTCCTTTAATTGATTAAAAGGGTTTTAGTGTTAAACAGCTAGTGCTATATTTGTTGTCAATATAAGTTTGAATTTAATTACCTCTAAAAAATATACCAAATAAATAATTTTACTGATGTGATGTGTTTTGGATCTGTGTTCTTCAATTACTCCCAGTGGCTTAGAGGTAGACACAAGTTTTAAGACGTACAATCATAAGTTATAGAACTGGCCTGTATCTCAAATTTCTTCATCTATAAAATGGGTTTTAATACCTACCTCCATCAGGATGCTGAAGGCTTAAATTAACGTATGCAAGTGCTTATCCCAGTGTCTAGCACATGGTAAACAATACAATTTTCAAATTTCAAAACAGTATCTCGCTAAGTCACACCACCACTGAGCTGGCTGTGTTTGGAATTAATTCTGACCTTTTCTTCTAGGAATGGTGTATTAACGGGAAAGCAGGACCAGAAGTGCCGTAGAAGTTCCCCAACAGCCACATACAGGTGTTTCAACTCAGACTGAATATCATTTGGCACCATCTCTGTAGAAGAAACAAGAGGTCTATAGGATAAAGGTTATTTTTACATATGTATAGCTTCTGAAAGAACGACCACTCGTAGAATAAATCTGAACGTGTGTTCTCGGCCAATGCCAAACCAGGATGTGCTATTCTGAGATAAGTTCCCGATTTTGTGGCTAACAGATCCCAGAGTTTAAATTCCCTTGGATTTTGGAGCAATTTTCAGATTTCCCTTTATTCTAAGAGGTGTAAAGTAAAAAAGAAGGCTTTTGGTATGCTATAGGGAGACTAGCAATGCACCACTCTTTGTACTATTAAGACAATTACGAAACCTAAGCTCTTGTCTAAATAGATCTCAGGATCTATATGCACAAAAACAAAAATTTCAGAAAGCTCCAAACAAAAACCAATGTAACTTCAGCATTCCTCTCAAGCTGCTCTTTAGAGCTCATTTAAGTAAAGGGGCAGCAACAGAAAGCCCAGCACATACGGTTTATGGCTTGCTGTGTCCCTCCCTGCATAAGTGCTCCTCCAGGTGACAGTGTTGTGATAGTACTGCTGGCAGCACTACTTGAGAGAACCTGCAAGAAGCGAAGACACAGAAAGTGATTTCCTCTTCCTGTCATCTTTCTTACCTAACATTTCAGTTTTACAGCAAAATGGTCAGTGCATCTTTACTCCGGCATAAACACATAATCTACAGCAACTAGAGTGAACTACTTTGTGTGAGGCCAGAAACACAGTGTGCATAGAAACAGAATAACTACCAATCTTCCAGTAATGCCTGGCACATCTTTAGACCCCAAAAGTCACACTTTGGCCCTTCTTAAGTACCAACTCAACTTGTGAGCTCTACAACTGAAGCTAAAACTGAGCTTAAGAAAACAACTAAAACAACATGTTAACATGTATACTTACTGGCAGCTAGGGGGAAAAAAGAGAAAACTCAACAGAGCAGAAATATATCGTTTGTAGTTTTCCAAGGAAGTAAATACTTAACCAAAAGGGGCAAAAACACACTCCCCACTGTATCAGTATCAACAGTTAGGAAAATAATTCACATATCTATTCAGTGAGTGCCTAACAAGTGCCAGGCACTGTGGTTATAGAGGAACAAGTCATTTGTTGAATAGCTCAAGTGCAGGGTTACCCTCTCTAAGGCTTTTCAATGGAGTTTTTATTAAGTAGAAATCCATGATATATGGACTGGGTGAAAACAAAATTTCAACTTGGTGTAAGAGTACAGGATATGACCACCACAAGTTAAGGGGACATGGGAGTTCATGTTATTCCTATCTACTTTTGTCAGAAATTTTATAATGCTTTGGAACTAGAAGCTTCTGTGATTGCTGAGCTGGCGGACTAGCCACAGGCCGTACTCAGGTATATACACCCAGACAATTGATTTCTTGGGCCTTCCTGACTCAATTCATGTGTCTCAGATATGAAATCATTTTTGGCATGCAGGGTGAGTATGGGGAAGAATTTAAGTATCTAGGATTGACCACAGCTTGAAAAAGTTAGGAGGATCTACTTAGGCCCAAGGGCCAGATGCTGGGTTACACTACAGATGAAAAAAAGGAGTCAAATTATCCCACAATTGTTATGTGTACATATATGAATATATATGTATTTCCTAGCTCTGTTCGCGGAGGGAGGGGACGATAAACCAGTAGCAAATGACACCCCAACAGCAACCAGTACACCACACCCAGATCTTGGGTTTCTAAGTGTACCCAACCTTAAAAAAGATTCTGTGGCTGGGGCAGGGCAAGCATAAGATGAACCTGGAACATCTATCTCATCGTTCCATAAAGTAAGGTACTCAAAAGGAGGTGCTCAAAAATTGATGAGGACATTGTCAGAAAGATATAGGAGCCAGTGTGAAGGGCGTGGGAAGGGTCTGATTGCAAAGAGGCACGGGTACATTTTTGGGGGTGACAAATTTTTTTTTTAATTGTGTCAGTGGTTACACAACTGTGTTTATTAAAATTTGCAGAAGAGACTAAAAAAGGTACATTTAACTATGTAAATTATACTTTAGTTTAACAAAAAGACAGCAACAGTTCATAACCCACAAAATAATGTAAAAACCCATGAGTCCATTCTGTTATAAATAAACACAGAAGGAAAGGGAAGCTCTTTGTCTTAGCAAAGTGTCAACTGACAAATGTAGAAGGGATGATGGAATCAGAAAATCACCACTTCACCACCACCACCACAGAAGTAAGTGTTTTGTAAGAATCATCAACGGATTCTAAAAAACTAGTGGGTAAAAGTTTGATAGGAAATAGAATATTTATATGGTCTTAAAATCTCTCTCAAGATACTCATTACAGAGAGAAAAATATTAACTTTTTGGTGGAAAAACCAGATAGATACTACCCTACCCAAGTGATCAAAAGTTAGGACAAATTAAGTATGTGCCTCCTGATACGATACACTGAGGATGACACATCATTTCTATGGTATTCTTGCCCAAAATGCTTAATGTGAATCCAGTCATGAGGAAACATTAGAGAAACTCAAAGTGAGGGTATTTTACAAAAACTGGCTTTTATTCAAATATCAAGATCATGAAAAACAAAAAGAGATTGAAAAACGATACCATTTCACCTTATTTTATTTATTTATTTATTTATTTATTTATTTATTTATTTATTTATTTATTTATTTTTAAAATGATACCATTTTAAAAGAGACTAAAAAACATGAGAACTAAATGCAACTCAATGAACTTGACTTGGATGCTGGACCAAGAAAAAAAAAGTTTTCTTTTGCTCCAAGGGACACTGGTAGTACAACTGGTGAAATTTTTGTTAAGACTTATAGGCTGGATAATAATACTTTATCAATGTTAGGGGCACCTGGGTGGCTGAGTCGGTTAAGCATCTCACTTCAGCTCAGGGCATCATCTTGTGACTTGGGAGTTTGAACCCCATGTCAGGCTCTCTGCTCTCAGCATGGAGCCTGCTTTGGATCCTCTGTCTCCCTCTCTCTATGCCCCTAACCTGCTTGCACTCTCTCAAAAATAAACAAACATTAAAAAAAAAATTCTTTATCAATGTTAACTTATCGTTTCTGTAATTGTACTGTGTTATTTATGAGAATGTCTTGTTTTAGGAAATACACACTGAAATATTTGAGTTTCTATCTCAAAACAGCCAGAAAACATTTTTTTGCAACTTTCTGTAAGTAAAAAAAATAAGTTCCAATATGTGGTAAGCACTACAAGACAGATGTGAACTCTGATTCAGAGTTTACAAAAATAGACAAAAGATGTGCCCCAGCCCCCCCCCCCCCCCCCTCCAAAACTTGTTACTGGGCATGCTAAGGATTGCTTTACAGAGACAATGTAATTTGAGTTCAGTTTTGAATAATTATTATTAGGTCCTCAGGGTCAGGAAACAGGCTAAGAGAGAAAGTATGACTTTGTTTTCTAGGCAGTTTTGTGTGTTAGGCTGGAGAGAGGACTCTTGGTTGTGTGTGGAAAGGAATGGTGGCAATGCAGCTGGAGATGTGGGTTCGGGCCAGACGTAAAGATTCTGGCACACCAGATAAGGCATTCAGACAATAACTATAGCAACAAAAGGGGCCAGTAAAGGATTTAAGCTACAGGGTGATAAATTTGTTTTTAGAAAGAGAACTTGTAGTGGCATTGTGGAAAACTACTCAGGTTTGCTTAAACCAAGGTGATAGGAGTCAAGAAATAATGAAGAATGGACAGAACTTGCTGATCCATGTAAGTATGAATAAGAGCAGGGAAAAATAAAGACTAGATAATAAGATCTATTTTATATATTCTAGTTTAAGGTCATGCAAAATATTTAGACAGTGATATCCACAAGTTTTCTGGAAATCTGGGAAATTTCCCCAGCAACACTATGTATACGGAAGGGAAAAAATTGGCACAAAACTCATTATCTTATTTTTCATTACCACCTTAACTTCAGATGCTTCTTGAATATGCCAAATACCTTTTTCTTCCTACCTCTTTTTTTCAGTTTATTTAGTGGCAATATGTCTTTAAACGCAATTAAAACAGTTTATATAATTCAATGTGTTTGTCCTCATAAACTGAGGAAATAACTAAGGGAACTTTGGTTTTCAAACAGTACAAGTCACCTACCTGAGTTAATTTGGGTGTATAAGCTTCCATTTCTTGCCTAATACTTTGAAAAGAATTAATAATGTCCTGACTTGTTGCATACTGTAGTGACTGGATTGGAGTTGGACCATGATAATACCTGAAGATTAGCAAGGAAGAAAGAAATGACTCATAACACAGAATAAAGGCACGTAACATTTGTCCTTCAAATATTTTAGCAGTCTCAATATAACATTATCCCCAAAGCAAAAAATAATATAAGCTAAATAGATTTCAATAAAGTAACTTAATTCCTATATGGGCAGTAAGCAAACAGTACAGAGAACACATTTTTATCTTGGCTTTGATCATTTAGCATCCTTTTCTGAAATGCACAAAGTAAATTCTCAAAGAAAAAGATAATATATTTTTATGGTAAAGTGATTTAAAACTGGAGTGCTATACTTGCAGAATATACTCTGCAGTGACTTGTGTTATAAAACTATTGTGTCTCAGGTTAATTTAATATTGACCAAACTTACCTATCTGACTTCTTGAGGTTTAGTGCAATTGTTTTTATGGAATTATTTTTTCCCAAGTCTTCATATTCAATGGACTCTTGTAACTTCGCCTATAATTATTAACACAGCACTTTATATGGAAACTTTTCCTTACTAGAGTAATGAACATGATTGAAAAAGTACAACTCTACAGAGAGTAAAATATGAAGTCTTCCCACCATGAGCTTCAGTTCCTAGAGGTAACTGCTCTACAATTGGTTGAACTCATTTTCTCACCAACCATTTACAGAATACCTGTTTTCCTACACTCTGACCATATTATTACTGAACCTTTAATTTTTAATAGTCTGGCAGATGAAAATGGTATCTTTTACTATTTTTCCACCACATAAGACTATTTTTTTTTTCCTAAGTAGACTTCACACCCAGCACAGAGCCCAATTCAGTGCTTGAATTCACGACCCTGAGATCAAGACCTGAGCGGAGGTCAAGAGTCGGACACTTAACTGATTGAGCCACCCAGGCGGCCAAAAGACTAATTTATTAGAAGTGTTGTAAATACGTTTTCTTCCGATTGGGCGTTTTTTGGTTTTAACTATCCCTTTTTTGGTTATTCTTCTGTGGATTAATTTTCTGCTTAAATCTTTGATCCACTTAGAATTTATTTTGGAATAAGAAGTAAGGCAGGGAATCTGAGCTTCTTTTTACTAAATTATTAGTCAGTCCTCTTAACACTCATTTGTAGAATAATCTGTCTTGTCCCATTAATCCTGAAATATCATGTTTATCATATATATATTTAATTCTTCCATGTATTTGGGTTTACTTCTGTACTCTTTACTTTGTTTTGCTCATCTTCCTCCTGTACTAGTAACAAACTGCTAAACTTCTACAGCCTACTTTATAAGACACAAGAAAGCAATCTACATGGACATTTGTGAAAATAATTCTACAACATTTCAGCCTTTACACAGCAATGAAACCTTTCTTTTTTAGTTTTATTTTCTTAACGTTTATTCATTTTTGAGAGACAGAGAGGGACAGACTGTGAGCGGAGTAGGGGCAGAGAGAGAGGGAGACACAGAGACCAAAGCAGGCTCCAGGCTCTGAGCTGTCAGCACAGAGCCCAACACGGGGCTTGAACTCACAAACTGTGAGATTGTGACCTGAGCTGAAGTCGGACACGCAACTGACTGAGCCACCCAGGTGCCCCTTTAACAATGAAACCTTCTGGTCAACCCTCACCTGTAGCTACCAGGACTAGGATCAAAACCTTTAGGTTATTAAGTAACTCTCAAAAAGGATTTGAAACTTAGTATTTTAAAGTGTCCCTATTTTGACAGTCTGAATAGTCCTCTTGTAGTTTAGGAACAGACCTGACGGTAGAATATTCAAAGTAACACATTCATCAGCCCCACTTTACCTGGACTCAGCCTAATTTTTTACTACTTTCTCAACTCTATACCTTTCAGCTAAATTCAAGGCATACCAATATCTTCATTACTTTCCATGTATGTCAAGCTCATTTCTACCCCTGCTGTTGCCTAAGTCATGTCCCTCCCTAACCTCCCGTAACAACCCAAATCCTAAACCTCTGCTAAGGCCTCGTTAGGCATCCTGACTCACATACCTAAATGAAAAATCTATAAAGTAAGGACTTTGTCTATCACTACTTCTGAATCTCTCATTCTTTAAGACCCTTTTGCAGAACATAGAGCAGACTATTTCAAACTACTGATTTGAAAGAACAGAGTCAGTAATATTGAATATTGTGAAAATGTAACAAACTATGACTTTTGACAACTCTTTAATTACCAAGAATCAAATGTACTTAGTGCACAGTATTGCAAAGAGTGTCACTTCCTGTATTTCTCCTTAAACTCCTCTCTATAACTTCCATTTCATTTTTTATTTTATTAACGTTTATTTACTTATTTGGAGAGAGAGCGCATGCATGCATGTGAGGGGGAGAGTGAGAGCAAGAGAATCCTAAGCAGACTTCCACACAGTTAGTGTGGAGCCTAATGAGGGCTTGATCTCACTAATCGTGAGACTATGTGACCCGAGCCGAAATTAATGGTCACTCAACTGAGTTCAGTCAACTGACTGAGCCACCCAACCTCCCCTGTAACTTTAATTTTCCTTTCACTTTTCTTAGTCGATTATTTATGGCTTCAATAAGTATTTTTTAAAGGAGTACACCAAGTGATGATCACCAAGCATTGTACGTAAGTGCTGAATCACTAAATTGTACACCTAAAACTAGTATTACATTGTATGTTAACTAACAGGAATTTAAATAAAAACTTGGGGTGCCAAGGTGGCTCAGTCGGTTAAGCATTCAACTTCAGGTCATGATCTTGCAGTTCATGGGTTCAAGCCCTATGTAGGGCTCTGTTGACAGCTCAGAGCCTGGAGCCTGCTGCAGATTCTGTGTCTCCTTCTCTCTCACTCCTGCCCCGCTCATGCTCTGTCTCTCTCTCAAAAATAAACATTTAAAAAAATAGTTAAAAACTTAAGAAAAAAAAATATTTTCTTGGGTTTGTTAATTTTAAAAGTGTATATGCCTGTAAAAACATATTAAGTTACTGAAACATGAACTCAAGTTAAAAATCACCCATAATCCCTTTATGGAAAGATAACCCCTTAGCGTATATTTCTGAGGTCCTTTTTAAAAAGTTCTTAAAGTTTTTTTTACATATGAAATTGTGTCACACAGTCTGATCTGTGAACTTTTTATTTAATTCATTAATTTTTATTCTGGTTCCTATTGTAAATAACACTACTATACTTTTTTTTTTTTCACATTTACTTTTATTTATTTTGAGAGACATACAGAGCAAGTGGGGGACGGGCAGAGAGAGAGGGAGACAAATCCTAAGCATACTCCACAGTGTCAGCACAGAGCCCGATGCAGGGCTTGAATTCACACAACGGGCGATCATGACCTGAATCAAAGTCAAGAGTCAGACGCTCGACCAACTGAGCCACCCAGGCACCCCACAATTACTATACCTTATTTTGAAATTGTTCTTTTGATTTCGTCTTCCCTATAGACACTGAACGCTGAGAATAAGAACTGTTAAATTCATTTTTGTTTCCCACCCTTTAGTATTTTAGGCAACTCAAAAATGGTTTCTTGGGTGCCTGGGTGGCTCAGTCAGTTGAGCCTCTGACTCTTGATTCTGGGTCAGGTCATGATCTCATGGTTCGTGAGATCAAGCCCTACATTTGGCTCTGCACTGAAAGCATGGAGCCTGCTTGGGATTCTCTCTCTCTCTCTGTCCCTCTCTCATGCATGTACGTACTCTCTCTCTCAAAATAAACAATTAAAAAAACTGGTGTCTTTAATTTTTTATGAACTACACTACTGTTATGGTAAATGTGAACTCCTTTCAATTCAGCAGGTCATGAATCCTTTTCAAGTTATTCATGGCTGCATCGATCTACATTGTTTGGACACACCACAGATATTATTAGGATATTTGCTATTTTCTCTATTATAGTACTGTAATGAATATTTATACCTAAATATTTGCACATCTTTACCTTTTTAAATAAGTGTCCAAAATGAAATGCTGTCCCAAAATAGACAGGGCAATAAACCTTTAAAATTTTAATATATATTGCCTGATTGCCCTCTAAGAAAACTTTATCATATTCATTTTTTGTAATTGGGAAGGAACTTTAAAAAACTGAAAGAGTAGCTTGGCAAAGTTGCAAAGAAAGAAGAAATATGGAAGTAGACAATTGTGTCCTTATTCTCTCATAGCCCTAAATGATTTCTTCAATATCTAATGAGAACACATTTCTAGCTCTGAAATGCTAGGGTTAATATAAGGCCCAAACCCTATCTTCTAAAATCATATACACAGACCTTTAGTTTTTATTCTTGTCATATTGCCTTTGTTGATACTCTTGCCCACAACACAAACTGTATGTGTAGATGTGAAGGAAAAAAAGAGAAGAAAGCCAATAAAAACAGTGAATAGACAGGAGTTCATGGAAAGGTGGCTGGCAAGTTAAAACCAAGAAAGTGTTCTTTTAAGTGTTCTATAACTTATGCCAAACACCTAATGTCTCGACCAGAAGAACTGAGTCATTTTAAATAATCAAGGATCAACATAAAGTACTAGTAAGTTATACAAGGTTTCTGGAGAAACCTGAGTTCTAAACGTTCCACACTTTTTACTCATACCCTTTTGACTGCTGGTTGGAAGCAATCTGCATCTCCAGAATTTCCATCAATGCTGCTGGGCTCACCATTTTGTTCATTTTGTGCTTCTCTTAAAACAAAGTGGGAAAAATGTTAAAAATCACAAGCAGAGCAACAATACAACTCCATCTGGCTATCTTGAAAAGTCCAGTTATTGAACCTTTGCATGTATACTTAACTGTTTCCTGAGACCTGCTGCCAGGACCATGGCACTGTGATGGTTAAACCTCTTGATGATGGCAGCATTACTATTCTCCTTTATGGATTTGGAATTAGAAGCAGATGGCACAGAAGAAATGCCATAGCCCTAGGAGACATAATTTAGAGGGTTAAAATTCAAAATAAAATTCTAGTTTTCTTACCCATTATGAGAGATATGCTAGCTGAAAAAATTGGATGATGGGACTTCATTAATTCTGAGAATTACTTAATTTTTACAGGTAAACATTTAAAAATAAGTTACAGATTAAAAATACAACATATTCCTTCTGGCTTCACAAAAATAATCTTAACCTTAAACCATGCATTTGTTTTTAAGATTTTATTTTTAAAAGTAATCTCTACACCCAATGTGGGGCTCAAAGTTGTTCACATCCTTTAGATCAAGAGTTGCATGCTCTACCGAGTCAGCCAGGTGCCTCGAAAGATGCATTTTTTTAAAGACCAGTTTTAGATATAGCTAGCAAAATATTAAATGAAGTAATAGAATATGGTAGGGGAAAAAAAAGCATGGACTTTGGAGTCAGATAGATATGTTTTTAAATTCTGGCTTTATAACTTTGCTAGTATTAGTGTAAGCAAGTCTAAGCTATGTAAAATGAGATACTGGAGAAACAGATATTTTCAAACATGTATTGAGTTTATGCTATGTGCTAGGCCCTATAGACAGAAACTTAATAAGATCTTGTGCCAAAGGAGCCAGTATAGTAGTTAGTGGGATGCTGGGCTGTAAGTGTACACGTAGTTAAAACTTACATGATGTGCTGTAATAGAAGAAGTAGCCAATCCCACTGGAGGAGAGCAGAGGTAGATTCAAAAAAGCTTCAAGAAGCACCATAAGTTGAATAAGTGCTTGCAAGCCAGACATAGAGACAATGATATTTTAGGGAGAAAAATCTGCTTAAACAAAGGTACAGAAGCAACAGAATACATATTATGAGTTTTTTTCTGTATTGCAGTACACTTGGAATGAAGGGTGGGCCAGGGATTGGTAAGACATAAGACTAAAGATGTAAAAGAAAAATTACAAAAAGACTCATATACCATTCATTCATTTATCAAATAATTACTGAGTGCCTAATACATGCCATGTATGGGTGACAAGCCAATACAACAAGAAGAGTCACCCTCTGACAAGATAAAAAGATCACTTTTGAAAATGACTGATGGTATGAAAAAAAATAAAGAGGGGTGGCATGATACAGTGACTAGATGGAGAGGAGGAGCTACTTTAGATAGAAAGGTTAGGGAAGGTCTCTCTTGAAGAAGTAGCATTTGAACAGATGTCTAAAAGATGAGTAGAAGCTAGTTAGGTGGAAGAGCAGGGAGGAGAAACAGTAAGTGCAAAGACCCTGAGGTAGAAAAAGCCTGGAACAGACCTGAAAGAAGGTGTGGCCCAAAGTGAGGTAGAAGCAGACAGAGTCCGAGTCAAGAAGAGCCTTGTAGGAGTTTTGATTTTTATTTTAATTTCAATGAGAATCCATCAAAAAGTTTTACATAGGAAACTATTATGATCTGATTTATAACTCTTACTGCTAGGGGAGAATAAATTATAGGGAAAAACAGTGGAAATAAGAATACCAATTAGGAGGCTAACGCAAGCAATCAAGACAAAAATGGTGGTAGCCTAATAGTGAGGGTGTAAGGGTACAGATGGACAGATGTAGACAAATCAGAGATGTTTTGTAGAGGACTTACTGATGAACTGAGTTTTGGAGGTGAAGGAAGGGAAGGAATCAAGGAGACTCCCAGGTTTTGGCTTGAGCAACTGTGTCTATGGCAATGTTTTGTTTTGTTTTTTACTGAGATGGGAAAGACTCAGAAAGAAACAGATATATGAGGAATAAAAGGTTCCAGTTTGGACATGCTATGCTGAGATGTCTGAAATATCTAAGTGAAGATATCAAGTAAACAGGCAGATGTATGATTTTGGGAGTTCTGGGGTTAGAGAGACCACAGCTACCTGGGATTCATCATTTCATATTCATCATCATCATATTAGTATTCAAAGCAATGGAATGAAGAGAATGTATTGAGAAGGTGGCCCAAGGCCATACCTAGGACAGTTATAACACCTAGAGGATGAAAGAAAAAGGCACCAAAGGAAAAAGTGAATCAACCAAGGTCTCTATTAAGGGGTTTGGTTATATATATGTTTATATATCCATACAATCAAATATTGTATAGCACTAAAAACAGAAATTATAGTAACACCTATTATTTGTTGAGTACTCACTGTGTACCACACTCTTTTAACTCTTGTAGCAATCCCATAAAGTCCGCACTTTTTTTGTTTTGCATTTTTTCCAGAGATATAATTGACATGTAACATTTTAGAAGTTAAAGGTATAAATGTGTTGATTTGATACTTACGTGCTCCAACATGATACCCTACAGCTAACTAACATCTCTATCATGTCACATACTTATCATTTTTTGTTTCGAGGTAAGGGCAATTAAGATGCAGCAACTCTGAAGTTTATAACACAGCACTGTTGACTCCGCTGTGCATTAGATATCTAAAATTTATTTATCTACTAGTGGCAAGTTGATACCCTTAAACAACATCTCAACTTTCCTACTCCCTACTAAGACCAGTACTATTAACCTCATTTTATAAGAAAACCGGGCTTGAGGGCAGGGGGAAGCACTAAAATCTTTTCCCCATATAAAGCTTCATTTTTTTCTGGATGACTTCAGAGGGTCATATTTTAATGTGTTGAAATTCAGCAAGGAAGTGCCTGAATGTGGAGAATTACCAAGAAAACTAAATTTCATTAAGGAAATGACTTATCTGGGCACCAAGGGTTATTTTCTGTTAATTTATAATCTAGACTGTAGGTCAAAATTTTAACATTAGTTTCCTCACTTGGAGAGTACATACATGAAAATAAAGGAAAAAGTTAAGAAAAACAAGATAGGAAGGTATAAGCATGTGTATATGGCCAGCAGAAGAGAAACCAAAAGAAAGGTAAGAAAATGAAAATATAAGTGTGAAGAGAATAACTGAGGAAGGCAGGTTCCTACCCTAGAAGATACAAACAGGAATGGAATTTGCCCTAATCAGAAGGGATCATATCTCTCTCCATAACTGGATAAATCTGTAAGTCTGGAGACACGATGCAGGGGTAGGTAGCTCACACTTGATGGTCTAGTTGTTGAAACATATTGGAGCTAGCATAGGGTAAGGGTCATGAGTGTGTTCAAGGTCTGCCAAATAGTGGGCTATAGAAAAATGCTTGTTATCTTTTCTTCATCTACTAATATTTATCCACATTTCTTTAGATTAATGTCAGCTAGAGCATAAAGCTGGACTCACAAATACATGTTAAGCCTTCACATTATTACCTAGAGAATTGCTATGT
This sequence comes from Panthera leo, assembly GCF_018350215.1. NCBI lineage: Eukaryota > Metazoa > Chordata > Mammalia > Carnivora > Felidae > Panthera > Panthera leo. The sequence continues at coordinate 74,264,821 of NC_056688.1, read as the reverse complement.
GGAAGCTAGAAAATTCTTTTATTTTTTATTTTTTTATTTTTTTTTAAGTTTATTTAATTTTGAGAAAGAGAGAGAGTGTACAAATGGGGGAGAGGCAGAGAGAGAGAGGGAGACACAGAATCTGAAGCAGGCTCCAGGCTCTGAGCTGCCAGAACACAGCCTGATGCGGGCTTGGAACCACAAACCATGAGATCATGACCTGAGCTGAAGTCCAACACTCAACCGACTAAAATTCTGTTACAAAAGTTTTAGCAACGCCTATAAGTTCAATTCTCCAAGGCAATTTTAACAGCAAACAGTGCCACTAAGAAGCACTTCTGATAAATCACTCCAAATAACAGTACTTTGTGTATTTTATTCTCAGAAGTGGAATATCTACACTGAAGGCAATTTTTAAACTAGTTGAAACTAGGAAGACTGTTTTTTCTCATAAATTCTTTTTTTAACTAAAATTTATGGGGCACCTGGGCGGCTCAGCCAGTTAAGCATCTGACTTCGGCTCAGGTCATGATCTCACAGTTCGTGGGTTCGAGCCCTACATCGGGCTCTGTGCTGACAGTTCAGAGCCCGGAGCCTGCCTTGGATTCTGTGTCTCCCTCTCTCTCTGCTCCTACCTCATTCATGCTCTGTCTCTATCTCTCAAAAATAAACAAAAGTTAAAAAAAAATTAAAATTTGTTTTTGTTTTTTAGTAGGCTCTATGCCCAATGTGGGGCTCAAATTCACAACCCCTAGATCAAGAGTTGCATGCTCTACCAACTGAGCCAGCCAGGCACCCCTCTCATAAATTCTTTTGGTACTGCTTACCTCATCTAATGGTTTATCTTCCAAAGCTGTCAAGTCAAGCAGTGGGTTTTTTACTCCTAGTGAAACCATGGTTTTTAACCCTACAAAATCAATGAAATAAAAGTTGGTCAAGTCTTACCTTTCTCAAAAATAAAAAAAGTCATTAACAGCACTGTAACTAGAGGACTAGAGAACAGCAAATTAAATTTTAGCATGTGAGGGATAAGCAGTTACCTTTTTCATCTATTTTGGCACATTCTGCAAAGAGGTCTTTTGACCCTGTATTCAGCCGGTCCCTGTGAAAATAATGGGACTGAAAAAAACGTGTCCAAAATTCCTTTTCTGTCATGTTGTGGGGAACATTTTCTGCATATTTCATTTTTACTGTGGAAAAAAACCGTAATAGTTACATAGAGAGTTTCCATTTCTTAAAACTTCTTAAATTAGTTGAAATACAGAATAGCAAAAACTAGATTACTAAACTGCTCAACTTTACATACCATATATAATAATCTAATTGTAAATTTGAAATATAACTTGAGAGACTAGGTGAGGCACTCACTACCTGTATAAATCTTAACCAATTACAAACGAAACCTTATTTTGCACCAAAAGAATTAACAAGTTTCAAAGTTTTAGTAGAAATACCAAGAATCAATACCCACTAGGACTATCAGTTCAGCACACCTCAGAAGCTCACAATCCAATGAGCAAAGAGGTTAAGAGCATGGTCTCTTGAGCCAGAGAGACTGGGTTTGAAATTCTAGGTCTGCCACTTACTATCTATGTGACCTTGTGTAAATTACTTAATCTTTCTCCATCTCGGTTTCCTCATCTGTCCTATGAGGGTATTAACACTGCCTACTTCATAGGGTTACTTGTGATGACTAAATGACTTAATATATATCAAGGCCTCGGAATGGTGTCTGGTATGTAATATGCACTACAGAATTACATTCTTATCAGAAAGATATAAAAATTACAACGTGATAACTTGTTGAGGCAGACACAAGCCCCTACAGAAGCAAAGGGGAGCTGTATACCTGCCCAAAGAAGTCAGGATTTTATAGAGGTGGTAGTGAGGCAGTACTTGTGTTGAATCCCATGGGGGAGTTATGTTCTGAAGGACTAACGGGGCACAGTGAGGAAGTGAGAAGAGAGAACAGCATATGCTTTGAGACAGAACTGTTTGCTCAGAATGACTGAAGTGGTGGGGCTCGCAACCTCAGCTGCACACTTCAATTAATAAAGCTGGGATCAAGTCATTTATACTTTTAAGATGGTTTCTGCAAGGGTAATGATTTGTGGGTTAGAAAGGTCACTTTGGAGGCAGCATGATGATGGATCTGAGTTAGCGTTGTAGAAACTATGTACTGATACCTCTGGAGCAGGCCATCTTGTGCAGGTTTGCTGAAGGGTAAATAGAGTTTAAGAACCACTGATGGAAGAATGGAAAAATCATCATACCAATGAACTGATGACAGCACATTATATACTAAGCCCTTAATAACTACTATATGTCAGATGTTGGGTAAGTACTTCACGCTTATTTTATTGCACTTCATCAGGAATAAAGGTAAAGCTTTCTTTTTTTTAAACTAACAACTCTGACTTTTAATAATGGAAACAATTTGCCATTCCAGAATCAACTGTAGGGAAGAAAAATCTCCCCTAAAACAATAAACTCAATAAAATCGTAAGTACTGTAACTTTTTTACTTTGGCTATTTAAAATGCTCCCTTGCAATACTTGTTTTTCACTTAAGTATTATTACTGAATTCATCCAAATATTTCTACTATGTGGAAAGACTGATTCTTCTTACCTGCTGGATAGGTCCTAAATATGGACTCAATGATATCAGAGGTTAAATTGTATCTCAGACCATTACATCCATCTGTTTGGGGCCGGACATCAGCCTAAAATAAAGACCACACGTATATATTTACTAGAATATTGGGGGAAGACGTGTAAACATATAATAGACACTGGACAAAGGTGGAAAAATAGACTTTCTGAATAAACTAGAGAGACAGAAATATGTCCCTCACCTTTATTTTTGGCATAGAGATAGGGCTCAAAGAAGCCTGGCTTGGTTTCACATAGTCTTACTGATGTGAAATCGGTTTCCTTGAAAATTCAACATGGTCAAATAGGTATGTGTACGTGTGGCCAAAGGAAGATAGCTAGTGGAGCTTTAACATAACACTTGTACAGTTACCAAAATAACTATAAACCTTGGTTACTAAATAAATAAATATTATCTGATTGGTTTCTTTCTTTTTTTTACTATTTTATTTTTTATTTTTTTAATATGAAATTTATTGTCAAATTGGTTTTTCATACAACACCCAGTGCTCATCTCAACAGGTGCCCTCTTTAATGTCCATCACTCACTTTGCCCTCCTTCCCACCCCCCATCGACCCTCAGTGTATTCTCAGTTTTTTTAAGAGTCTCTTATGGTCTGACTGGTTTCTTTAGGAAAGGCCTCGTTCATTCAATTTACTACTAAGTGCCCAGAAAGATGCTAAACATATAACTGGTACTCAAGTTCTTGTTAAATGCATAAACACTGCTCTGGTTCCACCAAAGCATAGACTAAATGAATCCCATCTTCTAATTCCACAGGAAGGGTATTCTCAATCTTTCACTAAAATACATTTTACAAGTCTTACTTTTTCTGTCATACCATGGTCATTTCACATTTAACTCTGCATTTATATATATAGCAATCATAAAATAAAGTATCAGAAAGCCCTAACTTTAAAAGAATTTGGGGAAACAAGTATTAGTCCAATTGCTAAAAGATTCTCTTTTATTAAACTCCATTTAATTTCCAGCATATTAGGGTCAAGTCCAAAAACCAAAAAAAGTTAACTGGCAAGAAGAAGCATCTATTTAAAAAAAAATTTTTTTTAACGTTTATTCATTTTTGAGAGAGACAGAGTGTGAGTGGGAGAGGGGTAGAGAGAGAGAGGGAGGGAGGGAGATGCAGAACGCAAAGCAGGCTCCAGGCTCTGAACTGTCAGCATAGAGCTTGACACAGGACTGGAACTCTTGAACCGCGAGATCATGAGCTGAGCCAAAGTTGGACGCTTAACCGACTGAGCCACCCAGGGGCCACAAGAAGCATCCATTTAAAAAATACTGCATCTATTTTTAAAATACTTTAGAATACCATGGATACCAAAGTAACTATTGATTTGCTTTAAGGAAATGCTAAGTTTTACAAAAGAAATGGCATTGCTAACACATATATCAGTTTTCTTTTTTCCTTCAGAAATCTAGAAGGGTCACATACCAGAAATGCTGCAGAAATGCCAACATCCTGCTTATGATTGGATGTAGAAGAACTCTCTGTCGCATTTATATTTAAACGATTGGCCCAGAATTCCTCAGCACTGATCACTTGACTCACAACAAGGTCTTTATAAAGCTGAAACAAAACAGGATCTTCTTGCAGCATTCTGGTGATAGAATATATTGAATATATTGAACTTCTAGAATAAAACACCATTTATGTTAACACTTTAAAAAGACACACACACACAAAAAAGGACTTTAACAACACAAAACAGTGAGACCCACAACTTTCATTTTATGATGATGGAGCAGCAGAAGTCATTTAGTTCATCTCTTAATAATTCAAACTAAAAAAAAAGCTTTTGGAGGAACAAATGAAGATAAATGGAAGTAAGTCTGAAGAAGCAAAGCCTAAATTCTCTGAGGGTTATTGGTGTTATTCATCTCAATATCCCAGTGATACAAAGGTCACTATGTCTGTATTTGTATTGTACTGTATTCTCTTTTATAAATAAAGATGAAAGGGAAAGAGAAAAGGTATGCTTGAGATTTTCTGGACACTAATTTTTCATGGTGATAAGCACTTGGAGACTTAAGCATGGATGGCCTGGAAAATACTGGCAATGGAGTAATTCACCTTATCAGAAATTCTCATTACTTTACACGCTTTCTCAACTTTTTTTACAGCGTGATTTTTCAGGTTTCTCATTCACAAACACATTCCTAATAGTTCGGTGTCTTCTCTGTGACGGAGAACTGGGAGAAGGAATTAAAGGACTTTGGCACCTCTGAATCTCAGTTCTGTTCCTCACCCGATTATTAGAGTTGAGGCAGTTAATTTAATGTAGCACAAGGGTTAAGACTTAACAGCTGTTACTCTACTAAGAGACTGGAGAGAATCTAGTGTCCCTTCAAAAGGCTATTCTTTTCCTCCTTCACCTGTTTTTCTCTTCCAGTTCTTTATTTGCTTTCCTCTTGAATTTGGGCAGCAGCTGCTGAAGAAGGTCTTTCACTGCATCTCGCTCTTTCACAGCTGTGCTTTCATTGGAAAAATGGAAGTTAGTTGTGTCCCCTGCATGCAACACCAGCTGAAGTTGAATTTTAGCTTTTCCTTCTGGACTAATTTTCTGGCCTAAAAAGAAACATGAGACAAATTAGATGAGGACACCCACATTGTGGAAATCGTTCTACAATACACCATTTCTCCTCCCAAGAAGATTCAGAATTCCTTTGGGCTTTAGCTGCCCTGTTCCAATCTTAATGCTTTTGCAGAAATGAACTCTTCTCAAATAATCCCATATAATCAGAGCGTAGTTTAACAAATTCACCGCTAACACTCTGCTTCCTTCTTCAGCACCCTCTTTGTGTGGCACTTCTCACCCACTGCTTCCATCGCCAGATATTAAAGGGCTTTTGTTTTCACTCAACTGGGGAAAATCTCCAAATAGCCAACTAGGAGTCCTGACCGTGAACAGCTACCTCCAATCATCATTATCATAAATAAAAATGATTTGTCCTAATTCAAAAAGCTCCAAATCACAGCCCATGTCTTACTAACTGCAAAGAAGAATACATAATTTTACATTTGAGAGATCTGGTGTCATCACTTCAACCAAGTGATCAAACTTTATCTCATCCAGAGTCGGACAACCTGACACTACAGGCTTTCTCAGGGAATAGAATAGTAAGTAAAGACCACCAATGTGTTGTTCTTGCTGCAAATGTTTAACTTGAGTATAATCAAGCCTGTAAACTTTTCAGTTTATAAGAAACACAAGTATGCATGAAAATAATTTTCAAAAAACCTTGAGAGGATAAGCAGACATAATCAGAATGTATGATATTTGACAAGTCTATAAAGACTGAAGGTACTACAACGACATATGTGAACCCAGACTGGATAGGGTTTAAAAAAAAATCATTACTACAAAAGAACATTACTGGGACAACTGGGGATGTAACAATGTCCTGGATGTTTACTATTAAAATTTTCTCAGTGCGAAATATTACAAAGCAGAGTGTATGCACACGTAAGTCAGATATATTGTATAGTATGCATTGTACCATTCTTAAAATTTTTCTGCAACTTTGAAAATTTTCATAATAAATAGATGTTGGGAACCTCAAAATACATCCACATTATAGACAACTTGTACTCTTAAAGAGTGGGCCTCATGGCAACAGTAGTCCTTGTCTTCCACAGAGGGAGAGGGATGGAGGGGTTCTGTCTCATGAAATGGGAGACTCATGACAGTGCGAACATGCTGCCTAGAGCTCATGGTCCAAACCACCTACTAATCCCTAAACAAACTTTTTCAATCAAGATGCTGCTTCCAGGCCAACAGTCTAGATGAAATATCTAACTACCAAAAGCAGCAATACGGAGCAATGTAGGCTGTCAGCCAGCCTATTGTGGCTTTCCATTTCTCCAAAACAAACCATCACTCCTTTTTATTCATCTTTTCTCAGTGACTGCTGTAGCCTTGCTCTAGCTTGGCTCTTGCCTCTAAGAGGCCTATTTCTGAAGTTCTGTAATTAGCTAACCTAACTGCTGATTTTCACCTTAGTAATTTATTACTGATAATTTTCAATGGCTTCTTTCAGAAATGGGCTTTATTTCAAATATTCAACTTAAAATGAATACTGATCTGGTGCAGATCTAGATTTGAGTATGTGCTCTCCTTCCCAATAACAGAATTGTCAAGAAATAGGAGAAGGGTATATTCTTTATTGTACGTTGTGGGTATCACAACGAGTGCATGTTTTACAGAGCTACAGGACCAACTTCCTGTTGAAGAGAAATGCTAACAGAGGAAGTTCCTAATTTATGAGTCTCTTCTGGTACAAATGTTAGTTTGTAAGAGTACTATGAGGAACCTGGTGAGTCACTTTTCCACAGAAACAAAGTTTTAAAAGGAGGTAATATTACCAGAATAGCGGACAAAAGACCAGACAGCTTAGGCAGTACTTAATTATGATGAATTTCAAACAGTATTTCCTTTTGAAAGTAAAAATTCTAAATTATTTCAGTGAAAATGGATGAAAATCTTGGTCATTTCCAGTAGCAAAGTTGAGGTTAAGTCCTTAGGGCAACTGTTCACACACAAAGGACATTTACAAATCTAGCACCTGCAAGGTGAAGAGTGTCTTATTTTTTGAGGTATCACATTCCTTGAAATCTACATAAGATTTTATCTTGGAGAAGAATTTTATATCCAAGAAAATAAATGAATCCAAATTAAGGTCACAGTTCAGATACCACAATTTGTTAAGGATACTGTGCTCTGTATTTCTCCTATTTATATCCAATAAAAAATTGAGTCTATCTTCTCAACAGACAATGGCCACATAACCAAAGATTAACTACACAACTTGCTTAAACAATACAATTTCGTTAAAGGGCAATCTGGCATCAACCTACATTTTAAATGCATGAACCATCTGAATCAGTAAATCCACTGCAGGGATGTATCCCACATATACAACCTCACAAAGATATTAGTACACAGACCTATACTGCAATACTGTTTGCAATAAAAAGAATTCTGTAAACTTCTTAACTGTCCTTCAAGGAAACTGATTAAATTATGATTCTATATCCATTCAGTGGAGTATTATCCAACTCTTAAAAGTGGCGATGTGTGGAGACTTTTACATGATGTAGATTCACATGTGTAAAACTATATAAACTTTTATTATTATAAAGTGGGAAAGGCAGGTTACAGAATAACATACGTTCAGCGATCCCACTTTAACATTATTTCCATACAGCTGGTTTTTTGGACACTATAATAAAAAAATCCACAAAGATTGTATAAGCAATCTTCTTATAAAATTATTAGCAAATGTTACATCAGGCCTTAGTATAGCTGACTTACATTTAATATCTGCATACATATGGCTGATTGTAAATCTATCTTTGCCTTCAGGTGCCCAAGCAATCCTTTCTGCCATGAGGTATAAAGCTCCATCTTGCTTCTTTTGACGCACCTTCTTTACAATTAGCAAAACTTCTTCAGATGAAGTTGCCATGATGCCTAGAAAGTGCTAAGAGAGACAAAAGATTTCACATCTCAATTAGGATCAAATTTGTTGACTTTCGGAGTCCTTTCCAAATTAAAAAAAAAAAAAAGGTTTTAACATTTATTTATTACTGTGAGACAGAGAGAGACAGACCGTGAGCAGGGGAGGGGCAGAGAGAGAGGGAGACACTGAATCTGAAGCAGGCTCCAGGCTCTGAGCTGTCAGCACATAGCCCAACGTGGGGCTTGAATTCACAAACCGCGAGATCATGCCCTGAGCCGAAGTCGGACGTTTAACTGACTGAGCCACCCAGGTGCCCTTGAGTCCTTTCCAAATTTAAACCTAAATTGATACGAAGGAAGAGAAAAGTCCCTGATTCAAAGTTGAAGATAAAGTTGTATAGCATTATCCTTTAAAATAAAATTTAATTTGCTCATTATCACAGGTTTGAATTTACACAACAGTTTATGACATTTGGCAGTTTTTAAACCATTTCTACATATTCTAATCAGAGTATTTTCAATTTACTTTTAGTTCCTCAGTAATATTCTTAAATCTTAAATGTATGATTTGACTATAGATATGTTGTCTTTAACCTACATTTAAAATTGTAGAACTTTAGGGGCGCCTGGGTGGCTCAGTCGGTTAAGTGGCCGACTTCGGCTCAGGTCATGATCTCGCGGTCCGTGAGTTCGAGCCCCGCATCGGGCTCTGTGCTGACAGCTCAGAGCCTGGAGCCTGTTTTAGATTCTGTGTCTCCCTCTCTCTCTCTGACCCTTCCCTGTTCATGCTCTGTCTCTATCTGTCTCAAAAATAAATAAACGTTAAAAAAAATCATTAAAATTGTAGAACTTTAGAATTACGACTCTACTGAATATTTAGTTCAATTTTGTTTCAACTGAAAACAACTAAGAGCCACAGGGTTTGTGTGACCTTACCAGAACCACTCTCAGAGCTGAAACCACACCCACATTTCCTGATTCCTGGTCTAAGTTTCTTCCTGTATACTTTGAAAGAAAACCATTAATACTTAACACCTCATGCAACAATGTGGATGGAACTGGAGTGTAATTATGCCAAGTGAAATCAGAGAAAAATAAATGTATGATGGAATCATACGTGGAATTTAAGAAACAGATGAACATAGAGAAAGGAAAGGAAAAATAGAGAGGGAGGCAAACCATAAGAGACTCTTGAATACAGAGAACAAACAGGGATGCTGTAGGGGTGTTGGGTGGGTGGACAGGCTAAACAGGTGATGGGCATTATGGAGGGCACTTCTTGGGATGAGCACCAGGAGTTATATGTAAGTAATGAATCACTAAATTATATTCCTGAAATCGTTATTGTATTATATGTTAACTAACTTGGATTTAAATAAAATTTAAAACATTAAAAACAAAATAAATAAACATTAAAAAAATAATTCTACTTAAAAAAAATTAACACTTCAGATGCTACTTCCCCCACCTTTTAACAATCAAATTGTCTTCAACTGTTCTCCAGGTCTTGGCCAAAGATTCACTTGTACTTGGCTAATTCATTACCTAGGAAACAGCCTTTAGTTACCTCCACCTCCTTCCTCCCCAGTTCTGGGGAATCTTAAATATTCAACTGAAATCCTAGAGGTTTAAGTGTGGCTGCCTGGAATATGAGGCTGAAAGGGAACTTGAAGCTATAAGGGCTTAACAGGAAAGAAGCCATGATTGATGGTGATGTCTGCCATGGGATGAGATGGGAAAAAGTGATAGCACAAATACCCCATATAGGTCATTTCCGGTGAAGTTATGACTAAGATTTTATTCCCAAAGAAATGATTCAAAGTATAATTTTAAAACAGTAACTTCTTCAGATATAGTTTAAAATATAATTTTAGAGAAATTTGCATATCTAGATATTTTAAGAATTAAATTTGCCCTGAGAAAACAAGTGAAGTCTTATTGAAACATTTTTCCTGGAGGTTAAAACAAATGGGAACAATGAAATACTGGATCTGCCATTAGTTATTCAAAATAATTGAGGAATGTTTTTTTTTAATTGTTTTAAATTTACATCCGAGTAAATTAGCATATAGTGCAATAATGATTTCAGGAGTGGAATTGAGTAACACTTCTATTTGGATTAAGTGGGAAAGTAAGCATCAGAAGAATGGCAGGCATTAAAAATAATGGAAACCAGGGGTGCCTGGGTGGCTTAGTCAGTTAAGCATCTGGCTCTTGATTTCAACTCAGGTCATGATCTTGCCATTTGTGATATTGAACCCTGTGTTAACTGGCGTTGACACGTTACATTAGTTTCATGTGTATAACATAGTAATTTGATGAGTCTATATGTTATTTTATGCTCACCACAAGTGTAGCTACAATCAAAAAAGTCATTCAAGCAGGAATTTAGAAATAAAAAATACAAATTTAAAAAAAGGCAAAATCTTAATTTCTCTGAAGTTGATTTCCTCTATTTTGAGTAGTCAAATATTCCCTTTCATAGGTACCCTTACAGGCTACTCTACCCCAGGAATGGAAAGAAAAATGGTCAATGTGAACACATTTATTCAATAAACGTGTGCTGAGCCAACAAGTCTAGGGTTATCAAAGATGAATGTGTGACAATAATGATTTCTGCTTTCAAAGAGGTTCCAGTTAGCAAGATTATTTGTGTGTCAGTGTATACAAATAAGAACACGTGATGCTCCAAAAGACAAGTGTAGCTACAATCAAAAAAGTCATTCAAGCAGGAATTTAGAAATAAAAAATACAAATTTAAAAAAAGGCAAAATCTTAATTTCTCTGAAGTTGATTTCCTCTATTTTGAGTAGTCAAATATTCCCTTTCATAGGTACCCTTACAGGCTACTCTACCCCAGGAATGGAAAGAAAAATGGTCAATGTGAACACATTTATTCAATAAACGTGTGCTGAGCCAACAAGTCTAGGGTTATCAAAGATGAATGTGTGACAATAATGATTTCTGCTTTCAAAGAGGTTCCAGTTAGCAAGATTATTTGTGTGTCAGTGTATACAAATAAGAACACGTGATGCTCCAAAAGGGAGATAAAAAAATGTTCTGAATTAGGACTCAGAGGCCATTTCTTCACAGAGGATACTTCTTTTATAATAGATTTTTTTAGTGCAAATAAAAAAAATTGGGGTATAATTAACAAATCACCAAAATACATACATCTTAGGTGGTCTGTTTGATGTATTTTGACAATTGAATACACCCATGCACCGTTACTTGAAATAAGAGGACATTTCCACCACTCCCCAAGATTCCCTCATGTTCCTTTCCATTCAACTCTCTTCCTCTCCCCCTCCAGCAACTATTTTCTGATTTCTATCACCACAGATTAGCTTCTGTGTCTTCTGGGTTTTCACAGAAATGGAATCACATACTATGTATTCTGTCTCTGGCTTTCCGCCTAATCTGTTTCTCGAAATTCACCATATTATCACATATATCAGTAATTTGGTTTTTTTACACTTAATAAGTTAGTTATGAATTGGGTCTTGAATGAGGATTTTGACAGAGAAAGGGAAATAGGCATCACAGGCAAAGGGAATGCTTTGGGGCAAAGGCTTGAGACTCTGGGAGTGGTAAGTAGTTTGCGCTGGATGTAGTATAAAGTTCATGATAAAGATCAGTGGGCTGTGGAGTTCGGACAGTGCAGAATGCCACCCTATGTGGTAGACAAGAAAAAACCTCTAAGGACTTTTGAATAGGGCAGCAATTTCTATTTTAGGAAATGAATCTGTGGACAGTATGAGAGAGACTTAAGAAAAGGACTAGTAGGGTCTGAACCAGGCTGGTGGCAGCAAGAATGGAGAGGACGGAACGAGGAGGAATACTGAGGAAGCAGGATAAATAGGCGAGTGCTGAAGGAGGTGTCACAGCTGCTTGCTCACACCCCACTCCTAAGCCCTACCGACACGAGTACAGTGGAACAGGTTTGAAAGTGAAGACAAGGAATTCAGTTCTGGACATGAAAAGTGTGAGGTGCTGTTGAGTCATGCAGGTGGAGATTAATTAACTTGTTTTTCACTTGCCACTGAAAACACTTCCTTATGTTGTTTTATAATCTCCAGTTTGGATATCTATAAAACATATATGATAAAGGTTAAAATTCTTAACATATACATATGCCATCTTTTAAATGATATACTTATTTAATATCCTCCTAAGATTTTCATTAGAGAGTTACTGCTGCTTAAAAAGTTTAAAAACCACTGTTTCAAAACACTATTTAATGACATGAAAAGATACACTGTCAGGTGATCAAAGAAAAAAAAGCTTGTAGTTTGATTCTATATTCTTAAATTAAAAAAAATATATATCTAAAATGTACTCAAGAGGCGCCTGGGGTGGCTTGGTCGGTTAAGCGTCTGACTTCGGCTCAGGTCATGATCTCACGGTTTGTGGGATTTAGCCCTGTGTCAGACTCTGTGCTGACAGCTCAGAGCCTGGAGCCTGCTTTGGATTCTGTCTCCCTCTCTCTCTGTCTCTCCCCCATTCACGCTGTCTCTCAAAAATAAATAAATCATTAAAAATTTTTAAAAAATAAATAAAATGTACTCAACGTGGTGAGCCTGACTGGCTCAGTTGGTAAAGCATGCAACTCTCGATCTCAGAGTTGTGAGCTCAAGCCCCACGCTGGGTATAGAGCTTACATTTAAAAAAAAAAAAAAGGGTGCCTGGCTGGCTCAGTCGGTTGAGCCTCCGACTTCAGCTCAGGTCACGATCTCACGGTCCGTGAGTTCGAGCCCTGCATCAGGCTCTGTGCTGACAGCTCAGAGCCTGGAGCCTGCTTCGGATTCTGTGTCTCCCTCTCTCACTGACCCTTCCCCGTTCATGCTCTGTCTCTGTCTCAAAAATAAATAAACATTAAAAAAAAAAATACTCAATGCCTAGTATGTGCCAGGCACTGGGCTAATTTCTTTATAGGTATTAACTCATTCAGCCCCAGTTAACAATCCTGAGGTAGGGTATTAGTCCCATTCTGCAGATAAAGGAAACTGGGTCTAAAAAAAAAATCAAGACGCTTTCCCAAAGCATCAAGGAAGTAGCTAGGTTTCAATGTGGGTCAGTCTGACCTTGGACTTCCACCATGCTATTTTGCAAATACATATGACTTGGAGGAATATATACACCCAACTTCACAGTGGTTACTGATGGGTGATAGGATTACAGATGACTTAAATGTTCTTTTTGTTTTCTGGATTATCTATATTTTGTAATGAAAAGAGTAGCATTTTAAAAAATATTTATTAATTTATTTTGAGAGAGAGAGAGAGAAAGCATGCCCATGTGCATGTGGGGGAGGGGCAGAGAGACAGAGAAAGAGAGACAGAGAGAATCCCAAGCAGGCTTTGTGCTGGTGGCGCAGAGCCTGACATGCGGCTTAAACTCTCCAACTGGGGCTTGGACTCTTGAATGGTGAGATCATGACCTGAGTCAAAATCAAGAGTCAGATGCTTAACTGACTGAGCCACCCAGTTGCCCCAAAAAGTAGTTATTTAAAAAGTCTTTCCAAGAGTTTGTTCCCTATCAAACCACAGGCTTATAAGGTAACACAGGAAAGTGTTGCAGGTATTAGTGTGGGTAAGAAAACAATTGTTATTTTCAATTTCTGTAATAAGTGTATATGAATTTATTCACTTCAAAAATTTAATGTACAAAAGAAATTTCATATATGTATGGAACTAATTAATACCTTAATATTAATTTTGATATTCATTGTAATAAACATTATAGTAACTTAAAAAAACAATTTGTATTACTTGAAATTATACTGCATATTATATGAACCACATTTTAGGAAACGTGAATTAAAATCTGAAAGATAGGAGGGGAGGTTTTGTCGACACAGAGAAAGCAGATAATTACAAAACAATTTTAAGTATGTCCATATACGGAGGAAAAGCACTGAAGGAGTTTCCAATTAACTGGGCTTATAAGCACAAATAAAGTATAAGCTTCGGAAAAGAACAGAAAAACTTCTAAGATAGGAAGGTAAGAAAGAAAAGATGAGTGAAGACAGAGAAACTGTAAAAAGGAGAGGAAGTTAGATGGAGAGAAACAGCCACTTGGGAGAACATTGACAATAAGTCAGGGGTAAGTAACTGAACATTGGAATGACTAGTCAGTGGTCTCATAGCTAACTTGCTTGGCAAATTTCCTTGTTCATCCATAGCACCTCTGTTAATTGTACGAGGACCAGTTTTAGAAAGTTTAACAGAATCAGTGGGGCTATCCTACAAAGCCCTACATGGTTTTCAGATGTTTCTTGAAGATGGCTCCTTGGGTGGCAAAAAAATTCTTCTTCCCAGTAGAATTCTAGAAGGGCCACAGAATATTTGTTCATGAAAAATATCAGTTCCATTTAAACAAATTGACCCGATGAAGATCTAGCTTTACTTAAAAGATTTACATTATGAAACCATCTGCCACTTCTTTAAATACCAAGATCCTCCAGTAAAGACATTAATTCATTTGCAGTTAAATATTTGCCTGAAGGTAAATGTACATGCTTTGCTCTGAGCCTTTGCACATTCTCCTCCTCCTTTCCTATCACCTGGCTTTTACTCATTTTTTTGTCTACTCTAAGTTTCAAAGTTACTAGGCAAGACCTTCCATTCTTTTCTTGATAGCACTTACCACAACTATAATTAATTTTCAAAGTAGTTCTTTGAATTGTCTGTCTCCCCTGACAGACTGCAAGCTTCATAAAGGGAAGAGGATGCATGTGTTGTATTCACTGCAATACAGCACCCAGCAGCATATTTAGCCCATAGGAAGAGTCCAATAAACATCTGTGATTATCTATTTAAGATATTTGGTGTTAAAATAACACCATCCTGGTAAGATACATAAGACACCTTCGTACATATATCCTTGGCTAAACTCCAGGAAGCATTATAGCTCTCTACTCAGAGATCACAGTATCATTCCTCAGGGATTCCAATAACTGGGTTTTAAGGAAACAGGGATAGGAAAAATTTCAAACTATTCAACAGAAATCTTTAAATTGCATTTCTCTTCTAATATGCACAGATAAATGGGGCAGAAATAAGGACAACAAGTGAACTATAAACTCCACATCACCCTCTAAAAGGAGGATTATTAGAGAGAGCTGCTGTATCTGCCAGGATACAAAATGGAGATCTGGAATGCTGCTTGCTATGAGGCAATCCAAAAAAATTTTAACAATCCAGCATTACAGAGAACAGGACCTTGGAAGTATGTAAAAAGTGACCAAAATTTACCATTTCAATGAAAGTTACACACACAATGAAGCTATTAAGGGGAGTAACTGATGTAGCAATTTTAAGACCAAGCACTTTTTCATTTTTACAGCAGTGCAGGGAGAGGCAGAAGGAGGAAAATGCGACAGACACAAGGCAGAACGAAATGTATGCTCATATTCACTAATAAATACTGCATGCTGACAAGAGTCTAATATCCAAATCAAGAGAAGAGCAATCAGTCTGTAATCAAAGTGGGGAAGGGAGGGACTTACTAGTTATTAGCTGGATGCCAGATACTGCCACACTAAAGGCAAGCTAAGAGAGAAAAGAGGAAGGGCACAAGGGACCTCCTCCAGCAGTATCCACAAGGTAGAAACACTGGTCAAAATGCTAGGAAAGCTCAATGGTAGGGGAAAAACCTAGCAGCACAGAAAAGTAAGGCTAAAAGGTGGAAAGATTAACCAGCAGGGAGAAGATATATGCCTCGAGGGCAATATGTGCAGGAAGCTGATCATTTGGTTTATTAAACCGATTCCTCTCTGCACCAATCTTCCTAGTATTTTTAAAGAGCCCTCTCTGCATTTGCATGAATAATTTTTTTACAGTTGCACTACCATATATATTTAATATCACCTAGGAGAAACTCAAACTTTCAATCTGCTGCTAAATGTCAGCTGAGTGAGGGTAAAGGACAGGTTTAATAGCCCCAAATTGTCTCTCCCTCCTTCCCAAATGAGGGATTTAGGTCTGCTAAAAGGTACAAAGTTCTCTCCAGAGTCCATTCCTTCTGCAAGCCATAGGCCTGATACTAGAGGTTATTTTCCTTTCTGTTGTGACTTCTCCATCTCCTTTGTCCTACTTTTGACTTTAAAAAGCTATGTTAGGATTGGCAATTTTGGCTTATTTACCAAAGCCCAGTTCAGTGGTTTTCAAACTGTGTTCCAACAGGGTAGGCCGACTGGGTGGGGCTCGGCACTCCCAAATTCAATTCCATCAGAGCATGCTGTTTTGTATAACGGAGTTCCCAGTAAGAATTAGTGGGGAGAAATTGTTCCACTCCTTTATGGAGTTAATACTTACTACAGTGTGTATTTCAAACCACTTAGTTTTTGTATGTTTTTCACATTGTCTTTTAATGGGCTAACGATTAAGTTTCTGGATCTTTTCCCTCTCCGCAACCATACAGACCCCGAAATGAGTGTTTAAGAATCAATGGAACACACTACCTTAGTCGACTTAGTCTTAGAACACTGGGGGCTTTATAAAATAATTACATATTTCCATAGGTTAGTGGTCTATTTTTCATCATTACAAGACAATCAAATTGGGCAAGGACCAAAGCCGAGGGTGTGGATTGGCACATGTGTTAAGAAGCTTTTACGAAGCCGCAGAATTGACAGGTCAAGCAAAAGATGTGTGGACACTACAGGGAAAGGTGTTCTCCTACAGAAACCGAAAGACTTAAGAGCACATTTCCTAACGGGAAGGGCTCCTCTGTCACTCAGAGGCCTCCACGTCCTTCATTCTCAAAAGCTAAGTCTAACCCTTGCTTTGGGGAAATCTTCGAGTCCCTGCTCTTAGTAAAGGGGCAGACTTCCTATAGGCCAGCAGATTAGGGGTCGCCTATTCCTCGCTTCAGGACAATAAAAGGCTACCGAGATGGCAGGCGTAGGAGCTGTGGCGACGGCAACAGGGACACTGGGAAAAGGGGCAGAATCCGCGCCGTCCAGCGGCCCCCAGGCCTGTCAGCTCCTCACCCACCCTCCCACCCGCCCCCATTCTTCGGTCTAAACTTACCAAGTGAGAGCTACGGCCCTGGGCAGGGAGTAACTGGGCTGGGTCGGGTCGAGTTCCGCTGCGCTTCTTAGAGACGCTGCCGGGAAGAGGCTGAAACCCAGTAGCCACCACCGTCGCCACCGCCTCTGTTACTGGGGGGTCTCGCCTCCATCGCTGGCTGCGAGGACTCTGAGGGCACGTGACCGGAAGTACCAAGGCGGGCCTGCCGGGCACGTGACCCAGAGCGCGGCCGCCATGACACCTTCCGCTAGTTCCCTCCCTCCCCCGCCGGTTCCCGCCTGTTTCATTTCCTTTCGCCGGCCTCAAGCTGTGAAGGGTCCCAGGATCCTGGCTGGCTCACCCCTTTGGCCTAACGCTCTTCCGGTCTCCGACGGCGCTGTGTCTTCGGCCAGCAGCAGCCCGCTGACTGCAGGCCGCAGAGAGCGTAATTGCGACCGCGGCCGGAGGGGGAGGGACCACGCGCAAGCAAGGGGCGTAACCCGTCACGTGACAAGGAAGTGCCGTTAATAGCGGTGTCCCTGCGTCCCCGTCGCTTCTGGATGACGTAAACGCGGGAGGGGAGGTACGGAAGGAGGGAAAGACTCTCCGGTATCGTTCTTAGTTGCTCGTTGAGTGTACGGCTTTTAGTTGCTCGGTGAGTGTCCCAGCGGCCATCCGTGAGAGGGGGTCTGATCTATTGAGAATTGGGGGTTTCCGGCCTTGGAAGTGGTGGAGCGGAGCCGAGACCTCTGGGCTGCTGGTCTGTGAGCCTGGCTTGGAAAACATGGTTACCGAAGCTTCTCTCCTCAAGAGATCTGAATACAGTGTTAAAGATATCGCTGCAGAAAAGTTACTAGTTCCGCTAGGGAGCTTCTTGTGGCCAGGGACTGTGTCCGGCGATGGGTACAAAGAATGTTGACTGCATGATGCATGTATGAATCGCCATTTCTCTGTGGTGAAGCGTTCTCTGATTATTACTTCTCGGGTAGAAAGATCCCACTATGGAATGGTGGAATCTCGTATATACCCTTTGCATAGTATCTTTACTTTTTGCTTGATTCCATCTTTTCCGTCCACGTTGCTAGTGGGGGGAGAAAGAGTGCTGTGATTTGCTTTTAATGTGTAAGCAGCAAACACTGTGGTCCGTTGGTGAAATGAGTACTAGGGCGATGATAAAAAGCCTTTTCTTAATCCTACTACTCGTTTATGTTACCATAAAGGATTGCATGGAAGTGGAAAGGTGGTTAGATTAGGACTCAGGAGAAGTGGATTCTAGTCACAGCTCTACCTCTCAGGAGCTCTGTAACCTTGGGTAAGCCAACCCCTCAAGAAGTTGTTTTACTGACTTTGGTAAGCATTTATAGCCACCTTCTAATTGTTTAGTTGTTTGTTTGTTTGTTTGTTTGTTTGTTTTTGGCTAGAGGTGTGCAGGCTTGACAGAAGTAGTATTTAAACCCAGCTTTGCAGAAAGGTAGGATTTTATTAGATGGATGAAGATTCAGAAAACAGTATCTATTGAACCACAGAGGCACAGGAAGTTTATACAATGAAAGAGAAACAAAAAATAGCAAGGTATAGTTGGACAATAGGGGTAGAGTGGAAGATGGGGCTGGAAAAATAAATAAGGATGAGATCATAGATTAAGAGGGGGAGGTTTCGAAGGTTTGTACACTGACTGATTTCTTTTTAAAAGTAGGTACTGAAAAAATCTTGTGATTATGGAAAATTGCAAACGTAGACACAAGTAGACAGGATAATAAAATGAACCCCATGTACTCATAACCCATTTTTAACAGTTGTCAACATTCTACTGTTTTTATTACAGAGAATTTAAATGTGTTGGTACTTTTTATATGCATTGTCACATTTGATTAATAGTAGATTTTTATTTGAGCTCAATTCTATGGTATTTAAGTACCAGCTAGGATGATTATATTTGTGTGAAAATTCCTTTGGGTTTTAGTTGAATCAAAAGTGTGACATGGCTACTTTAAAAACGGTGCTGTTTTAGGTTATAACATAGAAATTTAATGTCCAGATCAAGGAAGTCACTGTTTCTATTCTAGTCTTTGTTATTTAGCCACTTAAGGTGTATTATGTTCAGTTCTAGGCACCATATTTTTGGGCAAAGTAAATGGCCTTTGTAGAAGGTTGACAAGAATAGAGGAAGTTAGTAATTGTCGTGTCAGAAATTATCGAAGAATTGGGAATGCTAAATTTTTAGAAGACCTGATACCACTTTTCAAATACTGAAGGGTTGTTTTGGGAGAAGTAAACATTCCTTTAAACTGCAGAAGACACAATTAGAAATAATCAGTAAAAGCTCTAAGTGAGCACATTTCAATATTAAAGAGAGAGAGAAAAAGAACAAAGGAAAGTATAAATATAGAGTTGGCTTAACTCTATACCATCTTAATTTTTTTTTTTAACGTTTTATTTATTTTTGAGACAGGGAGAGACAGAGCATGAACAGGGGAGGGTCAGAGAGAGGGAGACACAGAATCTGAAACAGGCCCCAGGCTCTGAGCTGTCAGCACAGAGCCCAACGTGGGGCTCGAACTCACAGACTGTGAGATCATGACCTGAGCCGAAGTCGGACGCTTAACTGACTGAGCCACGCAGGCGCCCCATATACCATCTTAATTCTTAACCATCACCCCGCAACTTCTCTTGAGAACTGACATTGCTGACGCTGTTTCTTTTCCGTTCTCATTTCCCATTAAATATATATTTTTTGAAAATTAGGAACGTGTTTAGTTTTTTTTTACCTCATTAAATTATAACTTGCAGGACACTGAGATCAAGGCCCGATGGCCTATCCACTTCAGAGTTTAAGATCACAAGTGGAAGAGATAGACAATGTGGACTTGATGTCATTCCTTTCCAGCTTCTTTAGGATCTTATACCATGGTTTTATCTTTTTCTTGTGTCTTCAGTCTTTTTCATTCTAAAGACTCTTAGCTACTCTTTACAAATCTGTTTGAGTCTCTCCTGGTCAGAAAGTCCAGAGAGATTTTCTCCTTTTCCACCAGATTTCTTGAGTAATTGAAAGGCCTTGTCTTTACTACCTTACTACCCACCACTTTTCTTAAGTCTTTGTTTTCTAGGGTGTGCCCACAGCGCTTCACAGAAATTACGTGATTGCCTAACACCAAATCCTTTGATGTCTTTCTGTTGCCTACCAAATTAAAATTTCTTCAGGTTCTTTGGTTTGAAATTAGAAGTGTTTCATGCTTTGTGTTGAATTACTATTCCACTTTTATTTTTCATTACTCTGTTCCTTGTATCCTGTGTCTCAACCAAAAACTAAACTTGTATTCTCCAAATGTATCCTCTGTATTTTTGCTTATTGCTGCCCTTACCCTTTTCCTTCTGATAAAAGCCTATTCGGCTCCAGTGCTGCTTCCCTTAGGAAGTTTTCTACAGTTCCCTTTAACTCAGTGTGAAATGTGATTCTTCTGTCCTTTAAGTTCCAACATAGCATTCTGCTTATGTTTTTCTTATTAGGTGTGTGTGTGCGCACGCGCATGTTCTTTTTCTCCCTGTTTATAAAGTGACTGATTTCCAGAATTATTTTGTCATTTCTACCACTGTGTCTCATATTTCACAAGGAACTCAATAAAATGAATGAGTGAAAAGAATGATAGTTTTTTTCTTAGGTCAAGAATTCTCAAAAGAAGTCTTTTTCAAAGATTTTATTTTATTTTATGTTTATGTTGGAGAGAGAGAGAGTGAAAGAGGCAGAGAGAGGACACAAGAGAATCCCATGCAGGCTCTGCAATGTCAGTGCAGTGTAGCTCAAACTCACGGACCATGAGATTATGACCTGAGAGGAAATCAAGGGTCGGGATGCTCAACTGACTGAGCCACCCAGGCATCCCTAAAGATTTTAAGTCATCTCTACAGCTGACATGGGCTTGAACTCAAAATTCCAGGTTCAGGAGTTGCATGCTTCACTGACTGACCAACCAGCTGCCCTGGAATTCTTAAATATTTTGAGTATAGGACTACTAAAGATTTGGTTTTCTTTTTGGAATATTATTCTTACACTAAAAATAGTATAACGAAGAGGAGATAAGACTATATTATGTGTATGCAGTAAAAAACATCGTAAGCTTATGTGTGTTTTGCCACTGGAAGGTACGCTCCATGAATGTTAGGACTTTGTTTTGTCCTCTGTTTTATCTCTCCAACCTAGAACAGTGCACAAGTTGGTGCTACTGTAACAACAAACATGAGTTCCCTCCTGTGAGTCAAGGTAGAAACTACAATGGGTAGAGTTGTTGCACAAAGGAAACTTTATTTGCAGCAAACAAGGAGATCACAGGGAATAACTTTCAAAGCCATGACTCCCTGACAAAGAGTGAATGTTTGTTTGTTTGTTTTAGAGTTAGAATGAGTATTTGAATAAGGGAGACTTGTCACCTCTGTGTAGAGGCCCACGCATGCTCCTTTAGGAAATATGCTTATATGTACATAGTATATCATGTAAAGGAGGCTTGTGCTTCTGTTTAGGTGGAGATTTTCATATTCAAATGAGGTAAAAGTAACTGTCCGTCACTCCCTGGATTACTTCGTAGTCCATCTGCACTGGCATGAGTCGGGAGGTGAGCTCAAACTGGTCAGGGTGGTTTGGGCCACCAGAACTCCTAACCAGGCAATTGTTGCTTGAGGGGTTGTTTCAGTTTCCATCACATGATGCTATGCCCCTCCGGTCTTTTGCCTGAGTTAAGAAGTAAGCTGGAAGGAAGAGCTTAAGGAAAAATGTGGGACAGAGGTTGGTAGGAGCAAGCAGGTGAGCAGTAAAGGTCGAGGTTTGGGGTCTTACTGGTAACACTATGTACATATTTGTTAAATAAATAAGTGAATACATGTTCTGAAAAAAACTGTAAATTAAAAACAAGTATAAGCAGTTGTTTCTGAATTTTTCAGTAGTGTTTGCTTTTTTTTTTTTTTTAACGTTTATTTTGAGAGAGAGTTGTGGGGTGGGGGAGAGGGAGAGAAAATCCCAAGTAGGTTCTGTGTCATCCGTGCAGAAGAGCCTGACACAGGGCTCGATCTCATGAACCCTGAGATCATGACCTGAGCCAAAGCCAAGAGTTGGGCACTCAACCTACTGAGCCACCCAGGTGCCCCTGTAGTGTTTGCTTTTATTCTTAATTTGGCATGTTACAAAAAATGGAGAAAAGTTAAATTAACGGATAAGAATTTTCTTGAATTTTGTTTCTTTTCTGGAAGCTGGTGCAATTTGACAAAAATATACACTTGAGAGTTGCTGAACAGATAACTCTTGTGTTAGTGTACAAAGTCTTCATTGGTTATTTAGCATTTGCTGCTTTGTATTCCTATTCCTATTCATTCCTATCAGTTTTCTTATTAAAGCTCTTACTTTGAGCTTTAATTCTCTGTACCTTACTTCCCACTTAGTAGGTGCATTCATTCATTTAACAGATACTTACTGAGCCCTTGATAGTGTGGAGAAAGAGATCCAGAGGTGTGTTTCTATTGAGCACAGTTAAATTATTGGCTGATAACTATTGAATTTGCTCATAAGGGTTTATAGTTTGAAGCCTTTACAGATGTTGCCTTTTAATGAGAGACTCTGAAAGGTAGAGGAAGATTTACAACTCAAAAAGTACAACTGAGGTTGCTATTTTACCAAAGAGGAACTTGACCAATTTTTCTCTTACATCCTCCGTTCTACCTACTCACGCTGTTAGATAAATAGAGTGGGACAGGATTATGGAGGGACCTTGAGAATCTGGGCTTGATTGTCTGGGAGCTTCAGAGTCAGGGAATGATACAGTACACGCTGATGGTTGCACATGTTGTTATCTATGTGTGTTTTCTTTCCTCGTAGATGCTAAGTACCTCCAAAGTAGGGATCCTTGTTCCTTTCTCCTGTTTCTCCATGGTCTCCATATATCCATTAAATGCTTGCTAACTAAGCAAGGAGCTTCTAAAAATTATATTTTTTTGCAGGTTTTATTCAGGAATACTGTGCCTGTTACTCAACGTAGTTTTACCTTTCCAGCTAAATGACTTTTGTGCCAGTGATACCGGAGTCCTACAGCCATGTACTGGCAGAATTTGAGTCTCTGGATCCATTACTTTCAGCCCTGAGGCTGGACTCCAGTCGTCTGAAGGTGAATTTCTTGATCTGCGTATCTGTTTCATGTTCATATTTGTATATTTTGTGCACACTGTTATATATGCTCCCTGCCATCTAGTTCTTTATGTTTAATGGAATCATGGGTATTCTTCCCTGTGCTAGTAATACCTTACATACAAGTAGCATGTTCATAGGTCTTTCTTTTTTCTTTTTTTTTTTGTATTAAAAAGATTTTTTTTTATATTTGAGAGAGCGAGAGGGAGACAGAGTGTGAGTGGGGGAGGGGCAGAGAACAAGAGGGAGACACAGAATCTGAAGCAGGCTCCAGGCTCTGAGCTGTCGGCACAGAGCCTGATATGGGACTCAAGCCCACAAACCGTGAGAACGTTTCTTGAGCCAAAGTTGGATGCTTAACTGACTGAGCCACTCAGGCGCCCCAACTCTTTCTTTTTCTTTTTTTTTTTTTAACTTGTTTTTTTATTTTTTTAAATTTACTTCCAAATTAGCATATAGTGCAACAATGATTTCAGGAGTAGATTCCTTAATGCCCCTTACCTATTTAGCCCATCCACCCTCCCAAAACCCCTCCCGTAACCCTCAGTTTGTTCTCCATATTTATGAGTCTCTTCTCTTTTGTTCCCCTCACTGTTTTTATATTATTTTTGTTTCCCTTCCCTTATGTTCATCTGTTTTGTCTCTTAAAGTCCTCAGATGAGTGAAGTGATAACGATTTTTGTCTTTCTCTGACTGACTAATTTCACTTAGCATCATACCCTCCAGTTCTATCCACATAGTTGCAAATGGCAAAATTTCATTCTTTTTGATTGCTGAGTAATAAATACTCCATTGTATATCTATACCACATCTTTTTTATCCATTCATCCATTGGTGGACATTTGGGCTCTTCCCATACTTTGGCTATTGTTGATAGTGCTGCTATAAACATGGGGGTGCACGTGTCCCTTCGAAACAGCACACCTGTATCCCGTGGATAAATGCCTAATAGTGCAATTGCTGGGTGGTAGGGTAGTTCTATTTTTAGTTTTTTGAGGAACCTCCATACTGTTTTCCAGAGTGGCTGCACCAACTTGCATTCCCTTCCCAACTCTTTCTTGATTTACTTTCTGAGCTATCATTTGCTTTCCCATTCTTGAAAACCATGATATTGATTGGTCAGATTTTTTTTTTCCTTCACAATAATCTTGCTGTTTTCCCTAAGAAAGTAATGTATTGGTTGAAAATAAATAGTATAAATGAGTATACCATGTTGCATTTTAAGCATCATGGACCACTGCAGTTATACTAAGCTCATTACAGAACAAGGAGTTTGATATACCCTCCATTTTAGGGAACAGAGCAAAAGCCATTAGCTGTGTGGGATAAAGTATGTGCTTCCCTCAAACCCTGAGTTCTTTTGATAAACTCAGGAATGACATAGTGAAGAACAAATCTTATGACCAATTCCAAAATAATTTCATTCTTATACTTTTGCTCCCCTACCCCAGTAATTTTCTAGCCTCTAAGCAGAAGAGTAGGATGTAATAGGCAAAGTGATATGAGCAACACTCATGAGGGGTTGATTTCAGTTAGACTTTTTTTTTTTTTTTTTTTTTTTTTAAGTTTATTTTTGAGAGAGAGAATGAGCAGGGGAGGGGCAGAGTGAAAGAATCCCAAGCAGGCTCTGTGCTGTTAGAGCAGAGCCTGACACAGGGCTTGAACTCACGAACCATGAAATCATGACCTGAGCTGAAATCAATAGTTGGATGCTTAACCGACTGAGCCACCCAGGCGCCCGTCTTTAATCCATTTTGACTTTATTTTTCTGTAGGTGAAAGAAAGTGGTCCGGTTTCATTCTTTGCCTGTTGCTGTCTAGAGTCCTCAATACCATTTGTTGAAGAGTGTCTGTTTCCCATTTATTCCTCCTTTGTTGAGGATTAATTGACCATATAATTGTACTTTTATTTCTGGGTTTTCTGTTCTATTCCCTTGATCTGTGTGTCTATTTTTATGCTAGTACTATACTGTTTTAATTACTACCATTTTGTAATATAACTTGAAATCTGAACTTGTGATACCTCCAGTGTTTCCAAAATTGCTTTGGCTATTCAAGACCTTGTGTAGTTCCATGCAAAATTTAGGATGGGTTGTTCTAGTTCTGTGAAAAATGCTGTTGGTGTTTTGATAGGGATTGCATTTAAACTATAGATTGCTTTGAATAGTAGAAACATTTTAACAATATTCTGTCAATCCATGAGCATGGAATATCTTTCCATTTCTTTGCATCATCTTGAATTTTTTTTATCAGTGTTTTATATAGTTTTCAGAGTACAGCATTTTCACCTGTTTGGTTAAATTTATTCCTAGATATTTTATTGTTTTAGGGGTAGTCGTAAATGGGATTGTTTTCTTAATTTCACTTTCTGCTGCTTCATTGTTAGTGTATAGGAATGCAAAAGATTTCTGTACATTGATTTTGTATCCTGTTAGTTTACTATTCATTCATTTATCATTTCTCCTGGTTTTCATTTATCAGTTTTAGTGGTTTTTTGGTGGTGTCTTTAGTGTTTTCTCTATATAGTAACATGTTATCTGCAAATAGTGGGAGTTTTACTTTTTCCATACCAATTTGGATGCCTTCTATTTTTTTATGTTGTCTAATAGCCGTGTCTAGGACTTCCAGTATTATGTTGAATAAAAGTGGTGAGAGTGGATATCCTTGTCTTGTTCCTGACCTTAAGGGGAAAGCTCTGTTTTTCACCATTAAGTATGATGTTGGCTGTGGGTTTTTCATATAAGGTCCTTATTGTGTTGAGGTATGTTCCCTCTAGACCTACTTTGCAGAGGGTTTTTATCATGAATGGATGTTGTACTTTGGCAAATGCTTTTTCTCCATCTGTTGAAATAATTATATGGTTTTATCCTCTTATTGATGTGATGTGTCACATTGTTTGTGAATATTGAACCATTCTTGTATCCTGGGACTAAGTCCCACTTGATAAAGATATAATATTTTTTTGATGTGTTCTTGGATTCAGCTTGCTAATATTTTGTTGAGGATATTTGCATCGATATTCATGAGAGATATTGAACTGTAGGTTTTTGTTTTTGTTTTTGTTTTTTTGTGGTGTTTTTATCTGGTTTTGGTATCAGGGTGATACTGGCTTCATAGAATGAATTTGGAAATTTTTCTTCCTCTTGTATTTTTTGGAACAATTTGAGAAGAATAGGTATTAACTCTTTTTTTTAATGTTTGACAGAATTTGCCTGTGAAGCCATCTGGTCCTGGACTTTTTGTTTGTTGTGAGTTTCTTATTACTGATTTAATTATTTTGCTGGTAATTGGTCTCTTTAGATTTTCTATTTCCTCCTACTTTAATTTGGGGAGGTTATACATTTCTAAGAACTTATCCATTTCTTTCAAGTTGTCCAATTTGTTGACATACAGGTTTTTATAATATTTTGATATAATTGCTTGTATTTCTATGGTGTTAGTTGTGATTTTTCCTCTTTCATTAGTGGCTTTGTTTATTTGGGTTCTCTCTCTTTTTTTTAATGAGTCTGGCTACAGGTTTGTCAATTTTGTTGATCTTTTCAAAGAACCAGCTCCTGAGAGCCCCTGGTTTGAGTGTCTGACTCTTGATTTTGGCTCAGGTCATGATCCCAGGGTTGTGGGATCAAGCCCCACCTTGGGCTCTGTGAGCATGGAGCCTGCTTAAGAGTCTCCTTCTCTCTCTCTCTGTCTCTCTCTCTCCCCCTTCTTCTCTCCCCCACTTGCACGCATGCACTCTCTCTCTCTCTCTTAAACACACACACACACACACACACTCAAAGAACCAGCTCCTGGATTCATTGATATGCTGTATTGTTTTTTTAGTTTCTATATCATTTATTTCTGCTCTGATCTTTATTATTTCCTTCCTTTTCCTGGGTTTGGGTTTTGTTCTTCTTTTTCTAGCTCTTTTAGGTGTGAGGTTATTCTTCCTGCTTCTTGAGGTAGGCCTGTATTGCTATAAACTGCCTTCTTGGAACTTCTTTTGCTGCATCCCAAAGATTTTGGACTGTTGTGTTTTCATTTTCATTTGTTTCCAGTAATTTTTAATTTCTTCTTTAATTTCTTGTTTGATCCATTCATTGTTTAGTAGCATGTTATTTAACCTCCCTGTATTGTGTTCTTTCCAAATTTTTTCTTGTGATTGATTTCTAGTTTCATAGTATTGTGGTCAGAAAAGATGCATGGTATGACTTCAATTTTTTGAATTTGTTGAGACTTGTTTTGTGGCCTAATGTGTAATCTATTCTGGAGAATGTTCCATGTGCACTTGAAAAGAATGTTGCATTCTGCTGTTTTAGGGTGGAATTTCCTGAAGATGTCTGTTAAATTCATCTATTCCAGGGTGTCAAAGCCCCTGTTTCCTTGTTGATTTTCTATTTGGATGATATGTCCATTGATCTAAGTCAGGTGTTCCAGTCCCCTGCTATTATTATGTCACTGTATGTGTATATAGTGTATATGTATTTGTACGCGCACACACACACACTATTAATATATATATTGATTGTTTCCCAAAGGCTTTCTTTTTTTCTAACTCTTCCTTTTACCTGGTAAGGTAAACCTTTCTAAGAAACCCCAGCAGGCTTAGTCTTATTAGCTGGAGTTTAGTCAGATAGCTCTCACTAGCTTCAGGAAAAACTGAGTAAATGAATATTTAGATTTTCCAGCTTCTGTGGTGGAAAGCAAGGTTGAAGAGGGTTGGGAGTGTCTGTTCATCAGCAAAGCAACAAATTTTGCCACAGGGTGTTGGGCACAGCATGGCCACTGTTTTCTGTGGTAGATAAGGAAAGGAATTAGCAGGCTGAGGGTCTAACAGCATAGTGACCTGCATCTGTGTCCTCTATAGTCTCACCCATTCTAAAAGCTGTGGGTGATTTGTGTGCTAATTATGTGGACTAGAAATGATTCAAGTGAGTAAATGGTTAAAGCAGTTGCTTTATCCCCTGGGGACTTACTTGGTCTTTCATCTTTGTGGTCAGCAGTGGAATGATTTAGCCAAATTACACAAAAGATGAATGATCTGATAACTGGATTTTGCCAAGGGAAAATTACTCATTTGTATAATTGAGCCTATTCAGTCATTTTGAGATTCAGTTAAAAATTTAAAACTACAATGTTCTGTCTGTGTCTTCTGCTCGAATGAGAAGCTGAGTGCCATAACATGGTGTCCAGCTGGGCAGGAAGTGGGGTGGGGGAGGAACCTGCTACACAGATCTTAGTATTTATGTCTAGTAGTTTCTTTTATTTAGTTACGTGACTACGATCACCTCACCCTTGTCTGTTTACATGTTTTCAGTGCACGAGCATAGCTGTGTCTCGGAAATGGCTCGCTTTGGGCAGTTCGGGAGGAGGACTCAATCTCATTCAGAAGGAAGGCTGGAAGCACAGGCTTTTTCTTTCACACAGGGTAAGCTTAATTAATCATAGTTCTGTCATACCATTCGGAGTATCTTTCATAGATCCCAATTTCTCCATTATGAATAATCATTTGGAGTAAAAGAGGAATGTAAATCTTGAGATTTAAAAGTAAAAAATTACCATTTTTGAGAAGCCTAATATTTTTCCTTTTGTGTTCTAGGAAGGTGCAATTTCTCAGGTTGCCTGTTGTTTACATGATGATGATTATGTTGCTGTAGCTACCAGGTAAGAAACTGCTTTAAAATTATCTGATCTTTTCTAAATACATTTTAAATTGACAAGCCCTAGTTATGTGTTTTTTAGGGTGGCTAACCATCCTGGTTTGTCTACGACTGTCCCAATTTTAGCACTGAAAGTCCTGAGTCCTAAGGAAATCTCTCAGTTCCCAGCAAACCAGGACAGACATTTGGTCACCCTATGGTTTATGGAAAATGTCAGTATGACACAACAACATTTCAGTGGCCTTAAAAGCGAAAGGTAACAGAGATAATTTAGAACATCTTAAGTTCTCTTGTACTGGATTTGTGGACTAAAGAAAGGAAATCAGTACCTTGACTTCCTACTTCCTACTTTTTTCTAAACAAACAGGAGTTTGCATATATATTTAATATAACTGATACTGTGATACAAATAATATTGTACCTTTTTGACCCTTGCCAAAAATTTGCTTCTGTGATTCAATTCTTACAGTCAAGGTCTCGTAGTTATTTGGGAATTAAATCAGGAGCGTCGTGGGAAACCGGAACGAATTTATGTGTCTTCAGAACACAAAGGCCGAAAAGTTACAGCTCTCTGTTGGGATACAGCTATTCTTAGAGTTTTTGTAGGTGATCATATGGGGAAAGTTTCTGCCATCAAACTCAACACTTCTAAACAAGTAAAGGTGAGAGCCAGTCCAATTCTTTGTGTATGTGGTGAGATAGAAGATATTAACAGAATTTCAGTTGAGGGGCACAATTTTATCTACTCTTTCTTGGGGGACTGATCTAGAGCCCACACTATTAATTTTGTGGAGAACTGTTTATGTGTAGCCTGGTTTAGCTTAATACTGTTGCAGGATGGCTTCTGTGAGCTAACTTCAATAATATGCACATTGTCTATTACAGTACTCTGTAACTTACCTATATGGTTCACTTAAATAAAGCATTACTACTAAACTGTTAATAAGATAAGATGCCGCTTTATTAGTTGTGTGAATAAAATGACAAACATAGAAATGGTACTACTTGCCCAGGCTCCTATTCTCTTGGTCCCTGATTAGAAGAAACTCATGAGTCTAGGTATATTTTTTTTTTACAATGGATGTAACTTACTGTGAACTGAATCTTAAAGGCACCTCCTGGATTGTGCTCAGCTGCACGGGTCCCAGGCTTCCTGCCAAAGTTGTTGCAGTAGAAGGGTTGAGTATCAGGTTACCCTGACAGAATGCTCCAGTCTCTCATTAAGGCAGAGCAGACCAGGGGTGCCTAGGTGGCTCAGTTGGTTAAGTGTCCAACTTAGTTTCAGCTCAGGTCTTGACCTCATGGTTCATAAGAGCTCCACATCAGGCCTTGTGCTGATAACACAGAGCCTGGTTGGATTTCTCTTTCTCCCTCTCTCTCTCTGCCCGTTCCTCGCTTGTGTTCTCTCTCTCTTTCTAACTTAAAAAAAAAAAGGCAGAGCAGACCAACTTCTTACAGTCCCTCTCCTCCAGGACTGTTAAAATGGGGAACTTGGCTTATTTCTATTTAGGATCTTGGCAAAAAAGAAGAAATCTAACTACCATTGGCTAAATTATTTTATTTTAATTAACATATCAGAATATTCTTCTGGTTTGATCATGGTGACCCTTCAAAGTTGCCACTTGATTCCTAACATATTTTTGATCCCAAATATAGTTGGAACATTATAGGTAGTATAGTTCTAATTTGTCTTTTTTCCGAAGGAAGAAGTACTGTCTTCTGTGTGACAAAATTCTCTCACATGTTCCAAAACTTGTTTCACCTTGTTATTCCAATTTCTAAGATTAGATAACCAGAAACAGTCTTAAGAATTGTCTTCTACAGTTACGTAACAAATTATTTCACAGAACCTTTAAATGACTGAAGCTTTGATATCCTAACAGGCAAATTAAATTTTGACCCATTAAATTTTTTTATTTTGCTGTCCAAAGTTATTTTCACTTAGAAGGTAAAGGAGGTCACATGTATACGTAAAGATAAATCTTCTTTCCTTATCGTGTCTTTTTTAGGCAGCTGCTGCTTTTGTGATGTTTCCTGTTCAGACAATAACAACAGTTGACTCCTGTGTTGTCCAGTTAGATTATTTGGATGGAAGACTACTTATATCCTCACTTACTCGATCCTTCTTGTGTGACACTGAGAGGTATATTGACCAACTGTGGGTCATAGGTTATGCAGAATTCTAGAACTTTCGGAGACTTAGAAGTCATTTAGTCCAAACCCCTCAGTTCAGTAATACAGATGTTAATGAGGAACAAGCTGTGTGCAAGCTGATGTTAGGGAGTAGGAAAGACATAGAGGAGACTGAGCCAGTGGGCAACGAAGACAGATGTTCACTTAACTCTCCATGAAGTGTGGTCAAAGAGCTATGAGGGAAGGCCAAACAAAGGCCTGTTTTGATATGGGGAATCAGGAAGTCTTCCTTGATTAAATTTGTTGTTGTTTAGATTTGTTGTGTGTTTAGTAGAATGTTACTAATGGGTAAAACTGGGTGAAGAATAAGAACTTTGTGAATATCTATTTTATTGAAATCTCAAGGGTGGAGTTAAGTTTCAGTGAATGGCAAAGACGTGTATTGGAGGTAGCTGTGAAACACCAGAACAGAAACATCTTGAAATCAGTATTATATGTGACTGTGCTGAAGTTCCTCAGCCATTCTCACTGCAGGGAAATTTTCACTGGTGGTTCTTTTTTCCCCACTACCATATTCTTTAGGACCAGCCACTCTTTAAACTATTTATTAAGGAGAACTTTGAGCATACATAAAAGAATTGTATATTGAACCCCCATGAACCCACCAGCCAGCTTCAATAATTTTGATGATGATTTTGGTAGGCTAAATTTGGAGTAAAACAGGAAGGAAGGGACATTCTAGCAGGAAGGAACAGTCTCTTGTGGAAAAGTGAGAAAGAATTGGGCATATTTTAAAACCTTCCAGTCTGGCGTAGTAAGTAGGGGAGTTGTGGAAGATCAAGTTGGTAAATTGGCTCCACAGTGAGAGTGACAGCCTTAAATGTCACATTAATTAGGTGGGGTTTTAGATCATTTTAAGAAGTGTGCTTAAAGAATAGCAGGGTTTGAAAATTGATTTCATTAGAACTATCCAGGCTTGGAAAGTCTTTATGTATTTCCAGGATTTCATGTATCTGTTAGAAGTCTGCTATTTTAGAAAGCAGGAGTTGTTTATTACAAAAGGTTTGAAGGAGTGTTTGCTGACTGTCAGGGATGGTAGAGGGAAGGTTGGGAAGAAGGCATACTTTGTATTTATTTTTTTGGATGGGAAAGGCACGTGGGAAGGAGGCCAGTTATAGCAGGTGGTAGGTGTGTGATATCAGAGAACCTAGCTGGATAGCAGAGAGGCAGTGGTCAGTTTACATGAAATTCGTGGGAAGGAGGATGTATCTGGTTCTGACTTGTTTCAGACTATATACATCAGTGAAGTTAGACTTGGAGAACTGGAGATCACCTAGTGCCACCCTTTCATTCTTGGAGCTTGTCTGACATCACACAGCTGAGAAGAGACAGGCGAGACTACAACCTTTCTGTCTTGATTCAGTGCCCTTGCTCTTAACCTCACAGTTACCTCATACATCCTTTGACGTTGGACCTTTGGTCATTAACTCCACACTTGAGATTTTGGGGAAGTATTTGTTAGCTTCACCAAATTGATAACTATTCTTCATCTGTAGGTTTCCAAGTTTACAAAGTGGCCCCGTGTAGAAAGCTATATGATAGACTTTATAAAACAAAGACCTAAGTAAGTAGAGGTTTATTTTTCCTTCTGTGCAGTGGAATTGCTGATCTTCATTTTCCCATTTCACAGGGATGTAGCTAGAGTTGGTTATGAGAATAACCTAGATTCTGCTGCTAAAATAACGCATTCTAGAAATGCCCACTTCCTGTTAGCTAGAATTCAGTTTGGGGGGACATGAATAGTACAATAATTTTAAAAATTCATTTATGTTTAATTTTTTTTTTGTTTGTTTCAACTTATATTCCCTCCCAACAAAAAGCATTAAAAAAAAAAAAAAATAAAAACAACGGGGGCTCCTAGTAACTAACGGAAGTGATAGATAGGAATGTGCTTCTCTTGCCCGCCACTGGCTACTTTGTCAATATCATTGATGAGCAAGGTGGAACCTGGGAAGAAATAGAAGAAATAGAAACAAAGAACTATGGTATAGTGGAGAGAACACTGACTAATGGAAACTGGAAATATGGTTTCAAATTCTGGTTCTGCCACTTTTTAAACCTTGCTAAATGTTGGTTTCCCCATCCAGAATAGTAGAGATAGTATTAACTAAGATAACATATATGACATACTTCATCTTATGCCTGTTACATATTGTTTGAAAATGTAGAAATCAAGGTTAATGAGCATACAAATAAACAAATTGCCTGTATTTGTTCAATCAACAAACATTTACTGCACTCTTCTGGACCCTTAGTATTGTATTAAGCACCATAGAAGATATAAAGTAAGCAAGAAATAGATTTTATTTCCCAAGTAAGGAATATAAGTAGTAAATCCATAGCTTCTTAGATTGCTCTGTATACATTTCAAAGCACTTTCATATCCATGTTCTCGTGGTACACATAGTTCTCACAGTTTTTCATAGTACTAAAGCTGATGTTACTTTTTACCCATGAAAACAGATAAGTACAGGGATATTGAATCATCTAAGGTCACCTAGTAAATTCACTAGAGGGCATATTAGGTCATTCTCTAATAGAAGAGTTTGAGTGCATGGAGCACTATAATGTAGTTAATGCTCTCTGTGGGTCAGACACTGTGCTGTACATTGGGAATTTAAAGAAGAGAAACAAATGGCCTTTGTCTTAAGAAAAGTCATAATCTATTGTTCAGAGACACAGTTGCCGTATATAAGGTGGTAAGTGCCATGGGAAGCGTGTAATTCAGCTTATGGGCATCAATGAAGTCTCTTGTGGAAGAATGGTGAAGTCTTGAAGAATACTTAAGTAAAGCAGGTTTTAGGAAGAGATTATCACCTTCCATTGTTCCCAGGCAGTGTACTAAGCACTTTTGTGTATTTAGGTCGTGTAATCATAAGGAAACAAAATGTTCAAAGTTAGAGTTTCAGAAGGACTTGGCATTTTGAGGAAAGAGCAAAGAGTTTACTGGGTGTTTGTGGCAGGAGAATGGCTGGAAGACAGGGTTGGAGAGGTAGCTTAGTAACTTCCATGGAGTGTCCAAAGAACCTTTTGCAAGGTGATTTTGCAAGGTGATTTGCAAGGGATAGATTTTAAACCACTTTATAATAGGATTTAAGGATGTATGCAATGGTTTGCTAGCACTCATTTTGTAGATTTGAAAGGGGCCTTCACATGAATTCTGGGCCCCTCATTCTGTGGATAATAAACTGAGCACTAATGTGAAGTGGTTTGCTTCCTGTTACAGAAATCGTTAATGGCAAATCAGAGCCAAAACCCTATTTTGACCTTCCCATGCTGCCGTTCTTTCCAATATATTGCTAATACGAATACAGAGAGGATATTTTGGGTGCGGTTATTATGGCCATAGGGTTATTATGTCCATTAGTAGTGCCATTTGTTTTTGACTTTTTTATAAGTAAACGTGCTTTCTTTTCTTTTGGGGGGATTAGAGAAAAATTTTGGAAAATCGGAAGCAAGGAAAGAGATGGAGAATATGGAGCTTGTTTCTTCCCTGGAAGATGTTCTGCGGGCCAGCAACCCCTAATATATTGTGCTCGCCCTGGCTCTAGGATGTGGGAAGTGAACTTTGATGGTGAAGTTATAAGCACACATCAGTTTAAGAAACTCCTCTCGTCACCACCTCTCCCTGTGATTACTCTAAGGTAATGATTTGTATTGCTGATAGGGACTATCTGAGGAATTTACATGCAGGAGTTCGGTTGAAATCTCTGATATTCTAGACGCATTAAAGATTATGCTTTCTAAAAGTGAAGTCGAATTTTTACTCAAGATTTAGAGAAACCAAAAAGCCTTTAACCAGCTATCTTTGATATGATTAAAGTAGATTGAATACAGGCAGATGAGTTAGATGCTGCAAAACTTTTCCTACGTAGGGAACAGCATACTTTTTTGTTGTGGTTAATTCATTAACAGACTGTTTACTTCCTAGATCTGAACCTCAGTATGATCATACAGTTGGATCTTCCCAGTCTTTGTCTTTCCCCAAACTCTTGCACCTTAGGTAAGTTTCTCCTTTTGATGTTCAAAAAAAAAAAAAAAAAAAAATGAGCACTTAACTTTGTCTCTTTGTTTCTTGTTCACGGGTGGTTTTTTAAACGTTGTTTTTGTACTAAGATATTTTTGGAAAATTAGGAAATGACTATGTTACATGACGTGTTCTAAGAGGAATAAAAAGATCATAGAAGTATGCTTCTTTTTTTGTTGTTTCAAATTGACCTAAACCA
Organism: Panthera leo; assembly: GCF_018350215.1. Classification (NCBI taxonomy): domain Eukaryota; kingdom Metazoa; phylum Chordata; class Mammalia; order Carnivora; family Felidae; genus Panthera; species Panthera leo. Next base: position 74,229,472 of record NC_056688.1, on the reverse strand, counting down.
ATTGGACAGTCTATAATTGTCAGGGAACTTCTGACAGTTAGAGCTAAGAACTGTCAGTACTCTTTTCTTTTCATAACCTCCCCTGCCTGGTGGGAGGTTAAAATGAAAGCAAGTCTCAGACTGAAGTCAGCCACACAGATGTATGCTTCTTAGCAAGTAGGCACAAAAATAATTGTAGAACTTGTTCTTGTAAGCTTGGTGAACTTTCAGCTTCTGTCCTTTAGGTGCTCCGACAAGTACCTTGCATGAAAGATCTGTACATTCAGCTGTATTCTAACATCAGGGTTCAGCTACCCTTCCAGCAGGATTAGGGGCAGCACACAGAGTCACTAAAGGCTGGGTTTGCCAATTCTTACACCTTGTTCTTCAAGCATGGGGGTGCCAATGTATGATTTCTAGCCAGTCTGTATATCTTGAGGTCATTTCATCAATGGATATTATTTCCAGTATCCCTTAAGCTAACATGTTAAGATCTCTAATGCAGATTCAGAGAATGTTATTTAGAGATTGTTTTACGGTGGTCTGTTATAGGGACTGCTGATTGGGTTCTTTCAAAGGCTAACTAACCGCTCTTAGAATGTGATTTTTTAAAAAAAACTTTAGAAACGTGAACTAATTGCCCCTAACTAATGTAGGTATATGTCACACTGCCTACACTGACGTATTTCACATTAAATTATAAATTCATAAATCACGTTAGTAAATTCATGATTCTCCCTGAAAATTAGGTAAAGCATAAAGAGTTTTTAATACTCTTCCTTTATGGTAGTTTTTACGATTTCTAATTACATATTCATACAGCATTTACGTTTGTCTTACTCTTAGAGGGTAAGTTCTATAAGGGCCTTGTTTCTATTTGGTTCATTATATTATTCGTAGTGCTTGGCATAGCATCTGGTACATAGACACTTCTGACTGTGATGTGATATGTGAGGAAGTCCTTTACTCAAGGGTGTGTTTTCTAATGGCAAGACCATGGTCTGCTTGGCTCTTCTGGTAGAGTTACTCTTTTGAGTTAAGCTATTTAAAGCTCCTGTTACAGTTTCTGCCATAGCAAACAAAGCCCTTGATGATCTGGCTGTGCCTACTCTTCAGCTTAAGCAATAATTAATGCCAGTTTGAAGCCTTTGCAGACTCTTCCAGCAGGCTTAGATTAGACACTTACTCCTGGGCACTATTGTCACCCTTTTTCATTCCTCTGTCACCACCCCTATTTCACTGTACTTTGAATATCCATCCCAGCACCAGATTGTCAACTCCTTTGCTGTGGGCACAGTGTTAGTCACATAGTAAGCTCTCAAGTAATAGCTCAATTAAAGAATTCAATGAAGATTTTTTTTTTTTAAATCATGAGTAGAAGGGCTTTTTGTTCCTGTTTGTTTCCTTTTCCCCCCTCACCTATACACTTGTGTCCTATGGTAACCTTTATTGTTACACCCACAAATCCCACAGGGAGGCAAATTTATATGCTTAGTTTTCTTTTGGGTAAATAGTACCCCTTTTCCCTCCTTGAGTTTTTAACCAATGCTCTTAGGCTGCGTTCTAGTCCCTTTATTATCAAAGAAAGGACAAGGGGATGAGGGATGTGTAAATTACAAAGTATCAGCTTTTACCTGAACCTCTCTCCTAAGATTTCCTAAGGAATCTTTTCAAGCCGAGTATCACTTTCAGTGTCAAAATCATGATCTTATAACTCTACTCAGGGGTCCTCTGGCCTCTTGCTTTTTTCTCCTCTGGCTCCTGAAGGTAGCCTTCCAATTTTTCTTCCTCTGGATTAGCATTCTGACCATTTCTTCCATCTTTGTGTCAAAGATTATTTTCCCATAGCGACAGTGATCTGGTCTTATATTGGCAAGATGTTTAATATTTGTGTGAGGATCCAGTTCCTGTTAAATACCACTCCTAGTTTCATAGCCACATAGTACCATGTTTAGTACTCTTGGGGGTATAAAGAAAAAAAAGGTTCCTGTTTTTAAGATTATAATTTGTTGGAGAGATGTGATATTTCTACAAAAATCTGAACAATAATAAAGAAAAAGGGTTCCAACAGTGCAGTACATGACTAAGTGCCATATGAACAGGGTTGACAAGAAGTAGGATGAGTGCAGGAGGAAGAGTAGTTGCCCTCGGCTCTCGGAGGATTCCAGAGGGGCGTGGCGCTTCTGTGATCCTTGGGAAATGGCTAGAGTGAGAGTATTACAAGCTCGGCCGCCCTGACCAAGGGGAAGAAACAGAGTTTACCAGTGGTATATGAGAAATAGTAGCAGCCTTGAGAGGGTAAATGAGATATATAAGCAAAGGAGTATGAAAGAAATGAGAGACGTGGAGAGTAGCAGAGGACTGGGGAAGGAGGTGGACCAACAAAGTGCAGTGTCCCGGAGTCCAGGGAGGTGAGATTCAGGAAGGAACAGTCCGTGGGGTTTGGCCCCTGCATGAGGATCAAGAAGAAAGGATAAGGAAGGGTTATTTCATTTGGCATTTAGGAAATCTATGACTTTTTGAAAATGCAGTTTCGTGGAATAATCAGGATTCTAGATAATAATAGTTGGTAGATGGGTCAGTGAGGATAAATGAGAGAAAAAGTACATTCTGTGAGGTAGAGGGAGAATAGTCCAGGTTTTGGAGACAGACTGTTCTTGGGCATATTATTTAAGTTTTAAGTGTTTGTTTTTAAGAAAAAAGGAAAAAACACTTCTATCTTGATGGGCTGCCACAAGGTTAGATAATAGGTAGGGCCTTTGATAAAGCTCCTGGCAGATAGTGGACCAGGAGTTTTCAACCTTTTATTGCCTGCTCACAACTACGGACATCAAAATATTACCATCCCTAAAAGTGTTTCACTAGAGCAGTGATTTGTGGTGAGGTATGTCATCTGTTTTAAATGTGCCCATTTCATACTAGTTATGGGGAATTCGGCTGCTTTAACAAACATTAGTAAGATAACAGCCTTTTCTTTTTCTAGAAGATTTTTAGTGTATGTATCTAAATTTTTCCCAGTTTGGCATCATATTTTTTAGGGGGCTTTTGCTACAGACATAAAAGGGGTGTCAGGACTTGATTAACTGGATCACTGTTGTGATTTTTTTTTTTTTTTTTTTTTGTACAGTCTCAATTTACTTTTATAGCTGATGTGAGGGTCTGAGTTCAGGGAATTGTATCACAAACTTCTGTATCCAAGCAAACTAGAATTCTCTTAACTTCTCTTTTCTTTTGCAGTGAGCACTGTGTGGTGACGTGGACAGAAAGAGGAATTTATATTTTCATTCCTCAGAATGTTCAAGTTCTTCTTTGGAGTGAAATCAAAGGTAATTGTATTTTTCTTCCTTATGTAATTTTTAATCTCATGCTTGTGAAGGATTTAGTTATTGTAGGAGAATTCATTTGCAGTGTGAAAAGTAGAGAAATAGAATGAGGTGACATTTCTTATAAAGGTTAACATCATAGACATTTCCCGCCATAAGGTATAATCCAAGCATCCACTTGTGAATTTGTGGTCAGTTATTTCGTTTTTCATGGGTAGTTTTAAATACAGTTTCCATTTATTCTTTAATATTAGTAACCACTGCTAAGGATTGAATGAGTTCATCTTTTCCTTCTGTTTACCCTGAATTTTGATGCCTGTTGGAAGTCTTGCTTGAACTTCCATTTTGTGTCTTAATAGTTTGAGGTTCAAGAAGTCCTTGTGAGAGCAACAGCATTTTATGTGGCTGAGGCAGAGAAAGTCAATCTCTATGTTTTTTTAGTTTAAACCAGAAATAGAAGACATCTAGCTGTGTTAGCATTGCTACTCAGAGAGTGTATCTTATCTTTTTGGGTCATTTTCTACCTTGTGAAAATATAAAAAAGAGGAACCATTATTTACCAATCTGATCAATATTGATTTCTTGTGGATTAAGTTCACTAAGCTTGTCCCTTTAAAACGAGTTTGTTTTTTCAAAAAATGACATATACACTGTATAAGTTTAAGGCATACAGAGTATTGATGTGATACAGTTACACAGTTAACCCCTGAACAACATGGGAGTGAGGGGCACAGACAAGTCGAAAATCTGCATGTAGCTTTTGACTCCCCACAAACTTAACTACTAATAGCCTACTGTTCATCTGAAGCCTTACTGATAACATAGTTTACATACTTTGTATGTTACATGTATTATTTGCTGTATTCTTACAATAAAGCTAGAGAAGAAAAAATGTTAAAATCATAAGAAAGAAAATAGATTTACCGTAATATATTTATTGAAAAAAATTCACATATCATTGGACCTGTGCAGTTCAAACTCATGTTGTTAAAGGGTCAACTATATATTGTGATGATTACTATCTTTTATGATGAGAACATTTAATATTTAGTCTCTTAGCAGCTTTGCAGTATATGATACATTATTGTTAACTATAATCACAATGCTGTGTGTGCGTTAGATCTCTATAACTTATTTGTCTTCTAACTTTGTACCCCTTGACCAACATCCACTACCCCTCCAGCCCCTGGTTACCACCATTCTACTCTGCTTCTACTTGTTTGGCTTTTTTTAGATTCTACCTATAAGTGATATCAAAAACTAGTTTTTTAAGTCCTTTCGTGATGTTCTGCCAAGACAGGTATTTTTCTCATGAATTGTTTGTCAGTGTACATGCTGTGTTAAAAATCCATTCATTGACGCTAGATTGTAACTCTCAGAACTGTTGTAGTCTGGCCTCTAATGTAGAGTGCTCTTTTGAAGTCCCAATTCCTTTTCATAGAAAGTAGCATTTTATTTTTTTATTTATTTTATTATTACTTTTCAAAATTCCAGTGTAGTTAACATACAGTTTAATATTAGTTTCAGGTGTACAGTATAGTGATTCAGCAGTTCCATACATCACCCCAATGCTCATCAGGACAAGTACACTCTTTAATCCCCATCACCTATTTCACCCATCCCCCACCCACTTCCCCTCTGGTACCCATCAGTGTGTTCTCTATAGTTGAGAGGCTGTTTCTTTGTCTTTCTCTCTTTCCTTTGCTCATTTGTTTTGTTCAGAACAGATTTTAACCATAGAATTTTAGATTAAACAGATGCGTTTGTGTCTTATTTTTTTAGAAGTGTCTAAAAATATGATTTCTTCATTGAAATGCAAGTATAAATGAGACGAAATTCAGTCAAGTCAAACTCATTGTAAAAAAATGAATTTCTTAGAATAATTGCAGCCCTTGCCAAAATGGAAAAGGAATATTTGCTTAAACTTCTGTGTGTTCACCCCTGTGGTTTTTATAGATATTCAGGATGTAGCCGTCTACAAGAATGAGCTGTTCTGTTTGCACCTGAATGGGAAAGTCTCACATCTTTCTCTGTTATCTGTGGAACGCTGTGTGGAGCGCCTGCTGAGGAGAGGCCTGTGGAACCTGGCGGCTTGCACCTGCTGTCTTTTCCAGAACTCTATCATTGCCAGCAGAGTGAGTCAGAGAGCTTACATACTCATCTCGGTTGTTAAAACCACCCTAGCCTGCAGGATTGTGTTACAAAGTTGCTTGTCTTTATTAGCAAATGAAGCCCCCATAAATCCCTATAGGAAGCATGGCATATAAATCTAGGGGTGGGTGGAGGGTAAGAAAAAGAAAAAAAGAAAAAGGGAATACTTTCCACTTAAAAGAAAATTAAATTTTCTCATAAACTTACTTGAATTTCAGACCTTGTTTTAAGGGGGAATGATTGTGTGTAATAGCATTTAATTCTTAATTTCTAAGATAATTCTCATTAACTCTTTTACTACCTTGTTAAACCTTTTTAAAGCAACTTTGAGGTTTTATGTTCTCTGTTAGATCTCTTTCAGTATATTGGCCACTGAATTTAGATTTCATTATAAATAGTAAGCTATTCTACTTGGTTTCTACTTACCCTTTCATTAGGGAAGAAAATCTTTGACTGTGGATAAGTTGGAGCATTTGAAATCTCAGCTGGACCTCACAACCTATAGTGATCTGATTTCTCAACTGGAAGAATTGATCTTAAAATTCGAACCTTTGGATTCAGCTTGCAGCAGTAGAAGAAGTTCCATTTCATCACATGTAGGTATTTTTACTTTTCAAAGGGTTTATCTGTACAGTAAGGCTTTTCTTCCTCAGGTTGTACTCCTATATCTCTTGAGATCCCAAAGCTTATCTTCTTTCCATGTGATAGATTTAGAGAGAGGGGAGAGTTGTCAAGAGGGGGCTTTCTTTCAGCCGTTGGGCAGCCCTATGAAGCCTCCACTTAGGTATGTCTTGGAGCCATATTTTGTTTCGTCATTGTTTATTATATTCTGTTTTAGTACCTCATGTAGCTTCCAGCACAAGTTAAGTTGCTCCTAATCTGTGATTTCAGATGCTTCATGCTAATTTGAGTCATAGTGCAGCTCAGGGTTGTCTTCGTGACTCCCCATTCTCACAGCCAGGATTCATGGAGGCAAGCTAGAGAAAGATGTTAGTGTGACGTCATCAGCATGTGAGGGTGGTCCAGCTGCCAGAAGCCTAAACCTTGCTCACCAGTTTGTTCTATTAAGCCATAATTGTTGTTATTGACTTGCTACTTACTCTTGTTGGTTTTTCTCTTTAAAAACCATTTTTGTGTTATGAAGGAAAGTTTTATTTTGATTTTTTTGGGATTCTTTTTATTTTTAGGAAAGTTTCAGCATCTTGGACTCCGGTATTTATCGTATCATTAGTAGTAGAAGAAGCAGTCAGTCAGATGAAGACTCTTGTTCTCTTCACAGCCAAACTCTCTCAGAAGATGAGAGACTCAAAGAATTCACCTCACATCAAGAAGAGGACCAACCGGATCAGAGTTGGAGCTCACATGGGAATGAAGGTGATAATGGTGCGTTTTGTTGGTTGCTGACATGAAGCAGTTATATTCTGTGACTTCTCTTTGCCGGGATTAACTTGTGCATTGAGTTTTCTCCATGGTGTTAATAATTTTTATTATGTTGACAGACTTTCCACTCAAACATGTCGATCTGTTTGTCATAGAAGAATGGGTTTAGGTTTAGTTGTATTTTTCCCCCTCCTGTTTAGGTGAATATTGATACAGTCTGTAATTTTAATCACACATCAAAATGCTGCAAGAGTTAAGAAAGGAAGTCATTAATCAAAGGAGCAGAACAATTTTATCTTGACTAACCAAATTATTTTCCATCAGGAATGAAAAATTACTACAGTTTTGGAGGCCATTGCCTTCACTTTTCGATGTTCGAGTATTCCTGTGACTCAACTGTTGAGAAGAGCTTAATAAAGACTCTAAACTTCCTTTTTGACTTATGGGGATTCAGGGTTAGTAGGCAAATGAAGGTACCTGCCTCAGTGTTTTATATGTGGACCATCCCGTGCATCTTGTAAACCTGTGTTCTGCTCATTTGTATCTGGCTCAGTTGTGATTTCGGTATTGAATCCTTCATTTCCTTTCCTTGGTTTATTCATTTCAGAATTTTTTTAAAGATTAAAAAAAACTCCAGTGTGATTAAATTTTGTTTCTTTTTCCCCTGATTACATTCATCAGACAGTGTTTCCCATGTTCCCGTGACGTTTGAGACAGATAAGAATGAAACATTCCTTCCCTTCAGCATTCCATTACCATTTCGTTCTCCTTCTCCTCTTGTGTCTCTTCAGGCGGTCAAGGAAAGGTAAACTCATTAGTCCTGTCCCTTAATCCTGTTTCTGGTTTCATTTCAGTTGTCACATTAGGTACTTTTGTGCTGAGGATGGAAAGACATTTTGAATAAGAAAAAACAAATCTCTAGGTTATTTCTCATATAGCCTGTTATTTCCATCTTCGACAGTTTAGCTTCCCTCTTTGGGTAGTTGGGTATTTGGGTTGTTACAAATGTGTCTTCCATCCCAAACAGAGTAACATTTTGAAAAATCTGTTTTTTCCTCATCCCTGATACTAACAGTTTCCATATATCATTAGTCATTTTTTTTTTTTTTATCCTTTCAGTTCGCACTCAGAATTGGAGACTCTTTGGAAGTCTTTCCAACTACTCCATGGGCCTAGAATTGGCATTCCAGTTTGAGAGCAAAGACTTGTATAGCTACTTAACCACTTATCTGAGTCTTACTGGATACTGTTTTTTTTTGTTTTTTTTTTTTTTTTTAATTCCAGTAGAGTTAACATACAGTGTTGTATTACTTTCAGGTGTACAGTATAATGATTCACTTACCAGATATGGTTTTGCTTGTAAAGGAGGTTATATTATGACTTGTTAGCCACTGAATTTCATGAAGAAATTCTGTTAATTCGCTGGGCAGTATGGGGCAGGTGGTTACATGGCCTCCTTTGCCTAAGTTACAGAAACATTGCAGACCTAGCTGGAGTTAAAGACTTTTTCTTTAGCACTGAATCAAGGCAGTTTAGTAAATGAAGTGAATTTTTATTATATTGTATGTTTTATGTGGGCCTTATGTGAAATATGTAGCTGATTAAGAAAGTTGCTATAAGTATAGTCTTTATTAAATCCAAGTTGCTTTTCTAGGACTAATGGGAACAGAGAGAACTCAGGTACTGAATTTTTTGTTCTTGGGAGTAATGAGGTGTTTTTCATATTAGTCTTTTGGTATTTGACTTCCAGTGTCTCTAGCTTTGTACGTAAAACTACTGAGAAGATTGGCACCCTTCATACAGGCCCTGATTTGAAAATAAGACCAGAACCCAGGGGTGATGAGCAGTTATGTGAAGAGGATATGAGTCCAGTCACTTGCCCAAAAGAAGAAGATACTGAGTAAGCTCTTACATATAAATCTGGGTAAATTCTAGAGGACTGAGCTGTCATTTTGCAGAAAGCCATAGAGAAGGCACACATTAGAGAAGGCACACATCTGACCCTGTTCATTATAGATTGTGTAGCTCATAAAAAATGTGAACACCATAAAGTAAGTGTTGGAAAATGACACCTACCCATAGCAAGTCTGTTGAGAGAGAGTTTTAATTTAGCACCTCTTTCATCTGTCCTCTGCACAACATCCCTCCCCTCCAAATCTCTTCAAACTTCTGGGATGTTAGAGAAGACTATTAGATTAAGAGTAGGATTACCAAAGATCTAGGCCTTGTCCTTGGCTGTGCTTCTGACTAGCGTGTGGCCTTGGGTAAGTCACTAATGCTCTCTGGCCTGTAGGATGAGAGCATTGGCATTGATGTCATGTCAGCATGATATGCTGGTGGCATAATCCTTATGTAGTGGGGTTGCAGCAGAGCCCGTGGTCTGGCACAGTGTGAAATGTCTTGTCCATCTGGTCTCTGCCTTAACTCACAGTTCATAGGATCTGAGCATTGGAAGCACACCAGCTCAGTATTCACCCAGGAATTAAGACACCCCCAGGCCCAGTTGTAGGTAGACAGATAATATAGGATAATTTTCTGAATGCTTACATTTACAGGAAAAAAAGTACAGGTATTGTTGTGGCATTTAAGGCAATCCTCACTCTGACCTTAGCCCACCTTTCCAGCCTCATTTCCAACTGCATGCTTCTAAGTGCTCTCTATTCTGGTCCTGTCAGAGCATTGGGTGGGTACACTTCACTACCTTTGTTCATGCTGTTTCTTTCACCTGTGCTATTCCCCACCCCACCCCCATTCTTTTTATTTTTAAGTTTATTTATTTATTTTGAGAGAGAGGGTGCACATGTGAGGGGGGAGGGGTGGGGGAGAGAGGGAGAGAGAGAATCCCAAGCACGCTTTGGGCTTGAACTCATGAACCATGAGACTATGACCTGAGCTGAAATCCAGAGTCGTTTACTTAACCCACTTAACCACCCAGGCGCCCATCCCCCCTTTCTTCCTAATACACATACCACCTCCTTGGGAACACTTCCCTTGATTGCCTTATCAGAAAAATTACTCCTTTTTCCGTGCTTTACGAACACAGTGTTTGTGCCGCTCTTTAGCGTTCATTTTATTCTCATTTATGTTATGGTTAGTTGTTTGCATGCCTTCCTTTCTCTCTTGAGTTTACTCATCTTGAAGCCGTGGATCATTTTTTGTATTCATCTGTTTGTGTCATGTAACGTTCAGTACAGTACGTGTCACTTAGTAAGCACTTAGAAATATTTGTTTAAGGAAGCTCTGATCCCCTCTAACACTTTTCACACTTCTCTAGGGAGAAAAAAGAAGTAATTAGTCAACCTCCAGAAGAGGACAAGTTCCAAGACCTCAAAGTAGCAACAGCAGAAGCAATGTGAGTATTTATGAACAAGAGAGGGTTTTTTTTTTTTATGTTTGTTTATTTTAGAGAGAGAGAGAGAGAGAGCCAGTGAGCGTGAGTGGGGAGGGGCAGAAAGAGAGGGAGACAGAATCCTAAGCAGGCTCCAGTATCCGAGCTGTCAGCACAGAGCCTCGCATGGTGCTCGAACCCACAAACCATGAGATCATGACCTGAGCCGAAGTTGGATGTTTAACCGACTGAGCCACCCAGGCGCCCTGAATGGGAGAGTTTTATAGTGAATGGGAATGACTTCAAGGTCATCAGAAGTGGTCCTGAGACCATGTGGGCAAAGATCGTCTCATTTGTAATTGAAATTCAACAATTAGTATTAAAGTTACTCTCATATTGTCATCTTGCTGAGATAATTGTTAAAAGTTGAAAAGTAACATTTATTCCAGATAAGTATGCTATGTCCAGTAGGTTTGCTTAGCATGAAATAATTTGTTTTAAAAAAACACATGAAACATAAATTTCATACTTGTCTGTCTTGTGTAGGACCAAGCTACAGGACCCACTGGTTTTGTTTGAACCCAAGTCTCTGAGAATGGTTTTACAGGAGTGGCTTTCGCAGTTAGAAAAAACATTTGCCATGAAGGACTTTTCAGGCATTTCAGATACTGGTAACTCATCCATGGCATCAAACCAGGATGTGCTATTGTTTGATGAGTCAAAAAAGGGAGTATTAGATGAAGATAATGAAAAAGAAAAAAGAGACTCTTTAGGCAATGAAGAAACTGTTGATCAAAGAACATGTGAATCTACAAGTAGTCTGAGGGAGCCCTTGGATGACCTTTTCCAAGTGTGTTCTCCATGCAGCATAGCTAACAGTCTTCAGAAGGATCTGGCTGAATTGGCAACGTTGTGTTTGGAATTGAATGTATTGAATTCTGAGACCAAAAGCACAAGTGGACATGTGGACCACACTTTGCAACAGTACTCTCCTGAAATTCTGGCTTGTCAGTTCATAAAGAAGTACTTTTTTGTCCTGGACTTGAAAAGAGCAAAGGAGAGTATCAAGCTTAGTTACGCTAAAAGTCCTTGTGTTTGGGATACTTTTATTGAAGGATTGAAAGGTAATAATCAGATTGCCTTATCAAATAGAAATCAGTATAGAGGACAATAGCCTCTTAGCATTTTTGCATTTAAAAAAAAAAGATTTAAGTACAAGATTATTTCCATTTTGGTCAACCTCCATTCTGTTTCCCACTCAATTTAATTTTTATGGTTTAATTTGCAACTGTATTATAAGAAATTCATTTTATTTCTCTTAAAGTCATACTCAGAAAACATATATATAGCAAAATTGGAGAAGTTGAGATTCAAATGAAATGTGTTACAAATGCAGTCATATAAAAACAAGAAAATCGTTTATGTAACTTACTAATGTAGAGATAATATAGGCCATATTTTGAGTACTTACTGTGTGTCACATATTGTGCTAAACACTTTAAGGAGGTTTCATTTCCTATCTTAGAATTATTTTCAGAGTGGAGGGTGTTACTCCATTTAACGGGTGAAAAGAGTGAGGCACAGAGAGATTTTAATAATTGAGTAGTCTAAACTGTTGTGATAAATGTGTCACAATAACTCAGATGTAGAAGTTTATTTCTTGCTCATATAATATCCAGGACAGGTTCCAAGTCATTGGGAAACTCGCTCCCACGTGGTAATCTAGGTTGATCTTAAGGTCCTTAAAAGTAGAGATTGTGTCCTGTCCTTTTTTTGTTTGTCCTCCAGTGCTTAACCATTGTGACATGCACCCAGTAGGTCCATAACTAATGACTGTTGAATGAATGTGTTCATGAACTGAGTATTTACAGCTACGAGATGAAAGGAAAAGGGTGTGCTTTATCTTTCAGAAATGGCAAGTTCCAGTCCTGCGTATATGGAGATAAAGGAAGGAGACCTACCAACAAGATTAAAGTTAGTGAATGACTCAGTCCCCTTTGACAGTCCTTTGTTGATTGCTTATGCCGCCAGGTAAGTTGTCCTCTGCCATTTATATGAACTAAAGTCATGGTGTTTGGTTCTGGTTTTGGTCTTAATCTCTAAAGTTTTACTCAGTTGTATGGTGGGCAGCTTCTTGTCATTTTTTTTTCTTTTTGAAAAAATTGTTTTTTCTTTTTGAGAGACAGAGAGAAAGAGAGAGCACGCAAGCAGGGGAGGGGCAGAGAGTGAGGGAGACACAGAATCTGAAGCAGGCTCCAGGCTCTCAGTTGCCAGCACAGAACCTGACTCGGGTCTGGAACTCACCATGAGATCATGACCTGATCCAAAGTTGGAAGCTTAACCACCTGAGCCACCCAGGCACCCCGATTGTCATTTTTATTTCTAATAAATGCTTAGATAATGTAACCAAGTTACATCATCTCATTGAAGTTGGAGACTAACTGGTTTTGTTTTTAAATGCAGATTGTATGAAACGTTTGGAGAATCTGCTCTTCGGTCCTTAATCAGGTTTTACCCATCTATTTTGCCTTCGGATGTCATGCAGCTTTGTCATCATCATCCTGCTCAGTTTTTGGCCTATTTAGACAGTCTGGTGAAATCAAGGCCTGAAGATCAACGGTGAGAAGGCGAGAATATTTGCAGACTCTCTTTTCTTTTGATAAGGCATTGTTTCCTTTGTATAAGCTGTTGTTATGTTCTTACTGCCACCTGCCGCACAACTGACACACCTGTTATGGAAAGGATGGTTTTGGCAGTCATGTACCGTTCTTTCACAGTCCACAACACATACCATAAATGTGCACATAGCTAGTGTACTTCTCTTCACTCTGTCTCAGGGATTCTCAGTGAATCAGTGATGACCAATGATGATCAATGTAAAATTAAACCCCTGCTTCACGTCCTACACTAAGGCAAATAAGCTTCCTTGTTGTCTCTGCTGGTGAGTGGATTTATTGCCACCTCTTTGTTGATAATATCCCAGCTTTTTGTGGATCTCAGTCCCAGATCTCATCTCTTTTTTAGACTGAGGTCTCATTTCCTATTTCCACATGGCCCTTGGTTTCAACACCTGCCCCCCCCGCCCCCCCGCCCTTTCTTCATCTCATTGATTTACATTTGCCCTACTGGCTTTCATTTCTCTTTTTGTTTTAGGCCTTTTGGTATCTTCCTTATTATCTTGAGCTCAACTGTTCATTTAATAGGCTATTAGATTTTCACCAGCATTTCTAGACATTTTGTAGCAGAGGGTTTTCAAGTCATTTCATCTACTATTTTGGTCCCCTAATAACATTTTCTTCACATTCCTACATTTTATGTTTCCTTTCTCAGCATGAAGATGATTTTTCTCCCCAACTTTCTTTTAGGCCATCCTTCCTTGAGTCCCTTCTACAACCAGAATCTTTAAGATTGGATTGGCTGCTTTTAGCAGTGACTCACGATGCTCCCCCAAGCACAAGCACTATGGATGATGAAGGAAACCCCAGGTATAAAAGTGCTCCTTCCAGCTCCGATGTTCTCCTAGAATGGAACTGCTTTATTCATTCATAGCATTCTGGGCTTACTTCAAGAATAGCTATGGAAGAGACTGACCCAAGTCATAGTAGTAAGGAAACTGAGTGTACTTCTTAGTGGTTCTGAACATTTTTTGAGTTACAGATCTCCGATGATTCCTTTCAGAAAAATGCACATCCTTGCACAATTTTGTACATGATTTCAGATAATTAAGCTCTTTCATGTATCCACTTTAAGAGTCCTTGATGGTTAAACCTGTATTAGAGGGAGGAAATTATATGTTTTCTTCCTGGAAATTTCTAGACATAGCTTGATTTGGGACTAAAAAAAAATAATCCATAAGAAATACATACTGATACATGTAATGTATTAGAAATGTCTCTTGTGTTTACCTCTAAGAGAAGCTTTTTAAAAGCCCCCCCCACCGCCCCGCCATATGCCTATCATATATGCCTAGACAAAAGGTCTAGAAGGAGATACAGTGGCTGTCTATGAGTGAGAATTATAGGCTTCTTTCTTTTGCTTTTTATTACCTAAAATGTCTAATTTTAAAAAATAAACAGGTATTTGTTATAGGAAAAATAGCTATTTTTAATTTTTCAAAAGCTAAGTAAAAATGTTTGAAAAATATAATAATAATTGATATAATGATATGGATATTATAAAAATATAATAACAATGGGAAAAGTAAGTGACAATATGTTAATTATGTGACAAATATAATTAAACTCTATACTTATCTATTAGATGGTGCATAAGCATTTTGTAAAAAGTGTTTCATGTCTAATTCACTGAGAGTTGTTCATTTCACAGGCCCCATTCACACTTGCTTTCCTGGGGTTACAATCAGCTGCTGCTCCATCTCATTAAACTACCTGCAGATTTTACAACCAAAGAGAAAATGGCTGACATCTGTAGGTCTCATGGGTAAGTGAGAATTGTTTTAGAAGCTAAAGATTAGCTTCTTAGTTCATAACTTTATAGTGAAGGACCTGAATTGATATGCTTTATAATTTGGGAATTCTCTTTACTACAGAGAAGTGACTTTTATTTTAAGTGATAGTAAAATAGATGTCTTTTTCTTTTAAAATTTTATACATATTTTTCTTTTGTGTAGAAGACATTGGCCTTTGCTAATTCCTCTCTCCCCCTGGTCCTTGGTAGCTAACTCCAGTTCTCAGGCACTTGGATGGTATTTAATTAAGCACCAGACTATGTGCTAAGAGTTAACAGTTGATACAGGGTTCCTGAGAAGGGAGAGATTAGAATGTGCTCAATAGAATTGTTGGTGAAGGACTTAGGGAGGAGGGAGGAGACTTTGGAGGTAAAGCCCTGAAGGCTGGACAGGATTTGTATTGATAAAGGAGCCCAAGAGGAGGGTGGGTCAGATGAGAGAAACAGCAAGAACAAGGGCATGAGAAACTGACCATTGCTTTTTATCCATACCGCATATTAGTTATTTATTGCCTGGCAGTGTTATCTTATGGCTCTACCTGGATTATAATCTTTTGGAGATAGGGACCAATGTCTTTCTTTTTCTTTGTAATTTCTAATTCATACAGTGATAGGTACTTGATACATATCTGTTTATTGATAATAAGGGATGAAACTAGCCAGGTGTGGTAGGTGATGAAATCATGTAGGACCTTGAAAGCTCATCAGAAGAATTTATTGGTACAGGAATGACATGATAAAAATGGAGCTTTCTGAAAATCATCTCTGGTGTTGGAGATAGGAGGGCCAGCTAGGAAGCTGTCATAGTAATTCAGGTATGACTGAATTGGTGATGAGTATGGCAGCAGAAGGAGCACATCCAAGGGACATTCTGAGGGAAAATACAGTGGGACTTATAAACCATGGGTATAGCAAATAAAAGAGGGGGAAGAGTCAAGGAGAACTTACATAGTTTGCATATTTGGGGAAGAAATCTGAAAGTTTATAAAGTATATATAAGCTTACACATCTCATAACTAGTGCTTGGCCTCAAATATCAGTATTTATCTCTAGCTTTTATTCTTTTTTTCGTACACACTCTAGATCGAGGCTGTCTAATAGAATTGTCTATTAGATAATAGGAATATTATCTAGTTATTTCTAATTATTTCTATTATCTATTAGATAATAGAATAATGCTACCACATTGTCCAATATGGTAGCCATTAGCCACTTGAAAACTTGAAATATGGATTAGTCCACTGAAGAACTGACTTTTTATTTAATTTAAATTTAAGGCTAATGTCTACTTTATTGGACAGCACAGCTCCAGATAAATTCACTGTTTTTATTCCTTTCTTCAATTTTTGTTTCTTTAAAGTTTCTGGTCTGGGTATCTTACTCTTTGTTTGGAGCTGGAGAGAAGAAGAGAGGCCTTCACCAACATTGTGTGTCTTAACGATATGAGCCTGATGGAAGGGGACAATGGTATGTAAGTCCCAGTTGGTTACTTTTGGTTGTAGTATATTAGAAGCCACTGCAGAATTTTCAATAAGGATACTTGGTTGAACATTTCAGTGATCCTGTATGTAATCCTGGTTAGCTGTCAAATTTGTGGAGGTTTGTTTTGTTTTGCTTTGTTATTTATTTATTTACTTATTTTTTATTTAATTTATTAAGAGAGAGAGCATGAGCTGGGGAGGGCAGAGAAAGAGGGAGAATCCCAAGCAGGCTCTGCACTCTCAGTGCAGAGAGCATCTCAGGGCTTGATCTCATGAACCATGAGACTGTGACCTGAGCCAAAATCAAGAGTTGGACGCCTAACCAACTGAGCCACCCAGGTGCCCATTGTTTTGTTTTGGTTTTTATCAGTACCACTTAGTATATTATAAAATCATAATTAGAATAAACTATAGGCAATTTTTCTATTAACAAGTGCCTACTATGTGTTAGTCACTACACTAGACACTTTTCCATCTGCTGTTTAAATAACAAACCTTTGGGATATTTACTGTTATTTCTGTTTTACAGGAGTTATAACTGAGGTCTGGGGGAAGGACAGTTAGTTTCCCCAAAGCCACACAACTGGTGGAGCAGGTGTTCAGACCCAGGTCTCACTGACTGTCTTTAAAGTTTGTGCTCAGAATCTTTTCTCTGCACCATGTTGCCTTTTACACAGCCAACAGTTCAGTATCATTAAAATGAACTTAAAGTGGAGTGGCAGCCAGCTTTCCCAAGTATTTAAATACTTAAAAATTGTTTTTAAATTTTTATCAATCCAACACAGATAAAATGACAGAAGGCCAGGGCTTTGACACACTGATATCTGAGGTCTGAGAGTCCATCTTGGTCTGTTTTCTCATGTTGCTTTATTCCTCTCAGTGCAAAGATGCCAACTGCATGACATCAGGGTCCTTCATTCAGCAGTGTGACCTATAGCCTTTTGCAGCTCTATTGGTGTGGGAGAGGGAAAGTTAGAACAGAGCAAAAAAGCCAGTTCACTGGCAAGTGTTAGTTAGCTTCAGATGTCCCAACTATTGCAAAAATAATTATCATCTTTGTTTCAGAAATGAAGAGGAGGGGGGCACCTGGGTGGCTCGGTTGGGCGTCCGACTTCGGCTGAGGTCGTGATCTCGCGGTTTGTGAGTTCAAGCCCCGCATTGGGCTCTTTGCTGACAGCTCAGAGCCTGGAGCCTGCTTCAGATTCTGTGTCTCCCTCTCTCTGCTCCTCCCCACTCACGCTCTCTCTCTCTCTCTTTCAAAAATAAATAAAGCTTAAAAAAAATTTTTTTTAAAAAGAAACGAAGAGACTATAAACATACATATCCTTCTGAAAAATAACAGAATAGTTAAGATGATATAGTTAACAGATAATAGTTAAGATAATATCTTAACAGAATAGTTAAGATGTACGTGGTTTACATTTTTAAAGTCATGATACAATGTTTGTTATAGATAAAAACTGAAAATTCAAGAAGCATAAACAAAATAAATCCCACTTAAAATCCTTTCTTCCCATTTTGTTAATAAAATAATAGTTGTTCTTACCCTTGGTGTGTTAAATGGGGGTCTTTTCTTGACACTTCTCTTTTCCCCATAACTCATATTAATTGCACTTCAAGGCGTTGTTAGTTTTATTGCCGGATATGTATCTCATATCTGTCTACATATTTTTGCTCCACCACCAGCTCCCTGGTCCTAGCTACTCGCCTAGATGGCTGCAGTCACCTCAGAATAGTCATCTGGTTTCCATTCTCTCCCACCTTTAATCCATTTTCCCTGGAGCAGCCAGAAGGGTTCTTAAAAACAAAAATTGGATGACGTGGCTCCCTTCCTTGAAACATGCTACATGGAAATCAGAATAAAATCCAGGCCTTTGTGCACTGTAGGCCATCCTTTGAGTTCCTTCCTTGAATTCCAGTTCTGTTCTGTGTCAAGTTGCCTTCCATGTTTCCTTTGTCAGAAATGCAGGCTCCTTCACCCTCCATTCCCGACACCCTGCGACCTCACGCTTGTCCATATGTGAGGCACAGGCATGTGCATCTCTGAGCTTGCCCAGTCTTTCAGCTATTTGCTCATCTATCCCGTCCTCACAGAGCCCTTCTCAGATTCCCCCTAAACATGCCATTCTCTCTGATGGTTCCCTGACCTTTTCCTTTAATGCACTTAGCCCAGTTTATAAGTATAGATTTAGGTCTGTGTTTACCTCCTTTACTAGACTGAGCTCCAGAAGAGTGTAGGGCTCATCATGTCTGGTTGGTCTCACACTGCACATCATGTGCCTAGCCTAGACTGTACCCAAGTAGTCCTAAGTGAGCGAAATGAAGAATTTTGAAGCTAATGTTGTGACCTCTCCTATCATGAGTTACTTATTCAACAAATGTTCAGAAAACAATTTTGTGTTAGGATGATATTATGTTCTTATGTTTTAGTTTTAAATGTTTTCACAATGGTTCTGACTGTCTCCTGTATGCAGGCAGAGCATTAAGAGCCATTAGAGCCAAAATTGTGTGTTTCTGTGTGTTTGTGTAGGTTGGATCCCAGAGACTGTGGAGGAATGGAAGCTTCTCCTACATCTCATACAGAACAAGAGTACAAAGCCAGCCCTTCAGAAGTCACAGAATGGGAACTTCAGTGATGGGCCTTCCCCCATCAATGTGGAAAATGTGGCACTTCTGTTAGCTAAGGCCATGGGCCCAGATCAGGCCTGGTCATTGCTACAGGAATGTGGTTTGACCCTTGAGCTGTCACAGAGGTTTACTAGAACCTGCGATATCCTAAGGATTGCGGAGAAAAGACAGAGGTAATAACCTGTCATGCCCTTGTCATGCCGTCTCCACAGGTGCTTGGGGAATGTGGAAGCTCAGAGATTTTCAGAAGGGGGTGGGGCTGTAGAGATCATTCAGTCCCAGCCCCTGACTAACAGATGAGGGGACTGAGACGCCTCTGCTAATTAAGGTGATTGAGGGAAGAGGCTAAAAGTAATTATTGTGTCTCATACTTGTGACCAAGACACTCTGTAAGTTCATGTGAATACCCAAATCTGGTGTGTACTCAGTTCTTGAAGACCGTTATTAGTACCAAATATCAAGTTGTCTCAGGGCTTTTTTTGCTTTTGTTTTAATTTTGGTAAAATACAGATAAAATAAAATTCACCATCTTAACCATTTTTAAATTTGGTTCAGTAGTGTTAATTATGTTCATATCATCTTGAAGACCTTAAACTTTACCCATTAAACAACAACTCCTCGTGACCCCCTCCATGCAGCTTCTCGTAACCACCAATCTATTTTCTGTCTCTATAATTTTGACTACAGTAGTCTCTTTGAGACCCTGCTTTCAATTCTTTTGGGTGTATATCCAGAAGTGGAATTGCTAGATCATATGGGATTCTAGTTTTAATTTTTTTTAGGAACTGCCATACTGTTCTCCATAGGGGCTGCACCATTTTACATTCCCACCAATGATGCACAAGGGCTCCATTTTCTCCATATTCTCACCAACAGTAGTTACGTTATTACTATTATTTTTTGATAGTAACCATCCTAATGGGCATGAGGTGAGAAGTATTTTGGTTTTTATTTGCATTTTCTTAGTGATTAATGATGTTGAACATCTTTCCATATGCTTGTTGGCTGTTGTATACCATCTTTGGAGACATTTCTGTTCAAGTCTTTTTGCCTGTTTTTAAATCACGTTTTTTTGTTATTGTATGAATTTTTTATATATTCTGAATATTAACCCTTTATCAGATATATGATTTGTGATATTTTCCCCTATTGGATAAGATGCCTTTTCACTGTGTTGATTGTGTCTTTTGATGCACAGAATCCGTCAACTTTTTGAATCCTTTAATTCTTTGTGGGTTCAAAAAATTTTTTTTTGCAAATAGAACAATGAAAACTAAATGTGCTTGTTTCTTTTCTTTGGGATTTCAGAGCCTTGATACAAAGCATGCTTGAAAAATGTGATCGGTTTCTCTGGTCTCAGCAGGCCTAGTGGAAGAAGATTCATCACAATGTCATAATATTTTGAGAAAAACTGAGTCATGCTCCTGAGCCTCCTGAACACATTTGCTGTGGAAGGAAAGGTACCACCTCAAAACCCTGCCACCTTCCTGGGAACACTTTTGTCAGTGTCCATAACTTCTGTATCTGTGGCTCTGTGAACTCAGTGTTTGTCAACCAGGGTTGAATTTTGAAAGGAATCAGTCCTTGTTTGCTGAATCAAAGTGTCCTGGAGTCCGAATGTGAAAGTTCACAGCTGAATTACAGTATTATTTTCCCCTTGCTAGTGAATCGGGGGAATTATTTTCCTATTGTGACTCTTCATGTAGGAACAGAAGTTTCTCATCCTGCTTATAATGAAGACAGATAAAGTCATTGGCAGGAGTTGGATTTTTTTTATATCTTACCTGGAATAGTTGAGAAATTTATTGACATAAGACTGGGCATAACGGAATTAACACATAAAATACACGAAACACTGAAGATTCAGATTAGATATTTACATGAAATGGCCCCATATTTAAATTGAGCTAATTTAAAAAATATTTTTCTCCAATATTTGACATTTTCTAATCTGAACATATATACAAATGACTAATTTATTACCAGAAATGTTTTATCTCTAATCTTTCCTAAACAGTGCTCCAAAGGAATCATGCACCTTTAAAAATTATTTTTTTTTAAGCCATAATAAAGGAAAGCTTAAGTACTAACAAAGACTGCAGCGAGCACTTGTGTCATTGAAGCCATGCACTAGAATGCCTCCATCAAGCTCCTGTATGTTTGCATAGCATGTTACATTAATGATACGTGTAAAATCTGGTTAAGTTTTTATTTGAATAGAATACAGACATGAAGTTTATTGTGAGCAATTTGCAGGAAGGTGTTGGAGTAAGCTCAACGTGGAGTAAGAAAAGTATTGGATACGTTGAATGATTCGCTTCTTTTTTTCATTCAGAACACAGCCAAAGAACTATAGACAGAAATTGCTGTCATGCTTCCACATGATATTCAGATATCACGTAACCAGATGGGTTGAAGACATTATCAGAGAAAAGAGGCTTCACAAAGTTTCTTAGAGTTTTGGGAAGCTTGGAAAACCTAACAATTGTGGTCTACAGTGGGGGTGGGGGTGGAGTGTGTGTGTGTGTGTGTGTGTGTGTGTGTGTGTGTGGTGTTTCCCCTTATCAAACAATTTCCTGACACCAGTTGGGTGTCCTACAATGCAACCCAATTCTGACACTATTGACCCAAAGGCAGCATCAGATCCCACAGGTAAAGGGCTCAGTCCCAAAAAACTCTCCTCCACTTTAGACACTAATTCCAAGTCCAGGTTGTTAACTATACTTCTGACCAAGAAGAAACATTTTATTTACTAGATTGCCAACTTCTTATAAAAGGATGTAATTTAGGAACAGCCAGATAGAAGACACATGTAGGGCAGGGTACGGGGAAAAGCTTAAGGAGCTTCCATGTCTGCTCTAAGCGCCACCTTCTCCAAATCTTTGTGTTCCCAATCTAGAAGCTCTCTGAATCAAGTTCTCTGCGTTTTTTTTATACCTTCATTACAGGGGCGTGATTAATTAAATCATTTGTCATTAGCTATTGAACTCAATGTCCAGTCCCTTTCCCTTCCTGAGGTCAGGGGTGGGGCTTGGGGGATGAGACTGAAAGTACAAGACACCTCTATGGCACTCATCACTTGGGAAATTCTAAGGGCTTTAGGAGCTCTGTGCCAGAAAAGGGAGGAAGACCAAATATATATTTCTTACTATAAGTCACAATACCATACCTTCCCACTAGCATTAGCTGGATTTTGGCTGTATTGGATTATGTTGAATGTGAGTCTGTACTAAGGTAAAGAGCAAGAACCCTCCCTTCACTGTCTCTCAGCTTTTGTCATTACATAATGACATACTGTCCACAAGAGAAAAGAAATCTCAGGAGACAGCCTGAACTGGCACAGTTGTGCAGTCATTTCCTAACAGATTATTCTAGGGCATATTACAGCAATCCTCATTTGCCAAAAGGGTACAGAGAAATTTATAGCACTAAAAAACATAATTGCATCATCTGAATTTATCTTCCAAAGTAAACCAAGCAACAACAACAAAAGTCCCCTTCAGTTAAACATTTAAATTTCATCAGTCTAGTTGGCTATTAGGCAGTGTTTTCAAATAAAACTTGTATCTTTGACTTCCCTGGAGATGGCTGGACAGTGATTCATGGTTGCATCAGTTTTAACAGGGCCACAGATTTGCATAGTGGCTGAGAGCTTGGGTTCTGAGGTACACTGTCTAGCTTTGAATGTTGCTGTGTGTCTTTCTAAGTGACCTTGGGAGAGTTACTTTGTTTTCTGAGTTTCAGTTTTCTCATCTATATTATGGGGACAGTAGTAGCAGTCACTCAGGATAGTTTGAGAATTAACTGAGGTCATAAATGTGAAGCACAGAACACAGTGCCCGGTGCATAGGTTAGAGCCAGCTGTTAGTGACACATGAGACTAGAGTGCAGGGCAGTAGTGCTTGTGACCAGTGCACGGGTAATAAATATTAGCTGTCATTTGAAAGGTATGGAATATCCTTTTACTGCTTTTACCCTGTAGTGATCAGACCCATGTAAACTGGTTTGTATGAATCTGAGAGAGTGAGAAGACCAAAACTGAAGTTAGTAATTTCCTTGTATGTGTTAAATCTGTCCCCGTTCTGCCCAAGGCTCAAAACCTTGTAGTCATCCCTGCCTCTCCCGCTCCTCAACCCTCACTTCTAGTCATCAGATAAATCCTCCCAATACTGTGTTGGTGGTGTTCTCTAGAGGTCGTTTTTTTCTCCAGTCTCCGTTGCTGCCCATCCACATTCTCGTTACTCCTTGCTTGCCTGAACGCTTGGAGCAGTCTTAGTGACCTTTCTTTCTTCACGTCTAAAGTCTTGCCTTCTCCACTGCCGCCACTCAGTCTCAGCTCCTCAAAGTGTAAGCACCTAGGTATCACCCAAGTTAGGTGATTGACAAACTTGCTGTATGTCAGAGTCACCACAGGAGCACGTGAAAGATAACTGATTTCAGGGATCCTGGCCCAGACCTGGATTCTATACATCTAGGGTCTAATTTTATCCTCAATTGACCTCCCACCCCCATATCGTTCCTAGATTTAGATACAGAGTTATTTATCCTGGCTTATAGATGAACCCCTGTCTTGGTCCCATGGGAAGTTAATTAGACATCCACTGTCAGAATCCTTGTCCTCTCGAGACAGCCTTAATCATGCCTTTTCCCAATCAGAAACTTTCAGATTCCCCTCTGCTTTCAAAATAAAACCCAAATCCTTGAGCCTGTCATTGAAGGCCCTCCGTGACTTGTTTCCAAACTCCGTTTCTCGGCTCCAGAGTTTGTCCTTCATCCTGGGTTCTCTGTTTCTTGGATACACTCTGCACTTGGACCTCTGGTTGTGCCTCTGCTTAACCTGGACATGTCCTTTGCCCCAGTCCCCACCTGCTGAAACCCACCAGGGTTCTGTGCCTTCAAGTTCTATATGTCAAGTTTGGTTGTTTTAAAATGTGATAACATACAGGTAACTTAAACCTTACCATCTTAACCATTTTTGTTGCAGAACAAGGGGCTGAAATCTCTCCTCCTGCCAGGAAACAGTAACTTTAGAGTGGGTTCAGAGCTTTCCCTACCCTTTCATTTAGAAGAAACCTGCATACCACTAAACTTCCCGAATAACACTACAGAATTACAACACACGCTGCTGTGTGAGATGGGGAGTCTGGAGTTTCCAGTCAGCCCTGGTCTAATGGATCAGATACAAACCACAGAAGAAGGCTGGGAAAATTTCCACTTGATAATTCTTTCCAGAGGGCTCAGAGAAGTACTACCTGGCACCACTGTGTCTTAAACAGAGAATGTTTTCCCATCTTGCCCAAGTAATACATTATTCCAGCTGGGTGACTCTGAGTCAGTGTGAATATTCAAGGTGATGGTTCCCGCTAGTGATGCGGCACTGTTACCGGTAGGCAGAGCCTGGGTTTAGTGACATCGTGTCAGTGGTCTTGATCCCCCTGTAGCTTTTCCTAATAAACCTCCTGTCTTTATAGCATGAGGCCTGTGTAGTTCTGCAGAGCCCCATACTTAGCCAGGGCCCTGGGCCTGCTTGAATGCCCTGCTTTCATCATCTTGGAATTTTTAATAATTTCTGAACACATTTTTATTTTGCATTGGGACCCATTACATTAAGTAACTGGCCCTGGCTGCCACAGTAGATCTGAGGTGGGGCCTGAGATTTTGCATTTTTTAAAAAAATTTTTTAATGTTTATTTTTGACAGAGACAGAGCATGAGCGGGGGAGGGGCAGAGAGAGAGGGAGACACAGAATCCAAAGCAGGCTCCAGGCTCCGAGCTGTCAGCACAGAGTCTGACGCGGGGCTCGAACTCAGACCACGAGACCCGATCTCACAGATCATGACCTGAGCTGAAGTCAGACGCTCAACCGACTGAGCCACCCAGGCGCCCCTGAGATTTTGCATTTCTAACGGGATCCCAGGTGATGCTTCCTTGAGTCACCCTTTGAGTAGCAAGGCTCAGTCTGAAGTCTGGTAGCAACTTAGAAGGAATCTGAAGGACAATATGGATCCAAGGCCCCTGGCAGCTGGATTACTTGCCACATTAAGGGAAACGTGAATTTTTGTATTCCTTAAGCTTCTGTGTTTTTGTTACAGCCAGTTAGCCTTACCCTAATTAGAGGAAGTGGGGTAGAGCCAGTCTCACAACTTGTTGCGTTCTCAGTTTGTTTAGGCTTAAATAATTTTAGAGAAAGAGCCTTCTCTGAAGTATGCCTGGAAACTTGCCTCCAAATGTGTCAAACACAAGCTCAGGCTCTCTGGTTCCTCCTCCAGTGTTGGTGGGTGCTGATTGGAATGGCCTTTTTAATCTTGGAGACTGGAGTTGGAGTTTGAAATTAGAGGAGAAGAAGATGAGGCAGTGTGGCCCAGGTTTACCAGAATTCGGTTTTGATGTTTGGAGGCAAATCCTAACCAATAAAAACTTGCTTCTCCTTGTCCTTCAAACCTGTCTCCCGTGGGGAACTTGTGGCTCGGATATTCCTTGGATCCCCTAACCATAATGGTCATTGTATCACCTTAATTTTACTCCAACCTCTAACTACTTTTGTTGTAGGAAAACAAAAATAAGTTATCTTAACCAAAATACGAGGTGGAGTGTAGCAGATCCAACCCCGTTGCTAAGAATGTCTCCATATCCCTACCAAGCCCCGTAGCACTCAGTCCCTCAAAGAGCACTGTGTTCCAGATCACATCCCCCTGGGGTGGCATCTGGTTTGTGGCATTACCAGGCTCATGGCTGGTTCATTCCACAAGTCCGTGGTAGCTTACATTTCTTTGTCCTTCCTAGTGTCCCTGCCTGTCTCCCTGTCTTGGCTAACCAGCTTCTTTCCCTCTTCTCTCTTTTATCCTCAACCTAAGATCCAATCAATCCCTTCATTCGTGAGCGAATTTACTGTCCATATGTTGGAGATGCCTGTGCTTTTCTTTTTTCTTTCCTTTTTTTCAATTTTTATTAGTACAAGCAAGAGGGGGGTAGAGGGAGAAAGAGAGAGAGAGAGAGAGAGAGAGAGAGGCAATCTTAAGCAGACTCCATGCTCAGCACAGGTCTTGATGTTGGGCTCAATTCCACGACCCTGGGATCATGACCTGAGCCCAAATCAAAGAGAGTTGGATACTCTACTGAGTGATTCACCCAGGCACCCTGCTGCATATGTTTTTTCCATGAGCTTTAGAAAAGCACAAGGTTTTGGTATATCAGATACGGCTTACGTACTATTTCAGATCCTCTGGCCCCCTCCTTTTCCTGCAGCCACTTCTACAATGACGATTCCATCGTTTATGAGCATTGATCCATTTCATGCAGGTGCAACCTGCTTTGGGTCTGTTCCACAGCCTTCTGTTCCATACACTAGGGAAATCCACAGGGCACTGAGCATGTGCACAACCATGGAATGTAGAAAGGTTAATATTCAAGGGGTCACACTTAACCACTGGAGAGGGAAGCCAGTTGATAGGTGCTTTTCTTTTTGAATCGTGGTGGATAGTGCTCAGGTATCTTTTATGACATTCCTCAGAAGTCGCAGTGGGATTGAGCTCCGGGTATAAGGCTCTTAATTATGGCCTGCTCCATTATGCATCCTTATGTTGGCCATGCTCCCTCCCTGGTCTACACCCCTGTCTCTCACTCCTGCTCACTGGGGTTGTTTCCAAGTAAAGTACCAGAGAACCTAGGGGAGGTGGTGGGGGTGAGGACGGCAGGAGGTAAGGGGATTCTTCTATTCTTTGAGGATTTATCGCCTAGACTTAGTCTGTTATTCAAGTGAAGGATCCATTAGGTAAGAAATAGCAGTCATCCAGCCATCATTGCTGGTTGGATTGTCTCTCCCCTGACATGACCTGCTTCCTTAACCTTCCCCCTACTCTGATGTCCTCAGATTCCCACAGCTAAGCCCCCTGACTTCCTTACCTGCAGGTACAGCTCAGCTCATGGCTTGGTGTAGAAAGCACTGAAGGATCATCAATCTAACCTCCAGGCAGCCCTCCAACTACAGCCTGGGGTACCAGGGAGAATGGCACATCCATACTTACTCAATAGTGAGAGACCCCACGGGCCCAGGGCCCATCAGATGGTGCCCCAGATGCCAAACAGAGTCCAAATTGTGACACAGCTGGGGCTCTATACGCACCCTCACTGCTCATCTGCCCACAGACCCTAGCTGGATCTTGCCTAGACCAAAAATGTTTCCATTTCTCCCCAAACAATTACCTCAGCAGTGGAGGCTTTTATCTCACTGACCTATTAACTATAAATCCCCATCAGAGAACTAGGGACTATTATTTCTTATTAGTACTGCTCAAGGAAGTAGTGTGGGTGAAGGGAAAAGCCTTAAGCCAGACTGCCTGCATTCAAATCCTGGCTTTACCACTCACTAGATCTGTGATCTTGAGCAAGGTACTCAGTCTCTCTGTCCCCCAGTGTCCACATCTGAGAAATAATCTACACCTGTAGAGTTGTGGCACCCTGTGGGAATAGAATAAGCTCAGTAAATGAGCCATTATGACTAGTGTTATTATTCAGTAATCTTCTGGCCAATCTCAGTAATCCTGGTGTTTTTTTTTTTAACTGAAATATAGTTAACATTTCACACTAAACATAGCAAGAGTTTTCCTTTTTTTGTTTGTTTTGTTTTTGTTTATTAAAAAAGTGCCAGTATGCACGAGCAGGGGAGGGGCAGAGAGAAAGGGAGACAGGATCCCAAGTGGGCTCTGCGCTGACAGTGGAGAGCTTGATGTGGGGCTCAAACCAAGAAACCACAAGATCCTGACCTGAGCCGAAGTTGGACATTTAACCGACTGAGCCACCCAGGTACCCTTACTTTTCTTTTTTCATAAGGAGATGATAATAGTATTTTCTAGAAAATTTCCCTATGCATAAGATAAACAACAGATTCTTTTGTTGTCTTACCAAGATAATATTAAACAGAATTAAAAAAAAAAAAACAACTCTGCTATGTAACATGGATATTATCTGAGAAGACTGCATAGTATTCCATCTTATGTGTGTGATACACATTACTTGATGACTGTTCTTTTCCTTTTCCCCACTGGGCCCTAATCTATTATTTACATTTTTTTCCTCATACAGTTTTTAACTGAGATATAATTCACATACCATAAAATTCACCCTCTTTATCCTATTGAGGGGTTTCTTAGTATATTTACCAGGTTGTGTAGCCATCACTTCTGTGCAATTCCAGAATATTTTCATCCAGCAAGAAACTTCATACCCTTTAGCAGTCACTCCCTCTCCCCCACTCCTTCCAGGCCATGGCAGCCACTAATCTCTCTTGTCTCTGGACTTGTCAATTCTGGACATTTCATACACATATATTCATATTATAAATAGCCTTTTGTGTCTGGATTTTATTTAGCCTAATGTTTTCAAGGTTCATCCTTGTTTTTAAGGTTCATTCTGTGCTGTCAGCACAGAGCCAGACTTGGGACTTGATCTCATGAACTGCGAGATCATGAACCAAGCCAAAGTCAAGAGTCAGATGCTCAACCGACAGAGCCAACCATGCACCCCTATGCAGTATTACTTCTGATTAAGGAACTCATTTTGCAACAGATAAAACATGACAATGGACCTATACTTATGGAGCTCACTGGTTTAACCATGTTCCCCATGATCTTGAAGTAGCCAGCTGGGTAGAATGGTGGAATAACTTTTTGAAAACAGGTACAGTGCTAGGTAGTTGGCAACACCTTGCAGGGATAGGGCAATGCCCTCCCCACCCTCACCAAGGATATGGTATGTGCTTTAGATCAGTGTCCAATATATGCTACTGTTTCTCCCATAGCCACAATTCATGGGCCCGAGAATTAAGGCAAGGAAGGGATAGTGACTTCTCTCACTAATACCCCTACTGACCCACTAGCAAAATTTTTGTTTTCCATCCTTGTGACTTGAGGTTCTGGTGGTCTAAAAGACTTAGATCCAAAGAGAGAAACCACCCAAGGGTGGGAAGAGTCCACCTATGGACGACAGCTTGCGCCCATGCCTGTGGAATTCCAGCCCATTTGTGATCCTCCCTGCTTGGTTGAATGGAAAACAGGTCTTCTTTATAGACTTTGAACTTACTTAGTCAGCCCTCACCATTGCATAAGCAAATTCCTTGTGAGAAATCTAAATCTGTCTTTATGATCCTGTTCCTGTAAACAACTTATAGTACCAAATTCTGAGTCAGAGTTCAACCAGAGGACCGGAACCAATAGGATATATATATGTATATATTAGTGGACTTATTACAAGGAACTGGCTTACACGGCTCTAGGGGCAGGCTAAGCAGACAGGATAGGCAGTCAGGATGGTGCCATACAGAGGGAAGGAGAGCAATTGTAGGCGACTACTTGGAGACCAGTTTGGGGAAGACCTAAGCCTTTTTCTTCTTCTTCTTCTTCTTCTTCTTCTTCTTCTTCTTCTTCTGCTTCTGCTTCTGCTTCTGCTTCTGCTTCTGCTTCTGCTTCTGCTGGTGCTGCTTCTTCTTCTGCTTCTTCTTCTTCTTCTTCTTCTTCTTCTTCTTCTTCTTCTTTTAATTTACATCCAAGTTAGTTAGCATATAGTGCAACAGTGATTTCAGGGGTAGATTCCTTAATGCCCCTTACCCATTTAGCCCATCCCCCCTTCCCACAACCCCTCCAGTAACCCTCTGTTTGTTCTCCATATTTAAGAGTCCCTTATGTTTTTATCCCCCTCCCTGTTTTTATATTATTTTTGCTTCCCTTCCCTTGTGTTCATCTGTTCTGTGTCTTAGAGCCCTCATATGAGTGAAGTCATATGATATTTGTCTTTCTCTGACTATCTAATTTCGCTTAGCATAATACTCTCTAGTTCCATCCACGTAGTTGCAAATGGCAAGATTTTATTCTTTTTGATTGCTGAGTAATACTCCATTGTGTATATATACCACATCTTCTTTATCCATTCATCCATTGATGGACATTTGGGCTCTTTCCATACTTTGGCTATTGTTGACAGTGCTGCTATAAACATTGGGATGCATGTGTCCCTTCGAAACACACACCTGTATCCCTTGGATAAATATCTAGTAGTGCAATTGCTGCGTCGTAGGGTAGTTCTATTTTTAATTTTTTGAGGAACCTCCATACTGTTTTCCGGAGTGGCTGCACCAGCTTGCATTGCCACCAACAATGCAAAAGAGATCCTCTTTATCCACATCCTCGCCAACATCTGTTGTTGCCTGAGTTGTTAATAATGTTAGCCATTCTGACAGGTGTGAGGTGGTATCTCATTGTGGTTTTGATTTATATTTCCCTGAGGATGAGTGATGTAGAACATTTTTCATGTGTTGGTTAGCCATCTGGATGTCTTCTTTGGAGAAGTGTCTATGCATATCTTTTCCCCATATTCACTGGATTGTTTTTTTGAGTGTTGAGTTTGATAAATTCTTTATAGATTTTGGATACTAAGCCTTTCTCTGATATGTCATTTGCAAATATCTTCTCCCATTCCTTCAGTTGCCTTTTAGTTTTGCTGATTGTTTCCTTCGCTGTGCAGAAGCTTTTTATTTTGATGAGGTCCCAGTAGTTCATTTTTGCTTTTGTTTCCCTTGTCTCCAGAGACGTGTTGAGTAAGAAGTTGCTGTGGCCAAGATCAAAGAGGTTTTTGCCTGCTTTCTCCTTGAGGATTTTGATGGCTTCCTGTCTTACATTGAGGTCTTTCATCCATTTTGAGCTTATTTTTGTGTATGGTGTAAGAAAGTGGTCCAGGTTCATTCTTCTGCATGTCACTGTCCACTTTTCCCAGCACCACTTGCTGAAGAGACTGTCTTTATTCCATTGGATATTCTTTCCTGCTTTGTCAAAGATTACTTGGCCATACGTTTGTGGGTCCATTTCTGGGTTCTCTATTCTGTTCATTGATCTGAGTGTCTGTTCTTGTGCCAGTACCATACTGTCTTGATGATTACAACTTTGTAGTATAGCTTGAAGTCTGGGATTGTGATGCCTCCAGCTTTGGTTTTCTTTTTCAAGATTACTTTGGCTATTTGGGGTCTTTCTAGTTCCATACAAATTTTAGGATTGTTTGTTCTAGCTCTGTGAAGAATGCTGGTGTTATTTTGATAGGGATTGCATTGAAAATGTAGATTGCTTTGGGCAGTATTGACATTTTAACGATATTTGTTCTTCCTATCCAGAGCATGGAATCTTTTTCTTTTGTGTGTGTGTGTGTCTTCAATTTCTTTCATAAGCTTTCTATAGTTTTCAGTGTATAGATTTTTCACCTGTTTGGTTAGATGTATTCCTAGGTATTTTATGGGTTTTGGTGCAATTGTAAATGGGATCGATTCCTTGATTTCTCTTTGTTGCTTCATTGTTGGTATATAGGAATGCAACCGATTTCTGTGCATTGATTTTATATCCTACAATGTTGCTGGATTCATGAATCAGTTCTAGCAGTTTTTTGGTGGAATCTTTTGGGTTTTCTTACCTAAGCCTTTTTCTAAAGGCCTTCCAACTGATGAAGCCAGTTGCACGTAGGATAACCCCTCATTTGATTAAAGAGAATTTATTAAGGACTTTAATCATGTCTGCAAAAAAACCTCACAGCAGCATCTAAATCAGTGTTTGAGTAACTGAGGGAAGATGTGTGTATACAACAAAGTGACTCCATTTCCCTTCATCCTTTCACTCTGGACAGAATAGCTCTTACAGCCCATCCACCTGGACTCACAGTCAAAGGGAACTGTGAGGACTGTAGTTCAGCCTAGCCAAGTTGACACATCGAAAAGCCGTCACTGGGCCAGGGCCGGGTTGGGGGGAGGCAGGTGGATGGGGGGATCGAAATTTTCATGTCTAATGAGAAAGCTTGCAAAACATTGCTAGGAAACTATTTTTTTCTAAGATAAAGTGAAATTATGTCCACCTTAGATGGTACTTTAGTATAGATTTTGGTATAGATTTGGGTATTCATCTTTAAGTGAAACATTTCCACATTCTGCAGACCAAAACCTGTATCAAATCTCCCCACCCTCTACAAGTCCCAGACACCACTCCCAGATCTGTCATCCTGTGCAGAATACTTTTCTTTCTGCTTCATTCATTCACTCAGTAAATGTTTACTGAGCCTCTACTATGAGCCAGGAGCTGTGGCAGGTACTCTGGGACAAGGATGACATACAGCAAGATAGACATGCTTTTTGCCCTTTGTGATGAGTCCTGGGGGCAATAATGTACAACCATAGCAGGTACAACTGGACTCCCTCAGGTTCCTTCTCCCTCTGAAATGTTAGGTATCTCCTGACCACATTCTCTTTACCTTCCTTCCTTTCTCATGAGTCACTCCTTACTCCTTTTCAGGTTAACCCATCATCTATGAGCCTACCCCATCCCCTCCTTTTTACTAATTAGTTAAAAAATAAATTATTTCAATCATTCATTCATTTATTCAGTAAGTGTTGAGGTTCTAGTATGTTACCAGATACTTTGCTTAGTGCCAGATATTTAAAGTTAAATAAGACAGAAATTGTTAACTAGGATGGAAGACAGACCAAGAAAAACAAACAAAAACAAAACAGAATAACAGAAAAATGTAAAGCAAAAAATAAGAAAAATCATCCTAGATATTGATGCCTGGTAGGAAGGGGAGAATAGCATGGTAGGTGACTCAGAGCAGTCAGAGAAGGCCTCTCTGAAGAGCGATTTCACGTGAGAGACACAGGATGAGAAAGGAGCAGCCGTGTGAAGAGCTGGTGAATTGAGTGTTCTAGGCAGAGGGAACATCACGTACAAACATCCTATGGCAAATTAGAGCTTGACTTTTTGGTGGAACTGAGGGAAGACCAATGCTGGAGAGCAGTGGGCGAAGAGGGTGTGACAAAGAGGGTGATATAATGAAGACAATTGACATCTCTCAGGAAGGTGGGAGAAGGCAGGTGTGCTGGACTTTGCTCAGAGGCCTCTTGATACGAGGACGAATATGTCACTTGTTTGGGGCCACGCCCCAAAGTCCGTGGTGGACAAGAGCTACTTTACCGGAGCGGTGGGTACAGAGGCCAGGCTGGAGCAGGTTCAAGTGTGAGTCTGAAGGCAGGAATCAGACAGTGTAGGTGGGTGGCTTTTTCAACAAGTCAGACCAGGAGGAGGAAGAGGAGAAGGTGCAAGAGTGAAAAGTGAGGTGGGCTGAGTCCGGGTTTTCAATGTGGTAATTTATCGGGGAAACGGTTGGTGAGTGCCTGGACCGTGTGAGGTGTAGCACATTCGATGATGAGCAAGCTGCGGTGCCCGTCCTCAAACAAGTCAGGCATCTCCCGATTATAAGTGCTCTCCTGCCCCTTTAAACCTGGTGCTGAGATCCAGGAAGGAGAGAGAGGCCTCCCCCCTCACCCCGCTGAAGCCCTTGGCCTTGTACAGCACATCCCAGGTTCTGGAGGCAGACACACCAGCCTGCAATCCTGGCTCTGCACCCTTACGTGGGCAACACTGCACAAGGTCCTAACTGTGTGCCTCTAAACCTGGTTCTCCAGCTGAGAACTGCAAAGACTTTTTCTGTGGCTTAAGTCAAATAAGGCAGGGACAGAATAGAGCACAGTTTGGCATTTGCAAACGAAGAAAATGGCAGCTACCTTATTAATTAGTATTCACCAGCCTCCCACACCCCAGCAGAGTTTGGATTGTCACCAGCGTGCGCTTCAGTGGAGGCTTTTATTAAGTTGTAAGTGTTTATCTACAATCTGACTTTCTAGAACATTAGACATCATCAAAAGAAAAGTTACGTAGAAAGTAGAAAGCGGGTGCCTGGGTGGCTCAGTCGGCCAAGCGTCTGCCTCTTCGTTTTGGCTCAGGTCATGATTTCACAGTTCGTGAGTTTGAAGCCCACATCGGGCTCTGTGCTGACAGTGCAGAGCCTGCTTGGGATTTTCTCTCTCTCCCTCTCTCTTTGCCCCTCCCCCGCTTGCACGCACACTCTCCCAAAATAAACTTTTAAAAGTAATTATCTTACTAAAAAAAAGAAAGTAGAATGAAAATGTTTTATGAACTGTAAACTACTGTTCAGATATGAGTTATGTTAGACTTGAAATCTATTAGGGGAACTGACATATTGAAGAAGCAGAGGGAATGCTGTAAAGAGGCCAGGAGGTGTGAATGAAGCTCTGTGAGAGCCCCAAACTCTGCCCCAGAATGGAGTGAGTGGGCTACTGGGATGGTTCTTCAAGAAAGTAGAAGTTTTATCTGGATCTGAGTTCAAGGACAGTAGGAATAAAGATGAGAGAAACTACTATGAGAGCCATTCCTCACGTAGGACCAAAGGAACTGGTTAAAACTGTCACTGGGGACAGGGGTTGGTGTTTGGGAAGGCAAGACATCAGTTGCCGGAACCCCTGGGATTAGACTTCCCAAAGCCTAATGAAAAGAGGCCACTGAGGGACAAGGTGCAGAGGCAGAAGAGGACACAGTGACTGGGCAGTGAACAGGTGGGGACATAGAGAGGCCTCAGCATGATAAGGGTAGGAAGTGGAGAGAGGTATGAGAGGAGATATCAAAGGAGAGATTCCATGTAGAACTTCAGTATATTGAAGACCCCTCATCAGTCAGGGGCCAGTCAGCAAACAGAAACCAGGCAGTATTTTCAAGAGGAAGGTTTATGGGTTTTGTTTTGTTTTGTTTTGTTTTAATATTTATTTAAGGGGCATCTGGGTGGCTTGGTCAGTTGAGCATGCGACTTCAGGTCACGATCTCATGGTTTGTGGGCTCAAACCCCATGTCAGGCTTTGCGCTGACTACACGGAGCCTACTTTGGGTTCTCTGTCTCCCTCTCTCTATGCCCTTCCTCTGTTCACACTCTCGCTCTTTCTCAAAAATAAACATTAAACTTTCATTAAAGTTTTATTTATTATTAAGTAACCTCCACAGCCAATATGGCTCAAACTCACACTTCAAAATCAAGAATTACGCTTTTGCAACTGAGCCAGCCAGGTGACCAGAAGGAGGGTTAACATTAAGAATTATTAAATAGTTACAGGAGTTGAGCTATAAAGCGGTAAAAATGAAGGAAGGAATAAATTAAGGAAAGGGCCTTCACGAGGCTGGGATTAAGGTCTGTTAGGAAGTGTGTGGCGATAGTCCAGGTCTATAATCTTGTCAAACTTGACAAGAGAGCCTCCGCTGACGTGACAACAAAACCTGCTAGAGGTTGATGTTGTCACTATGCCACCAATTTGCTGACATATTTTGTTCCTGGGAGCTTTTGTGGAAGGCGTGAGATATGGCGGAGAAAAACTACTTTGGTTGCAGGTCTCAGATGGCATGGACAGGAACTGGTTTTAACTGGATTTGAAGGTTCTGCTGGGAAACCAACACAAGATCAAGATGGCAGTAGCTGGAGCAGGATTCCACAAACCCATCCTCCCATGGCTGTGTCCCCTGTCCTCAGGGATAGAGACCATGAGGAAAAAAACCAAGGGGGACTGGAAGCTGAGGACAGAGAGGGAGACAGGACACAACTGGCAGGAGAGAAGGGTCTGGACACAGAAGAACCTGGAGAGAGCACCAGGGCAACCAGAGGGGAGTGGACAGGGCAGCAGATCTGATCTGGGAAGGGTGGGTGCAGGGCGTCTCCTCTGTGTGACACTGACATGGTCTCCCCCACACCAACCACACGGGCACAGGCCCGGCCTGCACCTGGGTGTCCGTCCATCACCCCTGGGAACGAACAAACTTACAGTCCTTACATCAAAGAATAACACACACTTTTCAACAATCTCGTAAACATTTATTAGACAACTGTCAGGTGCCTTCCATCAGCCTCTGTGGACAGAGAACTCAATGATTCCGCGTCCCTGCCCTCAGAGGGCTCCCAGCCCCTCTCCTGAGTGCTGAGCAAAGAGGAAATTCAGTACTTGCTAGGCAGGCCATCAGGTCGAAAGTGGTTGGGGTCTTTGCCGCTCCGGCCCCATTCATTGGCGGCCTGGTCAGCCTTCGAGTCCTCTGCTCCGTGGCCGCTGCTTCCGTGCCTGAAAAAGTCTGTGACTCTCTGAGAATTCTCTCTCAGGTCGCTGGAATGGAGGAAGGCAGGTAGGAGATCAGTTAGGGAGCTGATGAGGAATAGCCCCTTCCCCCATCTCTCTTCTTTGCAAGGGAGAGCTGACTGGAGCCAAGGAAAGAGGGAATAAAACACTGACCCCCCCAGCCCAGAAACAGAGCATCTCAGCCCAGGCTGATCCCTTACTGGGTGAACAGCACCCATAGGGGGAGGGTCGGGAATCACCCATTCCCACTGGCCTTGCTCTGACCCCATCAGCCACTCACGCCAACACTGGGCGCAGAGGGGAGGGTGGGCAAGAGAAGGAGGAGCCACAGTGTCTACAGGAGACTCCTCCAGGGCTTGGCCCCTCCTGGCTGTCCAAGGCAGCCAGGCTCAGCTCACCCAGCCCTGCATCCCCAGGAGCCCGTGTTACCTGATCACTTTGGCCGCCCAAGCGCCCCCAGGTCCCCTCTGTGCGGCATCATAGTTCCCCCGGGCGTGGAAGTATTTGTCTGCACCTATGTAATTGGCTTCTCTCATGTCAGAGTAGGCTCTCCACATGTCTTTAGTCCCTGGAAAGGAAAGCAAATGATGAGATGAAGGTGATCGTGTCTTGGCAAAATAGAGGAAAAGACATTTTCCTCCCACCGATTCTAAGATCTCAGTCTTTGACAAAATCCTTGGAGAGGATGTTGGCTGGGATGAGTATTCCTTTACATTTCACTTCCCTGGGTGAATGTTATGAGAAGCACCCTTGGTGCGTTTTATTCTGCTTGATTCCATTCTGAGTACTGTTGCTACTTTATGTTTGGCTGTGGGATGTGTGTGAACAAGAGGTGGGATGGTCTTTAAAGGATGCTTTGTCCTGCGATGACCTCTACCTGGACAGACGCAGGGAACCCTGTGACTGGGACATCAGAACAAAGGCAAGTCAGAGGGAGGCTGCTGACCCAGAGGGCTCCCAACCAGGTCAAGGGGAGAAATTCATCCCTGTGAGCAGCTTGAAGACAACTTGGTCCTAAGTATTTCTGAAAGTCTGGGGCATGTTTGGCACCCAGGCAACTGTCAGAAGTCAACCAGCAGGTGGTAAAGGGGAGTTCTCCTAGAGAGATTTACAAAAACAGGTCATCAGACGCAGAAAAAGTACAACTGGTCCCTCAGCTCTAAAGTCAGTGTCCTCCCAGTAAATGCAGGAGTATATTGCCATCCTCAGGGTGGTTATGCAGATGTACTGAGAAAAATGCGCGTATAACTTCTAGAAGATTGTAGGTGTTCAATATGCTATCACTTCTCTGGGCCTTCGGAAGGCTGGGACAAAAACAGTAAAGCGACTAAGCTAAGAGGAAGATCAGACAGTTACAGACTGAAGGAATCTGAGCAGGCTACATAAAATGCAGACTTTAAAAAAGTAATGTATGGGGTGCCTGGGTGGCTTAGTCAGTTAAATGTCCAACTTCAGCTCAGGTCACGATCTCACAGTTCGTGAGTTTGAGCCCTGCATCGGGCTCTGTGCTGACAGCTCAGAGCCTGGAACCTGCTTTGGATTCTGTGTCTCCTCTGTCTCTGTTCTCCTCCCCTGCTCACACTCTGTCTCTCTCTCAAAAATAAATAAACATTAAAAAAAAAAAAAAGTAATGTAGTAGGCAAAAGAGAAAGACCTAGTGTCGAGTGTAATCATAGTTTATGTAATATCCATGTAATGCCTTATCTTCATTTTATGTGTTTATTATTTCTACTGTTTAGGATTCATTCATACATGTAAAGCTCTTAGAACAGTGCCTGGGACAGGCTAAGCTCAGTTACTGTTGGTTGTAGTTACTAAGAGCACAAGTTTGATGCACCCACTTCATGGCTGAGACACAGCAAT
Source organism: Panthera leo (assembly GCF_018350215.1). Taxonomy (NCBI): domain Eukaryota; kingdom Metazoa; phylum Chordata; class Mammalia; order Carnivora; family Felidae; genus Panthera; species Panthera leo. The sequence goes on along the minus strand of NC_056688.1, from coordinate 74,191,888 downwards.
GAGCTGTCCCCGGTTTCCCACTAGGTGGCAATGGAGTCCCAGTTGTGAGTGGGGAGGAGGCGCCCCGGACCCCAGATGTCTTCTGCTCTGCTGCAAGTTAAAACCCAAAGCTTATGTGACCTTCGTCCTGGGGATCCCCATGGAACAGTGCAATGCTGGCCAGAAGGGCCAGGGCTGGAGGGATAGGACACATGTCATTTAAGGGGAAAAACCACCAGTAGAAAATAAGCTCTAGACATCTAGCGCACAGTAAAATGAAGGCAAATCAATACCGTATCATAATTAGCAAACTTGCTACAGTCTAGAACTTAATTATCTCAACTAGTAAAGGGAAAGGATAATTTTGTCACGTGATAGAGGTGCTCTCTATAGCCACAATGCCAATCATATTAAGTAAACAAATGTGTCATTAACATGCATTCACCTTAAATATACACAAAGTTATAATGCCAGATGTGGTTCAATTGTTCAAAAAAGCCTGGGAAACTGCTATCTTGCAAACCGTGCTGCTTTTCTTCCCACTTGTGGCCTTTGCCCTGTGGGGATGTGGCCTCCACTGTGGTCAATTCTGGTGGGGGGCCAGTTGCTGCCTTCCCCGGACCGCCATCCTTTGGTCCTTACCTTGACCAGCTTCCTTGAGGAACGTGAGCCATCTTTGGCTGCTGACGCCCAGGACCAGGGAGCACAACAGGATGCCCACGAAAAGCTTCATCCTGCAGCAGAGTCACAGAGACACACAAGGAGGACACACTTTTGGTTTGGTTTGGTTTGGAGTTTTCGTGGGGAGGCACGTGGACCCACACCTGTATCTTATCTATTACCTACATCTACTTATTATTAGATGTTACCGATATCTATTTATCTATACACATACCTGCATATATACACACATATGTGTACGTATACACCCGTGTATATACACATGTGTGTATAAATGTAGGTAGAAAGAAATAGGCAATGTGCATACACATATATACGCAGGTGACACACGATACATAGAACAGAGGGTCCAGTTCTCCGTTGCCATTTGCCCCATAGGAATCCCGGTATGAGAGATCGCGCTGCGCTTCTAATATAAACCCCTTGCCATTTCAGTCATCCCCTAGGAGCCCTGAAACCCGCTGTCCGGAAAGTTTCCAAAGAGGCCTTTGGGGATTTCGTGACCGTGTACCCATCTGTAAAATGAGGATTGTGGGACATGGCACACATATTTGCAGAACGCCTGCTCTACCCATCCGTGACTCCCACAGAGAAAGTACGCGACCAAATCCCAATCTCAGAAAGTATTCACATCTGGAGAATTCAAATTGCCAGGAGAGTAGATTCAGGAAGGAAGCAGAGAGTGAGGACACAGCGAAAGAACGCCTTCGGGTAAGAGAATCTGCAAAGAAGGAAAGTGTAGGAAAGTCTAGCACCTCACCTTTGGCTGTCCCTTCGTGCCGAGGCTCCTGGTGAGGCTGAGCTGCCTGTGTCTCCTGCCTGCGAGGGGGGCTGGCATTATATATACTGACACTCTGCTAGGGGAGTGGGTGGGAAAGCAGGTGTGAAGCAAAAACACTGAGATTTGGGAAATTCCTTTTGGCCAGCACACAGCATCCAGAACATCAGGCTCCTTCTTCACGCCCGTCTACTTTCCAAGGTTGTGCAATCTGGCAGCTTTGAGGCGTGTAGCAAACTTGGAAATTTCTGCCTGTTTCCAGTGTCACTCCTGGTAAGAAAGGTTTTCTTCCCCACACAATAGTGCATTGAAAAATGCTGTGCAGGGTAATCAAAATTAGAAAGGAGAATTGATTGCCCGAAGAATGAGAGAACACAAGGCAAATGGAGGAGCAGCAGGGGCTCCATTAAAGGGGTGGCTCAGGATAGAGCTGGGACCCCAGGGAGCAGGAGTTGGAGAGGAAGGACAGACAACCAGGAAAATGGAGCTTCCAGCACCCAGTGGGTGGACTTGACCCTGATCAGTTGCTATGGAAGCTCCTAATGGCAGGTTACAACTGAGGAACTGCAGTGTAGAAATGTGGTAACAGTGTCACATGGCAAGGATGCGTTATAAAATGGTCAGGAAAAGGGCATCTGGATGACTGTGTCTGTTAAGCATCTGACTCCTAACTTTTGCTCAGGTCATATCTCCTGGCTCATGAGTTTGTTGAGCCCTACATTGGGCTCTGCACTGACAGTATGGACCCTACTTGGGATTCTTTCTCTCCTTGTCTCTCTCTCTGCCATTCTCCCTCTCTCAAAAATAAATAATAAACATTTTTAAAGAAGTGATTAGGAAATAGCCCACCAGCTGCTAAGTTTTCAGACTAGAAGATTCAGGAAGGGTGCAGAAAAAGCTGGGATGCTGCCCAAGATGGGCGGTTGTGATGATACAGCTGTTTCAGCTGGAAAAGCAGGACTGGGCTTCACTGTGGGAGTTGCGGAAGATTATGCTGGGAAAAAATTACACACAGGCGTTATTAGCCTGGTGGAGGCCATGGTCCACTCACCAACCTACCCATCACTGCCCCTTCACGAGAAAGGGAAAGTTTCAGGTCATTGGATTTCCCTGGAGATGAGAGAGTTATGGATGTGTAATGTGGCGGCAATGATGGGGGACCTAGAGGATAGACCTGCATCCAGTGTCTTCCTTACAGTGGGCAGCAGGGCTGGACACCTGAGGACGGTAATAGGGCAAGGAAGGCCCCTGCCAGGGAGCGCCAGCTCAGGGGTTCTGCCCCAATTTTGTCTGGATGAAGAAGTATATGAGCAGACACTGGAGATGCTAGGGCCTCCAAGCTGATGCAAGCAAATCCTGGAGGCTGGACAGCGCAGAGCTGGGAAGATGGGAATTACAGACAGGAAGGAGGTGGGCCCCGTGTCACCCAAAGTCACCCAGAAACGAAGCAGGATGTGGACCTTGGATTTGTTACAGGACAGGAGGAGTTCTGAGCAGGATGTGGCAGAGGGGAGGCTGACCCAGGACGAAGCAAATCAGGCAAGGACTGCACTGGTGTGAGGATATCACTGTCTTAGATTGGAGCCTGCCACTCTGGGAGTGATGCCTCTCTCTGGGTCTGGCGTTATGTTAATTCTTGCAGATACAATGAGATGAATGTTGTAAGGCAGACAACTGTCAAAGGATCTCTCTGTCCCTGTGGTTCTCTTATCCAAGGCAATGCTAAGTGACATTTAGATATTCTGCGTACAAATCATTACCTGGGAAAGGTGGGGTCCATGAGCTCTGCCCAGGCCAGGACCCTCAGCAGCTTTGGCTCCCTGGGTCCTAGGAGTAGACATGTGGGGAGAGGGGCAGTTATCAACCTTCCACAGCCCTTGGTGACAGGGAACTCGGGGGCCGCTTCACAGAGGAGGCCATGTGATGCCCACACCCCTCCTCCCACATTCCCCAGGGCAGATATCCTGGTCCAGTGATCACCCCTCTGACAAGTCTTTCACTCCCTTTGGGGCCATTCCGTGCTGGAAAGCCACTGCCCACTTTCCGACATCATTCAAGTCATTGCTTTCTTTGGTAGAAACATTGCAGAGAGAGCAAGGACAACAATGTCTAGACACGGAGCGGGGCCCCTCACAGGGACCTGGGGAAGCACTGCAAGTTCTCCTCCTTTGTTACTTGTGTACTGTAGCTTCTTGGAGGGACACTCCGTTCCCTGCAAGGCCATGCTTACAACAATAGACAATAGTGGCAGGTGGCTCTTTCCCCTTGTGTCTCCTGCAAAAGAAAGCCGTCCTGGCATGGTGGTATGACACTCTCCAGGCCTTAAAGAGACACCCCCAAGTCTCCCATGAGTCCCTGCGTCCCAGCTTGCAGGGACCGTCTCCGTTAGGGCCCGATGTGCCGGCTTAATACATAGTGACAACCCCTTTCACTCTCAAAAGTGACCTGGTTTCCATAATACATTAGATGCTACCCCTCCTCTTTTGGCCACGTGTGACCAGGCTGTCGAGAGGCCTCAGACACCTCCCTTTTCTCTGTTACAATTAATTTAAGTGGATGAGAAGAACGCCAAGGCTATGAAGAGTCAGAAAACCAAAGTTAAAAAACAAGCCCCACAGGTACCGTGGCCAAGCATGGCATGTGAAGCGTAGGTCCCACACATGCAGGGACAGAGGAAGGAATGAGGAACAGTTTCATGAATTTAAAATGAGAAAGACAGTGATACCCACCTGAGATACTGTCGTGTTTTTGAGAAATAAAAATTTGGTCATTCAGATGATGAAAATATGTGTGGTTTTTATCTGGTCTTTCACAGTGCCTGCCTCCCAAGCCCTTGGAATTTCCTGAGTGTTGAGAGTGACAGTGGTGTCTTTGGTTAATGAGGTGATCTTTGGACCTCACTAAGGATGGGGGCTGATCACCAGGAGGACCAGCCATGTGATTAGAGGAATGGACCTTTCATTCCCTCCTCCTGACCTCCAGGCAGGGGTCAACGGCTGGAGGGTTCAATCAGTCACCAATGGCCAAGGATTTCATTAATCCTTATGCATTGAAGCCTCCATAAAAACCCAAAATGGCTGGGCTTGCAGGACTGCTGGGGTTGGTGAACATTGGGAAAATGGTGGGCCTGGAGGGGGTGTGGAAGCCCGTGCTATCTTCCCAGTCCTTGCCCTATATATCTCCTCATCTGGCTGTTGATTTTCGTCCTTTTTCGTATCCTTTAATAAACTGGTAAATGTGAATAAGTGTTCTCCCCAAGTTCTGTGAGCCACTCTAGCAAATAATCGTACCCAAGAAGGAGTCACTGGAACCTCTGATCCAGTGGGTCAGTGAGAAGCACACATAACAGTCTGGGGTGTAGTCCTATAGGACTGACCTGGGGTGTAGTCCTATAGGACTGAGTCTTTAACATGTAAGATCTGAGCCATCTTTGGGAAGAGAGTGTCAGAATTGAGAGGAATTCTTGTACAACCTGTTGGGGTCTGAGAACTGCTTGCTGATGCATGTGGAGAACGCCCCCAAACACTGGAACTGGGCATGGGAGCCCTAAAAGTCTACCTCATCAGGTTGTGTCAGGGTGGAATGCTTAAGGCTGAAAAGGGCTTGGATTAATTCTGAACACTTACAAAGCACTTTATACATTGAACTCTTCTGGCTTAGCCAAGAAAATTCATAATCATTTATACTTTGCTGGAGACAGGAAGATTAATATAGTGTTACCAAGTCCACACATTATTAACACATTAATAAGTAAGATTACCAATCAGAGTTGCAGTTTCAATGATCTGGGTTTAATTTTTCAGGACACAGGAATATTCTTTCAAGTATGGGTGTCTCTCAAGATTCCTTTGTTAGAGGGGTGCCTGGGTGGCTCAGTCAGTTAAGCATCCGACTTTAGCTCAGGTATTGATCTCACGGTTCTCAAGTTTGAGCCCCACATCGGACTCTGTGCTGACAGCTCATAGCCTGGAGCCTGCTTCAGTTTCTCTCTCTGACCCTCCCCTGCTTGCATTCTGTCTCTCTCTCTCTCTCAAAAATAAATAAATATTTTAAAAAAATTTTTTAGGAGAAAAAAATTGAGTCAAAAATCTCTATATATTTGCATGGGACCCTGACTCATTTATCAATTTGTAACTTAAAATCTTCATTAATTTGGGCGAACTATTGATGTGTACGGAGGTGTTTGCACATTTAGCGCTGTTGTGTGTGGGGGGGGGTGTTTATGTGATGAGAGACACAGGCACATACATGTAAATTATATGATGCATAGACATTTGCTGCTCTTCCTGATCTCAACACTGGAATCCCAATCAGGACAGGCACTGGGCTGTTGGTTTTTTCACCATTAACGCTCAGTGCCTAGGAAGATGCCTAGAATATAGTCAGGCTAACAAAACTTAGTTGAACAAACGTGTTTACTGAAGAGAACTTGAACAGTATTAAATAAGTATAAAGAGAAAAAGAAAAGGCAGTAGTAATTTCATCAGCCTGGATTGGGGGAGGGGGCGGGAAGAACCTCGTTAGATCCTCCACGTTTGGCCTCCAGGCTACTTTCTAAGTGTATGTACATATGTGAAGACATAAACTAAGACAGGGATATAATACTCGTCATTTTATATTCTGCTTTTACCCTGAACAACTTACTGTGACCATTGGTCCTTGTTACTACGCTTACCCACCACCAAGTCAGTGACAAAGCTGAAGTTCAAATCTGGTCTGCTAAGAGTGAGCATTTGGAATCTTAGCCATCTGCCATGCAGCTGCCACCTGAACTTGGCAGAATACAATAATTGTACAATATAATTTATTTTATTTTATTTTAATTCAATTCTAGTAAACATGCATGAACTTAAGAATGGCTCTCCCAGGGGAGTGATCCCTGCCAGGGAACACTGAGGTCTTCTGTGCCATTGCCTGCTCTGTTCCCAGGGCCTAGCTCAGTTCCTGCCACATACTGGGAGCTCATTCAAGAAGTAGTGGATAAGGGGATGGATGGATGAATGAGTTTTGCAAGCATCTTTGCTGACAGTGCAAACAGTTGGAGGCTTTTGAAGGCTCTGAGTTAAACTGTTTGGACTTTCCTAGGTCAAGGCCTGCATGGGAGGAAGGGAAGACTGCAGTGCTGAGCGGCTCCCTCTGAGGTTATGTCATTCAGGAGCAAGGCCCGTTGGCCAGCCTGGAGTTCTTGTCACTTTGCCCAGCTCTTTCAGGAAAGGGACAAGTGGGTCATTAACAGGAGGCTTTGTAAACATGTTTTAAACAGCATGGTTTGACAGGACTCCATAAATCATGAATTGTGTGTAAACCACACGTTTTTTTTTTTTGTTTGTTTGTTTTTTTTTTTTTTTTTTTTTTTTTTTTTTCAGAAAAGACCTGGATTTTCCTCCCCTAGTTACAGATTTCAAAAAGCAAACCTGGGAAATTAGAGAATTGTGAAAGAGCCCCCTTTGCACCTGAGTTTGAAAAGCAGGCTGTTGAGTGACACTTCTTCCCCGCCTCCCACACCTTGAGGCCCAAGAGGCTCCATGTACCCCACATCCCAGGGAGAGCATCCAGGAGGCAGGCCAGATCTGATGAGCCGCCATGATGAATAGGTAGCACTGAAGGCCTGGGCAATCGCCACCTCCTCGGCCACCCCTGGACCATATAGGAAAGGCCTGGGCAGGAGGAGAAGAGGCCCTCGGTCGCTCTGGGGGTCTGCCGGGAAGACCACTGAGGTTAGAGGAAAGGCAGTGACTCGGCCAGCTGAGGCAACACCTTTCGTAGAGAGGGGCTTGGAACATGGGCCACTGTCAGGACCAGTGGTGGATACACCAGCACCTCTTGGGGGAGGTCCTGCATGGCTGGGGGTGCTGGTGTAGAGCTGAACTTCACCTCAGGGACACTGCCGGCACACTTTGTGATTAACAATAAGTAAAGCCTATTACTTCTTCCTAGTCAATATAATGAGAGCAAACCTGTATAGGCTTAAATGGTATTGGTATATTTCATTATTTCTAAGATACGCATTTCTTGAGTATAATTTCCTGAAATTAGGACATGTCTTACATTCACTAATGACCAGGCAGCATTCACAAAATAGTTGTCATTGCTTTAGGAATCCATTTTGTGTATTTTTTTCCCCTTTTTTGCTTATACACAAGAGTGAAAGATATAAATGTGCGCCTAAGGAGGTCCAAAGAGTCTCTTTCAATAGGTATAAAATAAAAATGGTGAATGATAAGGAAAAATGTTACATCTTCACTTAATTAACAACACTTTTTTCTGGGTGGTTGATAAAAAATAATGCTTCTTTCAATCCATGGTGACTTGCACTCAGAGAAATGCAGTGTGCCTTTTCATCTCCTCTGTTCTCACAGAGTGCTCTCTGCAAACCTGACCCTCAGGTTACTCTGGAAGTTTGAAATATGTATTGCTTTCTCCCAAGGCTTCTCCTCAGAAACCGTACTAAGAATTTATGTACACTTGAGGTTTCTAATTTGCATTTCTATGAGAGAGAGCACAAAGCACTCCTAGAGAAAGTTACATATTTTCTGTGATAAAGGAAAATTTGGTCATTCTTTGTGTATCTTAGCAGAGATTTTGGTGTAGATTTATGTAGTCACCTCCGAGGGCCTCATTACCCCATTCTGCATATCAAACCCTGTAGCAAACCTCTGTAATTTGTACAATCCCAACCTCCCTCCCGGTTCTGGCTACTTTTGAACAATACTTTTCTACATCATTCATTCATTTCAACAGAAATTTATTAATCCACTCCTATTTGCCAGGTGCTATGACAGGTACTGTGGATACAAGGCTGACATACAAGAGGAGAGCCATGGTTTTTGGGATTTCTTGGGATTCCTTTCTTGAGCTTTCTTGGGATTCCTACCTACTTGCCCTAAAGACAGACACATCCACAGACAAACACGGTCGAGCATGATGAGTCCTGGGGTTGGGGTACAGCAGGAGCTGAGTTCCTGAGGTCCCTGTCCTCCATCTCAAGTGTGCTGCCCGCCTCTTGTCAGCTTTCTTCCTTCTCAGAGCACAAGATGTTTCTTCTCCCTTCGGGGTTACCACCCCTGTGGGCTTGACCCCACCCCCTCTTGCTTCCCCTTGACTTTGAGGCATCTTTTGTCCCCTCCACTTTATCTTTAGTGTGTACAAACAAGAAGAGAGTGGAGTGAAATATTTAAAGTGTTTGGAGGGAATAAAAAAACCACCAACATACATTCTGTATGCTGTGTAATTATCCTACAAAATGAATGAGAAATAAAGACTTTCTCAAAAAAAAAAAAAAGGTGAGGTACAGGGTGCTTGAGTGGCTCAGTTGGTGAAGCATCTGACTTCAGCTCGGGTCATGGTCTTGTGGCTTGCGGGTTTGAGATCTGCTGTCAGCACGGAGCCCTCTTTGGATCCTGGGTCCCTCTCTCCCGCTGCCCCTCCCCCATTCATTCTCCCTTGCTCTCTCTCGCTCGCTCTCTCTCAATAATAAACAAACATTTAAAAATTTAAAAAAGAAAGGTGAGGGGGGTTGTTGGCATACACCTGCCTTGAAAAAATGTTAGAAGCTCTTTAGAGAGAAGTAAAATAAGAACTGAGATCCACAGGAAGAAAGGACCAGCACTGAGGAAGGAATAAATAAAGGTAAAACAGGGGTAATAACAGCCCGTACATTCTCATTAGGTCATTTCAGGCTGTGCACACTGCACACCAATCTCCCCAGCATGTGGAGCCTGCTGTCACTAGCCAGTGGCCATACTGTGGCCTGCACCTATTTCTCCTGCTCCTGCCTTATTTTGACGTAGACTCACTCCTGTTGCACTAAGCCTCAAGCCTCCCACACCTCCTCCACCTGCACTGCCACTAGTGCTTTCTGATGGGCACCAGAAGTCTCTTGGGACTAACCGCTTCCTAGCCACACTTTTATTTAACAATGAATGAGATTTGTCATTGACCCTCATCCATTAGGAGTTCTCATCAATTCCCTTTTCGGAGACGAGTCGCATTCCAGTTATCAATTTAAGTATTCGAGCTTCATACCCGCCTTTCTTTGCCCTGTTTGTGATACTGGAGCTGGTCCCTGTTATAGTTCTCCTGTGCCAGCCAAGCACGATGCCAATCTTTGTCAGTAGAGGGCGCGGGAGGGACGAAAGGGAAAGAAAGACTCTCCCAGGCCTGGGCTTTGCCTCCTTCTAGCTCCTGGGTTGCTCTTCTCAAGTGCGGGGTACCCAGTGACACTCACCACAGGCAGTTTTGTTGGTATCCCACTGAAGTTTCTGGACAAGTTCCAGGATACCTCCCTGGATTTCCATGGTGTTCTATAGCACTTTGCCTGTGTTGGGGGGCTGCCTAACCATATACCACAGACTGAGTGACTTAAACCACAGAAATGTAGTTCTCATATTTCTGGGAGCTGGGAAGTCCAAGATCAAGGTGCAAACTAATTTGGTGCTTGGTGGGCCCTCTCTTCTTCGATGGCAGATGGACAGACACCTTGTAGCTGTGTCCTCACAGGGCAGAAAAGAGGGAGCAAGATCTCTGGTATCTGATATTATAAATACATTAATCCTATCTGACCAGGTTCCACACTTCTGACTTATTTATCCTTAGTTACTTCCTTATAGCCACATTGGGACTAAAGGCTTCAACATATGAATTTGATGCGTGGGGGATGCAATTCAATCCACGACACTGCCCCTTCAGGGCTGGCCTTGGGCCATCAGCAGCATTGTCCCTCCTGCCCCCATGGGGGCTGCCTCCCGTGAGTTTGCGACAACCCCCGCTGTGTCCCAGTTCAGCTGCATGCCCACGCGGTTTCCTGCCAAGTACCCTTGGCACCTCAGTGGGAGAGTCCTTGCTTGTCAGCTTTGGCTTGTGACACCCAGCAGTCTTTATCAGCCGTCCAACGGGATACAGGATTTCCAACAAATCTACATCTCAGCTTTGTGTGTTCTGTGCCACTTAGTATTGAATCGTGTACCAGTTAAGAATTCCTTACATTATAATTTCCCAACTCCAGTTACTAACTGGTTTCTGTCTCCTGATTCTGCTCAACTGATAAGAGGGGTCTTCTCGTTCTGTTGGCTCTTCACTAGAATTTCCCCAATTTGACTGGTTAAGGTGCAGAAGCTGTGAGGGAAGAATCACAAGTGAGGTGGATTGATGTCTTCATTTAGGCTTGAGTGAGGCAGTGAGGTGACGCAGAGAAAAACTGCTTTGGACACAAGTCTTACATGGCATGGACAGAAACTGGTTTTAATCAGATTTGAAGGCGCTGCTGAGAAACCAACACAAGGGCACCTGGATGGCTCAGTCAGTTAAGCGTCTGACTTTTGCTCACCTCCTGATCTCACGGTGTGTGAGTAGGAGTGCTGCTTAGGGCTCTGTGCCAACAGCTTGGAGCCTAGAGCCTGCCTTGATTTCATCTCTCTTTCTCTCTCTCCTCCTCCTCTCAGGGAGCAGGAATTGGAGTGGAAGGACGGACGACCAGGAAAATGGAGCTTCCAGCACCCAGTGGGTGCACTCGACCCTGATCAGTTGCTATGGAAGCTCCTAATGGCAGGTTACAACCGAGGAACTGCAGTGTAGAAATGTGATACAGTGTCACATGGGAAGGATGCATTATAAAATGGTCAGGAAAAGGGCATCTGGGTGGCTCAGTCTCTTAAGCGTCTGACTTTGCTCACCTCCTGATCTCTCGGTTTGTCAGTGGGAGCCCTGCAGAGGGCTCTGCGCCAACAGCTCAGAGCCTAGAGCCTGCTTCATTTCGTCTCTCTCTCTCTCTCTCTCTCTCTGCCTCTCCTCCTACTCTCTCTCTCTCTCTCTCTCAAAAATAAATAAACTTACAGAAATGTAAAAAACAACAACAGCAGCAGCAACACAAGATCAAGGTGGCCCTGGCCAGAGAAGGATTCGAGAGTCGCATCCTCCCATGGCTGTGTCTCGTGCCCCCAGGAACAGGTACCACTGAGGAACAAATCAAAGGGAACTGGAAGCTGAGGACAGAGAAGGAGACAGGACACGATTGGCAGGAGAGAGGGGTGTGGACACGGAGGGACCTGGAGAGAGCACCAGGGTAAGCGGAAGGGCCTGGACAGGGCAGCAGGTCAGATCCGGGAAGGGTGGGTGCAGGGCGTCTGCCCTGTGTGACACTGACATGGTCTCCCCCACACCAACCACACGGGCACAGGCCCGGCCTGCACCTGGGTGTCTGCACCTGGGTGTCCATCACCCCTGAGAATGAATGAACAGTCCTTACATCGAAGAATAACACACACTTTCCAACAATCTCTTAAGCATTTATTAGACACCTGTCAGGTGCCCTCCATCAGCCTCTGTGGACAGAGACCTCAATGACTCCGTGTCTCTGCCCTCAGGGGACTCCCAGCCCCTCTCCTGAGTGCAGAGTAAAGAGGAAGCTCAGTACTTGTCAGGCAAGCCATCAGGTCGAAAGTGGTTGGGGTCTTTGCCGCTCCGGCCCCATTCATTGGCTTCCTGGTCAGCCTTCGAGTCCTCTGCTCCGTGGCCGCTGCTTCCGTGCCTGAAAAAGTCTGTGACTCTCTGAGAATTCTCTCTCAGGTCGCTGGAATGGAGGAAGGCAGGTAGGAGATCAGTTAGGGAGCTGATGAGGAATACCCCTTCCCCCATCTCTCTTCTTTGCAAGGGAGAGCTGCTGACAGGAGCCAAGGAAAGAGGGGCTAAAACACTGACCCCCCGGCCCAGAAACAGAGCATCTCAGCCCAGGCTGATCCCTTACTGGGTGAACAGCACCCATAGGGGGAGGGTCGGGAATCACCCATTCCCACTGGCCTTGCTCTGACCCCATCAGCCACTCACGCCAACACTGGGCGCAGAGGGGATGGTGGGCAAGAGAAGGAGGAGCCACAGTGTCTACAGGAGACTTCTCCAGGGCTTGGCCCCTCCTGGCTGTCCAAGGCAGCCAGGCTCAGCTCACCCAGCCCTGCATCCCCAGGAGCCCGTGTTACCTGATCACTTTGGCCGCCCAAGCGCCCCCAGGTCCCCTCTGTGTGGCATTATAGTTCCCCCGGGCGTGGAAGTATTTGTCTGCATCTTTGTAATTGGCTTCTCTCATGTCAGAGTAGGCTCTCCACATGTCCCAAGCCCCTGAGAGAAAAGGTCACGGCAAAAGGGATATCACGTGAACAGAAAACCTCTGGCACACCTCAGAGAAGAATCAGGGACGACAAATCTGCCACCGACTCCAGATTTCTGCCTGGTCCCCTTGGATAGCACAGGCTGAGAAGAACAAGTCTGCATCCTAGGTGGTTTCTCCAGCTTTCTCTAGTGGGAGTCGTGTGGGTGGGGCACAGCTGTGTTGTCCCTGCGGGTCTATGTCTGCCTCTCACTTAGGGCTCTGCCTGAGCTGTTTAAACGAGAGAAAGGAGGTATCACAGAACAGGACTTGTCAACTTGAGTGCCCCTGAAATTTGGGGCAATTCTTTGTTGCTCAGGGCCGTTCTGATATCGTAGGATGTATAGCAGCACTAGAGGTGCTCCGCACTAGAGGTGGGCAACGTATTCCCTGAGGGTCACAAGCAGAAGCGTTTCCAGACATTGCCAACTGTCCCCAGGGCCCAAAAGTGCCCTCGGTTGGGCAGCACTGCTGTAAAATGAAGCCGCGTGTGACAAGGTCCAGGGGACGTGGTAAGTGAGGAGGTAACAAGAAGGCACCTTCTGGGAAAGGCCCAGGCATACAGCACTTCTGCCCTGAGGCCCAGGAGATGGATACTTGCAGAATGAGGGCGCATAACTGGGACCCGAGTCCCTCTGGGTGTTAGGGGCATAAACGGCATCCTGAAAACCTTCTAAACAGGCTGTACCGATGATATCGGCAGCTTGAGGAAGCAAGGGGTCGAGCCGTGGCCCATCAGCCCTACTTGGCTGCACCTTCTGATGACCTGGGAGCCTCTGAAGTCCCGGTGACCAGGTCACACCCGGCCCAAGTACCTCAGACTCTGGGGGTGGATCTCAGGCATCACTAGCTTTCATGCTCTCCGAGTGATTCTGACCCGTAGCTGAGATCGATAGCCACCCAGCTTTAGGAAGCTGCCTGGCAAGGACTCGGGCCTCACGTGCAGCTGGGTTCCAACCTCCTCTTGGCCACCTGCTGACTGGCAGTTAGTCCCTGGACAATGGACTTGGCTGCCCTAAACCCCAGTTTTGTCCCCTTCAAGTGGAGGACGATGTCTGCCTCCCCGAGGTGTTCTGAAGTCATAGTAAGTGACCACGTGTGCCAGCTTGACCAGAAGTGTCCCCGTTCGCCTAGAACTATCCCAGTGAGCCCTGAGAGTGTCATAGAAAACTCCTCGGGCCCAAACAAACCAGGATAGTTGGTCACCCTAAATTGCCTAGTGCAGGCTTGGTAGATGTTATTAGTTCCTCATTTTTATTTATTTTTTATTTTGGTCAAGTAAAATGCTAGGAAGGGGTAGGGAACAGGGGCAGTGTCACTGAGGATAGGAAGCATCAGTGAGAGCTGAGCTGAAGGTGTCTCTGGTTCGATCCAGGTAGGAAATGGAAGGAAGGATGGAAGGGAGGAAGGAAGAAAAGGAGGAAGCGATGAACGAAGGGAGAGGCAAAGAAGAAGAAAAGACGAACAGTTTTAATCATGCTTTGTGCAATGTGTCTGGGGAAAATTCTCTGCCATTGCAAGACTTACTCTGTTTCTACTATCCAAACTGAAGCTTCAGCTGGGAATGATGATTGCTCCCTCTCTAGTAACTGACGGACACAGATCCTCTGGTTTTCAATCCGCTTGATGAAAAGCTCCCCAGACACGGGCACCTTCTAGCACTTAGGACAACACACCTAAGGCAGTAGGTCCACCCCTTGCATGTGCTCGGGGTGAGTCCCAGTGGCCCACGGATGCCACCCCCCCTCCAGTGCTTACCTTGAGCAGCCTCTCCAAAGAACGAATACCATTGGCTGCTGACACCCAGGACCAAGGAGCAGAAGATGAGGCCCGTGAAAAGCTTCATGGTGCTGAAAGGAAGGAGAGGTCAGTAGGCAAGGACAGGGCCTGCGCACCCCCCTTTGGGAGTTGCATGTCACGGAGCCACTGCTGCAAATTCCAGTGGTTCTCAGGAGACTCTTAGGAGCCCGCGTGGGAACCCTACAGCCGGTCCCCACTCAGAGCCACAGCCCTAATTCTGGCCCCATGAGCCCTGACTGCCCGGCTGGCTGAGAGTCCCCAAGGCGGCATTGATGGAGGAAGAGGGCAGTTGGGACCAGATTGTCCCTGCCTGGAGCGGCCTGTCATCAATCAACAAGCATTTACTGTGTGTCATCCTGCCAGCTCAGACCTCATACAGGACAAATCAGAACAGAATGATTATTTTGAAAGGAATTTACAGTCAGTTCTTTTCCACAAATCAGTCCTTGGAGTCGCCCCTCACCTGAGTCCCAGTGGAGCAGAGCTGCCGGTCCCTGCCTGCTGGGAGAGGTGGCCGGGATTTATACTGCGCCCTCCCCGTTGGGCGCCCCATGGGGACGCAAGAAAAGCCAGACCTGGTGCCCGGAAAGGTCCCTCCAGGTCATGGCCCCGAGAGACCTGCAAAGGAAAACGTACCGGACACCCGTGGTTTTCTTCATCCACAGGTCAACTTCCAGTTGTGCAACTGTGAACAAGCCAGCTTGGCTGGTTCTGCCTGGAAGCTGGGGCTCAGGAGGAGGGCTCTGCTGTCCGAGTCCGAGGGGCTGTGGAGAGGAAAGATTGGAGCACCAGGCTGGGGGCTGGGGGCTGGGGGCTGCTGGCAGGTGTGTGGTTGGGGACGGCTCCTCCAGGCAGGGCTTTGCTTTACTGATCGTTTCCTCAGGATGGTCCCTGCCGGGCCAGATGGTCCATGTGCCAGATGTGACACCCTTTGAGTTCATGTGTAAGCTCTTGAGTTCCCAACTGATGGCTTTTCCCAACAAGTGTCTCGGGAAGATCCTTCCACCGGTCTGTGTGCACATGCTAAGCTCTCGGCACCGAGGCATTGAAAAGCCCCGTTCAGCCGGTTGAGCCCATGAGGAAGTGTATTACCTCAGCCGGGTCCCAGGTTGGGAGTATCTAGTTGGAGGGATTCTGTCTCCCCTCACTGAATCTTGAAATTACATCAGAGTGGAAATGAGTGTTTGGTGCAAGGAACTAAAATGTAAACTCTTAGAAACCTATAATAGGCCATCTGTTATGGGAAAATGGCAGTCCAATTGGATAACTACCAGGCTCCCAGTGAGGGGAATGTTGAGGGAAAACTGTCTGCTGTATTTTGAAGGGTGCAGGGGGGTCACTGTCTGCCCTCTTCTCACTATTAGTCAGAAATTTCAGCAGGGTCTGTCCAGCAAGATGAGGCCTGTGTATAAATGAACAGAGCCTCCTACTTTTCAAAGATAATATCCCTTGTGCCTCCTAACTGTAACGATTCTAGAAAGAGAACGCCTGAGACTATAGTTCAGCATAGACAGTTGACATTGTTCCAAGCTGTCTAAAGACTGAACAAAAAGCTGATTCTCTGCCTGAAACATAATGAAGCTTATTATTACTCCTTCCCTCTCCTGGATTTTTTTGGACAAGCCAGTAAGAACTATTCTTTTTGACTCTCAATGCCCTGCCTCTTTAGTCAACTATTATGTCTTGTTGTTATTGCTTTATAAATGAAATACATAATCTCAAATTCTCAAACTCTTGGTTTGAATAGGAAATCTAGTATATGGGAGAAGAGTGATATGCTAAGGTTTCTTTCAGCTTTACAAAGATATCTTGTATGTTCCAGAACCATTTGGGAACAAAGGATATCAATTACATCCATTATAACATTATTGACAGGGTGACAAATCATGGGTCCAGACAACCAAGCTGACTTCTTTTTGGGGTGGTCCAGGGTACAGGAAATACAATCTCTGAAGTCCATTTACATTATAAGACTATTTCAAAAAACTTCCAAGGACCATTTTTTTTAATGTTTATTTTTGAGAGACAGAGCATGAAGGGGGGAGGCACAGAATCCCAAGTGGTCTCCAGGTTCTGAGCTGTCCGCACAGAGCCCAATGAGGGGCTCAAACTCACGAACCTCGATATCATGACCTGAGCCAGTCAGTTGCTTAACCGATTGAGCTACCCAGGTGCCCCAAAAGACTGATTTAAATTAAAGTTAACAACAGAAACTAGGGGCACCTGGGTAAACACTTGGTTTCAGCTGAGGTCATCATCCCAGGGTTATAGGATCGAGCCCCCCGTCAGGCTCCACGCTCAGTGTGAAGCCTGCTTAAAATTCTCTCTCTCTCTCTCTCTCTCTCTCTCTCTCTCTCTCTCTCTCTCTCTCTCTCCCTCCCTCTGCCCTTTTCCTGCACCGAGTGCATGCTCTCTCTCAAAAAAAAAAAAAAAATGGGGTACCTGGGTGGCTCAGTCGGTTGAGCGTCCAACTTCAGCTCTGGTCATGATGTCACAGCTCGTGGGTTTGAGTCCCATGTCGGGCTCTGTGCTGACAGCTTGGAATCTGGAGGCTGCTTTGAATTCTGTGTCTCCCTCTCTCTCTGCCCCTAACCCACTTGCATTCTGTCTTTGTCTCTCTCAAAAATAAATAAAACATTTAAAAAAAATCCCACAAAAACAAAAAACAGAAACTATGTCTCTTTTGTCACCTTTGTATATGCAGTGTTTATCACACTCTGGTGAATAACAGGCACTCATTCTTTGTTTTATTCGTGCTTCACGAGTACTTGCTGAGCTTTCATACACTCCAGTGGTGTTCCATGTGCTGGAACGTGTCTAGCCTCATGTGTTTACATTGCAGCGATCGATCTGTAAGTATAAACACAGTGACATCCCACATTATCTAATTCTGACCCATTCCCGACAGCGTGTTGGGTAGCAATTGTTTTTTTAATTACTTTTTATCTGCAGTTGTGCTCAGTGCATTCCAACCTCAGCACCATCTTCCTGGTTGATTTTCCCTTGTTTAGGAAAATCTGCTTCATCTGCCCTCCACAGCCACGCTGCTTAGGGTCATAACACCACTCTCTGTAGCCATACAGAGGATCCTTGCCCTTCTTGTGCTGTGTCACTTTGTGTAGTTGATGCTGCCGCTTTCTAACAGAAAGTCGAGTGGGTTTGGGGAATGTTCACCATGTTCTCGAGGGCACGCAATCAGCACTGTGTCCACAGCACTGTCTTATTGGTAATGCTAAGGTCAGCACCAGGTCGGGATGGATTAAAGCAGAAGAGGCCTGTCGTGAACTTCAGAAGCAGCCTTGATGGTTTAAGATATGTCAAGCCAAACTTCTGTTTCCTTAACTCTAAAATATCCCTATAGCAATTTTTTTTTGGGGGGGAGGGTTAAAGACAGCAAATTTTTGAATGCCAATTATTTTATTTTACAAGAGAAAAAAATAAGAATCCCTTCTTAGCCAATTTTCACAAATATGATCTGAACCATTCAAATACCTGCTCAACAATCTGTGAAGGATAGCTATACAATATAAAACAATTAAAACACCAATTACCTAATTATTTAATAACTAATGAGCCCATTTGTGGGTGTTTTGTCTGCAATACAATAATACTCTAGAAAGTTGGACACGAATTCTGTTTCCTTTCTATACTGCGACAAACATGTACTGTAAATTTAATAAAATAAAAAATGTCAGAGATCATGAATGCAAATAATTTTTGCTTCATAAAATATACCGGAATTTGGGTGGCAGAGTAAATGAAAAACTACACATCTAAGATTTGTCTATGTCCAAATTCGAGGGGCTGAGTGATAGTCTTTTCTGCTTGGTACTGCATATTCTATATCCAGATGGCTGGGAACAGTGTTCTAAAGCTATAGATGACGCAATTATTGAAACACGCAGGTAAAATGGATGTCTGTGTTCCTTTGTTTTCTATCACCCAAGTTCTGATAGTGTGAGACTGGGTTTGCGGTTAAAGTTTTTTTTAATTTATTTTTATTTCATTTTTTTATTAAAAATTTATTTTAATGTTTATTTATTTATTGTTGAGAGAGAAAGCACAATCAGGGGAGGGGCAGAGAGAGAGGGAGACACAGAATCCGAAACAGAGCCCGATGCAGAGCTTGAACTCACGAACTGTGAGATCATGACCTGAGCCAAAGTTGGATGCTTAACCAACTGAGCCACCCAGGCGCCCCTGCAGTTAAAGTTTTGAATGGATATTAATGTTTACGTCTTGGTCACTCAACTAGCAACATGTGTCACCGTTGTCTGCGTGATTTAAACCTAAGGGTGGCAGGTCACCACCCAGTAACAGGAGAGACAGCAGACTTCCTGGGAATAAATGCGTGGTGGGAGCCCATGGAAGTTCATTTCAGATTGCTTCCATTTTTCAGTGGAATAGGAAGCAAAGTCATCAACTGAGAGGAGGATGGAGGACACATGGTAGAAGTTCTAGGAGAGGAGTGAAAAGTGGTCATCTAGGAGAATGGCAAGGTGAACAGGCTTGGGAAGCGTAGTAGGATTGCAAGGAGGCTGGAGGATAAGGATCATGAACTTGAAGTGAAACTAATCACCGCGGCTCTGTATTTTTCCTCGACCACATTCAGCTGCCAAAGTGCAGACTTGAAGCAGTGGGAAACTGGATCTCACCGCTCAGTAAATACTTGTTAAATTATCAAATGAATTAACATATGCAGGGGGCACCTGGGTGGCTTAGTCGGTTAAGCGGCTGACTTAAGCTCAGGTCATGATCTTGCCCTTTGTGAGTTCAAGGCCTGTGTCTGGCTCTGAAGGCTCAGAGCCTGGAGCCTGTTTCAGATTCTATGTCTCCCTCTCTCTCTGCTTCTCCTCCACTTGTGCACCGTCTCTTTCTCTCTCTCAAAAAATAAATAAACATCAAAAAAATTTTTTAATGAATTAACACATGCAAAAGTCAAAGGAGGATTCATTTAAAGATGAGGGAGGGTTATAGGGGATAGGGAGAGAATTAACAAAGAGAGAGTGAGTGAGGGCATAAATATACTCCAAGGTCCAAGGGTCCACAGGACCACTGAGGATGGAGTTACCTAGATGTAGCAGGAGCAGATCTTTCTCTGATAGAAGAAAGAAAGGAGAGAGGATGAGGAAGATGTATTTTGAGATGAAGGACAGAGAGCTGAAAGAAACCAGAACCACCTATCCTTCACCTCTCTCAGGATTCATCAGTCTCTACCTGTTTGCATTTTGGAGTTTGGCCCCACAGTGCACAAAACCCAGGGATAGGAACCCTGTCTGGTTTACTGACAGACAATCTGCTAAACCTCTTACACGTAGCAGGGCACCCCACCTATAATAAGTTCTCAGTAATTTTTATTGATTGAATGAATCAGTGAGTGAATGAAGGAGAAGCAACTGCATGGATGGGTAGAAGTAGGGTGATGGTGGAGTTTGGAGGTTAAGAAGAATGGGAGAACTTTGAAACCATGATGTGTCATTTAGAGATGAACATGGACATTGTTTATAAGCAGTAAAATCCCAGCCTACTTGGAGTGATTGAATTTATTGTCAAAGAATATATCCAGAGAGCAAACACTTATCACCTCCTCTGCCACTTCCATCCTGTTATTATGCACCATCGTTTGGATTATTGTAATGAATCCCTAACTGGTTTCCACGTTTCCACACTTGCCCCCAACTAGTATCTTCTCAATAGAGCAACCAGACTGTTAAAACACCAGACAAACCATGTCACTCTGTGTTCAAAACCCTCCAGAAGATCTCAGTTTTACCCATAGTGAAGCCAAAAGCCCTTACAGTAGCTTATAAGACTCTAGTCTCTCTTACCCACACCTCATTTCCTACTTTTCTCCTCTCGTTCATTTTGCTCCAGCCACACTAGCCCCCTCCCTGTTCTTCCAACTCTTAAGCATATTTCACCTCAGGCGCTTGGATTAGCTATTCCTTTCATCTAGAATATTCTTTGCCCAGATATTTGCATTTTGGGGTTTTAAGAAGAGCAAGAACTTAGATTTCAGGGTGTTGGAAGGTTCAGCAATCTTATTAACATCAGGAAGAGAGTTGGCAGTGAGTATATCAGGAGGGCTGTGACACGTGAAAATTTTCCACAAAGGTGGGAGAAGAGTGGAAAGCTCTATCAACAGATATAATTGAGAGATGCTTTGTCCCTAAATAGTAGTAACTAGATTGTCTATATCAAGAGCATCTGGTCAGCATTTTATGAATGCCAATTCTTGGGCCAGAATCTTGAAAATTCTGATATAGCAAGTTTGGAGTGGACTTTAGGAATGCCTGTGTTTGAAAATAAATTACATTGGTAAGGGTGGAGAGTGGGTAGTAAGGAATTTGATGGGGACTTAGGAGAAGGCATTCCAAAGAGCACTGGGGATGTTGCCAGGTGAACTTAAGGAGACCCCGGGGCCCTGAGGCCTCTTCAGCCCACCCCAGGATGTGGCCAGAAGCTTTTGGTCCTGTCACAAGAAAGACTTCAAAGAGAGACTAGACACAACAGTTGAGTGGTGTAAGAAGGAAAGTTTATTAAAGCGAGACTACACTCTCAAGATGTGAGAACAGGCACGCTCAAGGGAAAGCTATGCGCCTGGGGTTTGGGTCTCTATCTTATATTGATAGTTGTTAATTAGGGGTGGGGAATATTTATTAGTTGGGGAGGGGATTTTGGGGGGAGCAGGAGTTTGCATCTTTTCTCCCTTACTTGGTGAGAGTCTCTGGCCATCTTTGTCTTGGGCCTGTCTGGTTTGATCCGGCTTCCTGTGTTTTATTTTTTTATTTTTTTTTTTACATTTATTTATTATTGAGAGACAGAGAGAAACAGAGCATGAGCATGAGAGGTGCCAAGAGATGGGGAGACACAGAATCCAAAGCAGGCTCTAGGCTCTGAGCTGTCAGCAAAGAGCTCAACGCGGGGCTCCAACTCACAAACCGAGAGATCATGACCTGAGCCGAAGTCGGACACTCAACCGACTGAGGCACCCAGGTGCTCCAACTTCCTATTTTTGTATTTGGAGTGCTGCCAGGACAGGTCTCTAACTCCCCCAAACCCCCCCCCCCCCCCCAGCTAGTGGGCCATGTCTTCCCTTTTGCTGGCTTCCAAGCATCCTGTTAAAACCTAACTGCTTACTCTAACAGGGATATAGAGATGGCAGTGAGGGGCAAAGAGGATGTAGACCCTCTTTCCCATTTTTTTGTTCAGTAATTACGGGAGGTCTACCCCATGGGAAAGGATGACAGTCAAATGGAACCAACGTGGGAAAGGCGAGTTTCAGCTTTTTGTAACAGGGGAAGGAAATAAGCAAAGGTAAAGGGGAATACTCACCACAGAGCCTTCTCATCAGGGCTCATTGGAAGGCAGTGGTGAATAAGCAGATAGAGTATAGACAGGGGTGAGACTGACCCATAAAAAATTAGTTTATGTCAAGTGAAATCAGGGACATAAGAACAGGGGTAAAGGAAACAGTGGTTTAGCACATGGGTTAGTGACAGCAGGTTGGGGTTATTTATTGCTTTGGGCTGAGTGTGGGGTGTGTACAGTGGAAGGCTGATGCTTTTGAGCCAGTAAAACTACCCCCCAAATCCCAAATGGACTGTAAAGAGAAACAATGAGGATGCTATTCTGATCTCCTCCCAAAGATGTTGCGTCTACTATTGACACGAGTTCTAGAGAGAATGGAGGAACAAAGGAGAAGGGTGGGGGAAAGAGTGGTTAGTAAGGATAGATAAGGGATAGTCCCATTACATGTTTAATATGAAAATTTTATAAATAAAAAATTAGTTTTTTCAAGCTGACACACAGATTTCAAACTTGGAGATGATAGGAATAATAGGCCAGGTCTTTCTACTTTTTGAGATCTCTAATTACTGAAAAGAGGATCCAAGTTTTCTCCCTAGGCCAGGGGTGCTTTGTTTATCTATAAATTCATCCTTTATGGAGTCATAGCCAATTTATTCTTTTAACACACACACCACATCTCCCAGGAGTGGCTCTTTTTTGCTCATTAAGAAACAAACCACCTCCAAACCCCTTTCTGATGGAGAAGCTGTAGAGAATATAAATGGGTCACTCAAGGACCAGAACCACACATGCCTTGGCCAGTGCTCTCTCTACTCTAGCTCCTTGCCTCCATAACTTAGCAAATGTTGTTTTCTTGGAAACTGTACAGCCCTTAACAATTTTAAAGGTGGTTTATGGTAATTCTAGGTTGGATAATTTGATTTGGGAGAATGCCATCGGACACAGCAATCTCAGCTTCTGGTAGTACAAATATGGACTTTGCCCCATTCCATTACTCCATGCTTATCTTTAACAGAATGTCCCATTGCAAAACACCAGAATACTTTTCCAGTACAGATTGTGACACTGAGTTCCCATTACAAATCCTAAATCCCAGCTGCCTAGACTTGGAGGCAGCATGGCATTGAAGTCAAGAGCCAAGCCCTGGATTCAGACAGATCTAGTATGCTTTCTGGTCTGCCATATACTTATATTGTGGAAGAGCATTTGATGACCTGGAGAAGCCTAGATAATGTCTTAAGAGAAAAAGAATGCAGGGGTGCCTGGGTGGCTCAGTCAGTTGGGCGTCTGACTTTGCCTCAAGTCATGATCTCACAGCTTGTGGGTTTGAGCCCCGGGTTGGGCTCTGTGCTGATGGCTCAGAGACTGCAGCCTGCTTCAGATTCTGTGTCTCCCTCTTTTTCTGCTCCTCCCCCACTCACACTCTGTCTCTCTCTCTCTCTCTCTCTCTCTCTCAAAAAATAAACATTAAAAAAAGAGAGAAAGAGTGCAATACAATACAATTCCATTTTTCAAATGTTCAAGGACATTTCCCCACAGTGACACACAGCCTAAGAAGTTGCACATCAGACAGTCTCCATGTTTCCAGGTAGTAGGTTTTGTTCGTGTTATTCTAGGTTTTTGAAATTCCCTATGATAACATGTTGTTCATATATTCATTTATCAACTATTCATTGAGTGCCTTCTATGCAACAATCACTAGATTAGTTATTGGGCACACATTAGGGGTTAAGGGTGGGGGTGAGAAATAACCAGATCCAGGCTATGCCTTTGTGAAAATGAGTCATGTGACAAAGGAGAAAAATGATTATATTATACATGCATAGAGAGAAGGTTCATACTTATGTAATGGTAAAATCAATAAAATTCCAATAAATAAATGGAAAAGGTTATGGGTACAGAAAATATAATGAAAGAAAAGAGAGGCAAGGTGTCACTAATCCTCATAAGATTTTTGTCTCCCTCAAAGAACAATAAACCCCAGACCCTACTTCCTGAGGATTCCCATCGTGTCTTCCTCAAAATTAATAAATCATAAATGGCTCAGCTGTCAAAAGATCACCTGCCCCTTTAATGATTATTCACTAGGCTATTGATTACTGCAGTTGAGAGGGCAAGAGAAATGATTTCTCTTCCATCACTTCTACTTAACAAGCTAATCATCAGGAATGGAAAAGAACTAACCCCTTTAATTAAAGACATGGACTCCTAATTCTGTTTGGTGTGCGTCCCTTCTTACAAAGCCCACGCATCCTCCTGAAGACAGAACCCTTTCCTCCTAGTTTGGAGTTCCCAATTTGCATTCTCGAGGCACCAGAAAACCCTGATTCAAAACTGTCTGTACTCAGGTCTGGGTCTTTTCCCCCAAGGACTGTTAGGTGGGGCTTATTGAGCCTCTGAAGCCTCCTGGCCTCTACCTGATGGAATGGATAAAGGAAAAGGACACGCAGTGGGACATGGTGGGATTCAGTCATGAGCCACTGTCAGCAACAGTGAGTCAGAGTTCGGAACTGATGTTAACATACAAAAACCCCCCACTACCTCGTGTTTTAAAATATTTCATTCTCAGGGCCCCTGGGTGGCTCAGTCAGTTAAGCGTCTGATGTCGGCTCATGTCATGATCTCACAGCTCATGAGTTCGAGCCCCGCGTCGGGCTCTGTGCTGACAGCTCGGAGCCTGGAGCCTGCTTCAGATTCTCTGTCTACCTCTCTCTTGCCCCTCCCCCGTTCACGCTATCTCTCTCTCTCTCTCTCTCCTTCAAAAATAAATAAACATTAAAAAGTTTTTTTAATAAAATAAAATATTTTATTCCCTTTCTTTTTAAACATTTGCAAAAGGGAGTAGTGAATTAGAGACAACTCAAAACCCCAAATCTCTTTTGGAACTGGACAGTGTTGGTGAAACTGAGAACTCTTCTGGGGAGGGGAAGTTTTTTAAGTCCTGGTAATCTTTCCTAAGTTTTGTTTAAATTTCAAGTGATGACCTTGGATTCTTTGTTTTGTTTCTTCAATTCCACGTATGATTGAAATCATATAGTATTTACCTTTCTGTGACTGATGGAGGTCAAGGAGTGCACTTGTCATGAGGAGCACCAGGTGTTGTATGGCTGTGTTGAATCACTATATTTACCTGAAAGTAATAATTTTACACTGCATGTTAACTATACTGGAATTAGAATTAAAACTTAAAATAAAATATAAATAAATAAATAAATAAATAAATAAATAAATAAATTTCAAGTGTTAATAAGAAGGGCACCTCACAAATCATCATTAAACCTTTGGTACCCATCAGGCTATTCAACCCTCTAGATCATGAAGCATGTTTTTCAGTCTTATGAAAGAGAAAAAGTTTTCATCCTAGAGGGGCAATAAAATGTTATGTCAAAAAGAGGCTCCTTTTCCTTTCTTTGGCAGGAACATCCAACTTGGGAAACTTACCGCTTATGATCGGGCAAAGCCAATTTTTTAGATTTACCAGACAGTCTGTCTCAATCTGATTAGTTAGGAAAATAAGGAGAGCATGTTTAGCTCTCTGTGTCCTAAACATTCTGGAACTCCCTGCTTTCTCTTACCTTCCTAGAGATATGATTAATTTGTTCAGAATTACAGAATATGATAATTCTGTTTAGAATAACAGAATATGATAATCCTGTTCAATAAACAGAAAGTACTTTCAGGCCCAAGTGATTTGCCTTCCAGTTTTGCTTTAATGAAAGCTGATTCTCTGCCTACGTGGAGACTCCCATTTCTCTTGACACATTGTCTCTTTCCATAATTCCATTAGGATATATTCTTGTCAGACCTGCTTGATGGGCATACTGCCCAGAGCAGGGCCCCCCACTTTTCGGAGGCCTTCAATCTGATTCAGGAGCTCTAGGCTCACCAGGGTTGGGGAGCTCCCAGCAAGGAGAGCCGTCCCCACCAGATCTTGGAAGGGAAGCTAGGGCAAGCCACTCAGGAAGAGTGGGGATGATGATGACTTCAGCTGCTGACATCTGCCCTCCTTGGCACACACACATGTTCACCTCCAGGCCTGGCACGCACACACACACATGGTCACCTCCAGGCCTGGCAGGCACACACACGTTCACCTCCAGGCCTGGCACGCATACACACATGTTCACCTCCAGGCCTGGCACACTGGGGGAAAGTCGGGAATTGCTGGTATTTGGACCAGTGAGAAGGGCTTGAGGGTCAGTGAAGAAGTGAGTCTATGGCTCCCTATAGCCCAACTGCCTCTAGCATGTCCCAAATCTGCTTCCCAGCTTCCACCAGAACTGCCCATTTTTCCAACTCTGTGGGAACATTTTTCCAATCCTGTGGGATTGGACTTCCCAACAGGTGGAGAGTCATCAGGGAAGGAAATACCTTGTGTTTCCTCAGGACTTCGCCCCATCGCATCCCCGGCGAGATGTAACAGCTCCAAATCCTGGCTCTCTTCAATGCATCAGGGTCAACACCCTGCCCTGCCTCTCAACTAGTACTCCTGCCTGTTTGACTCAAGATGCTTCCCCTCCCACGGATGATGTGAGGGGGGACTTTTGTGTTTGTTGTTTTGTTTTGTTTCTATTCTCAACAGTTTGGGCTCTCTTTTCTGCATGAAACACTTGTAACAGTAATATTTCTGTTTTTAAAATAAAGATTTTAGTATTATTCAGGTATGGCAGTATTCAGTATTCAGTATTCAGGTATGGCAAGACCAACAGATCAGAGAATGCTGCCATTAACAAAATAGGTTTTTACTCACAGATCCTAAAGAAATGGGGCACCCCATGCCACGGGGTGGGGTTGTCAGCACCCAGTGATGTGCCCAGGTCAGGAGGCAGAGGGAGTGAGGTTCTGAAATGTGAACAAGAGCCTTTATTGTGATCTCCAAGGGAAGGAGCAGCGAAGCAGGGAAAGCAGGCTTAGGAGTGGTTGGTTTGCTTCTTTTTCTAATGTATTAAATGATATGTATACATTTGATAAAAGCCATCAGCAAAACTGAACTCCATTTTGGGAATTTGAGGGGACAGTCTTCATCGTTTCAATTTATTTATATACATTATTCTATTTTATTTCTCTATTTCTTCTCAGATCCACTTTGGAATGTATATTTTCTTAAAAACGTTTATTTTTATTTATTTACTTTTAACATTTTCTCATTCTTTCTTTCTTTCTTTCTTTCTTTCCTTTCTTTTTATTTTTAGATAAAGAGAGAGAGTGTGTGAGCAGGGGAGAGGGGCAAAGGGAGAAAGAGAATCTTAACCAGGCTTCATGCTCAGGAGGAAATGATCGGTAAAGCAAGACCCTGCCCCAACCACACACCTGCCAGCAGCCCCCAGCCCCCAGCCCGGTGCTCCAATCCTTCCTCTCCACAGCCCCTCCGACTCAACTTCCAGGCAGAACCAGCCAAGCTTGCTTCCTCACAGTTGCACAACTGGAAGTTGACCTGTGGATGAAGAAAACCACGGGTGTCCGGTACGTTTTCCTTTGCAGGTCTCTCAGGGCCATGACCTGGAGGGACCTTTCCGGGCACCAGGTCTGGCTTTTCTTGCATCCCCATGGGGCGCCCAACGGGGAGGGCGCAGTATAAATCCCGGCCACCTCTCCCAGTAGGCAGGGACCTGCAGTTCTGCTCCACTGGGACTCAGGTGAGGGGCGACTCCAAGGACTGATTTGTGGAAAAGAACTGACTGTAAATTCCTTTCAAAATAATCATTCTGTTCTGATTTGTCCTGTATGAGGTCTGAGCTGGCAGGATGACACACAGTAAATGCTTGTTGATTGATGACAGGCCACTCCAGGCAGGGACAATCTGGTCCCAACTGCCCTCTTCCTCCATCAATGCCGCCTTGGGGACTCTCAGCCAGCCGGGCAGTCAGGGCTCACGGGGCCAGAATTAGGGCTGTGGCTCTGAGTGGGGACCGGCTGTAGGGTTCCCACGCGGGCTCCTAAGAGTCTCCTGAGAACCACTGGAATTTGCAGCAGTGACTCCGTGACATGCAACTCCCAAAGGGGGATGCGCGGGCCCTGTCCTTGCCCCCTGACCTCTCCTTCCTTTCAGCACCATGAAGCTTTTCACGGGCCTCATCTTCTGCTCCTTGTTCCTGGGTGTCAGCAGCCGATGGTATTCATTCTTTGGAGAGGCTGCTCAAGGTAAGCACTGGAGGGGGGGTGGCATCCGTGGGCCACTGGGACTCACCCCGAGCACATGCAAGGGGTGGACCTACTGCCTTAGGTGTGTTGTCCTAAGTGCTAGAAGGTGCCCGTGTCTGGGGAGCTTTTCATCAAGCGGATTGAAAACCAGAGGATCTGTGTCCGTCAGTTACTAGAGAGGGAGCAATCATCATTCCCAGCTGAAGCTTCAGTTTGGATAGTAGAAACAGAGTAAGTCTTGCAATGGCAGAGAATTTTCCCCAGACACATTGCACAAAGCATGATTAAAACTGTTCGTCTTTTCTTCTTCTTTGCCTCTCCCTTCGTTCATCGCTTCCTCCTTTTCTTCCTTCCTCCCTTCCATCCTTCCTTCCATTTCCTACCTGGATCAAACCAGAGACACCTTCAGCTCAGCTCTCACTGATGCTTCCTATCCTCAGTGACACTGCCCCTGTTCCCTACCCCTTCCTAGCATTTTACTTGACCAAAATAAAAAATAAATAAAAATGAGGAACTAATAACATCTACCAAGCCTGCACTAGGCAATTTAGGGTGACCAACTATCCTGGTTTGTTTGGGCCCGAGGAGTTTTCTATGACACTCTCAGGGCTCACTGGGATAGTTCTAGGCGAACGGGGACACTTCTGGTCAAGCTGGCACACGTGGTCACTTACTATGACTTCAGAACACCTCGGGGAGGCAGACATCGTCCTCCACTTGAAGGGGACAAAACTGGGGTTTAGAGCAGCCGAGTCCATTGTCCAGGGACTAACTGCCAGTCAGCAGGTGGCCAAGAGGAGGTTGGAACCCAGCTGCACGTGAGGCCCGAGTCCTTGCCAGGCAGCTTCCTAAAGCTGGGTGGCTATCGATCTCAGCTACGGGTCAGAATCACTCGGAGAGCATGAAAGCTAGTGATGCCTGAGATCCACCCCCAGAGTCTGAGGTACTTGGGCCGGGTGTGACCTGGTCACCGGGACTTCAGAGGCTCCCAGGTCATCAGAAGGTGCAGCCAAGTAGGGCTGATGGGCCACGGCTCGACCCCTTGCTTCCTCAAGCTGCCGATATCATCGGTACAGCCTGTTTAGAAGGTTTTCAGGATGCCGTTTATGCCCCTACCACCCAGAGGGACTCGGGTCCCAGTTATGCGCACTCATTCTGCAAGTATCCATCTCCTGGGCCTCAGGGCAGAAGTGCTGTATGCCTGGGCCTTTCCCAGAAGGTGCCTTCTTGTCACCTCCTCACTTACCACGTCCCCTGGACCTTGTCACACGCGGCTTCATTTTACAGCAGTGCTGCCCGACCGAGGGCACTTTTGGACCCTGGGGACAGTTGGCAATGTCTGGAAACGCTTCTGCTTGTGACCCTCAGGGAATATGTTGCCCACCTCTAGTGCGGAGAGGTCAGGGATGCTGCTATACATCCTACGATATCAGAACGGCCCTGAGCAACAAAGAATTGCCCCAAATTTCAGGGGCGCTCAAGTTGACAAGTCCTGTTCTGTGATACCTCCTTTCTCTCGTTTAAACAGCTCAGGCAGAGCCCTAAGTGAGAGGCAGACATAGACCCGCAGGGACAACACAGCTGTGCCCCACCCACACGACTCCCACTAGAGAAAGCTGGAGAAACCACCTAGGATGCAGACTTGTCTTCTCAGCCTGTGCTATCCAAGGGGACCAGGCAGAAATCTGGAGTCAGTGGCAGATTTGTCATCCCTGATTCTTCTCTGAGGTGTGCCAGAGGTTTTCTGTTCACGTGATATCCCTTTTGCCGTGACCTTTTCTCTCAGGGGCTTGGGACATGTGGAGAGCCTACTCTGACATGAGAGAAGCCAATTACATAGGTGCAGACAAATACTTCCACGCCCGGGGGAACTATGATGCCGCACGGAGGGGACCTGGGGGCGCTTGGGCGGCCAAAGTGATCAGGTAACACGGGCTCCTGGGGATGCAGGGCTGGGTGAGCTGAGCCTGGCTGCCTTGGACAGCCAGGAGGGGCCAAGCCCTGGAGAAGTCTCCTGTAGACACTGTGGCTCCTCCTTCTCTTGCCCACCCTCCCCTCTGCGCCCAGTGTTGGCGTGAGTGGCTGATGGGGTCAGAGCAAGGCCAGTGGGAATGGGTGATTCCCGACCCTCCCCCTATGGGTGCTGTTCATCCAGTAAGGGATCAGCCTGGGCTGAGATGCTGTCTCTGGGCCAGGGGGTCAGTGTTTTAGCCCCTCTTTCCTTGGCTCCTGTCAGCAGCTCTCCCTTGCAAAGAAGAGAGATGGGGGTTATGGGCAATTGCTCCTCAGCCCCCTAACTGATCTCCTACCTGCCTTCCTCCATTCCAGCGACGCCAGAGAGAGTTCTCAGAGAGTCACAGACTTTTTCAGGCACGGAAGCAGCGGCCACGGAGCAGAGGACTCGAAGGCTGACCAGGAAGCCAATGAATGGGGCCGGAGCGGCAAAGACCCCAACCACTTTCGACCTGCTGGCCTGCCTGACAAGTACTGAGCTTCCTCTTTGCTCTGCACTCAGGAGAGGGGCTGGGAGTCCCCTGAGGGCAGGGACACGGAGTCATTGAGGTCTCTGTCCACAGAGGCTGATGGAGGGCACCTGACAGGTGTCTAATAAATGATTAAGAGATTGTTGAAAAGTGTGTGTTATTCTTCGATGTAAGGACTGTTCGTTCATTCTCAGGGGTGATGGACAGACACCCAGGTGCAGACACTCAGGTGCAGGCCGAGCCTGTGCCCATGTGGTTGGTGTGGGGGAGACCATGTCAGACGCCCTGCACCCACCCTTCCCGGATCTGACCTGCTGCCCTGTCCAGGCCCTTCTGCTTACCCTGGTGCTCTCTCCATGTCCCTCCGTGTCCACACCCCTCTCTCCTGCCAATCGTGTCCTGTCTCCTTCTCTGTCCTCAGCTTCCAGTTCCCTTTGATTTGTTCCTCAGTGGTACCTGTCCCTGGGGGCAGAGACACAGCCATGGGAGGATGCGACTCTCGAATCCTTCTCTGGCCATGGCCACCTTGATCTTGTGTTGCTGCTGCTGTTGTTGTTTTTTACATTTCTGTAAGTTTATTTATTTTTGAGAGAGAGAGAGAGAGCAGGAGGAGAGGCAGAGAGAGAGAGAGAGAGAGACGAAATGAAGCAGGCTCTAGGCTCTGAGCTGTTGGCGCAGAGCCCTCTGCAGAGCTCCCACTGACAAACCGAGAGATCAGGAGGTGAGCAAAGTCAGACGCTTAAGAGACTGAGCCACCCAGATGCCCTTTTCCTGACCATTTTATAATGCGTCCTTCCCATGTGACACTGTTATCACATTTCTACACTGCAGTTCCTCAGTTGTAACCTGCCATTAGGAGCTTCCATAGCAACTGATCAGGGTCGAGTCCACCCACTGGGTGCTGGAAGCTCCATTTTCCTGGTTGTCTGTCCTTCCTCTCCAACTCCTGCTCCCTGGGGTCCCAGCTCTATCCTGAGCCACCCCTTTAATGGAGCCCCTGCTGCTCCTCCATTTGCCTTGTGTTCTCTCATTCTTCGGGCAATCAATTCTCCTTTCTAATTTTGATTACCCTGCACAGCATTTTTCAGTGCACTATTGTGTGGGGAAGAAAACCTTTCTTACCAGGAGTGACACTGGAAACAGGCAGAAATTTCCAAGTTTGCTACACACCTCAAAGCTGCCAGATTGCACAACCTTGGAAAGTAGACGGGCGTGAAGAAGGAGCCTGATGTTCTGGATGCTGTGTGCTGGCCAAAAGGAATTTCCCAAATCTCAGTGTTTTTGCTTCACACCTGCTTTCCCACCCACTCCCCTAGCAGAGTGTCAGTATATATAATGCCAGCCCCCCTCGCAGGCAGGAGACACGGGCAGCTCAGCCTCACCAGGAGCCTCGGCACGAAGGGACAGCCAAAGGTGAGGTGCTAGACTTTCCTACACTTTCCTTCTTTGCAGATTCTCTTACCCGAAGGCGTTCTTTCGCTGTGTCCTCACTCTCTGCTTCCTTCCTGAATCTACTCTCCTGGCAATTTGAATTCTCCAGATGTGAATACTTTCTGGGATTGGGATTTGGTCGTGTACTTTCTCTGTGGGAGTCACGGATGGGTAGAGCAGGCGTTCTGCAAATATGTGTGCCATGTCCCACAATCCTCATTTTACAGATGGGTACACGGTCACAAAATCCCCAAAGGCCTCTTTGGAACCTTTCCGGACAGCGGGTTTCAGGGCTCCTAGGGGACGACTGAAATGGCAAGTGGTTTATATTAGAAGCGCAGCGCGATCTCTCATACCGGGATTCCTATGGGGCAAATGGCAACGGAGAACTGGACCCTCTGTTCTATGTATCGTGTGTCACCTGCGTATATATGTGTATACACATTGCCTATTTCTTTCTACCTACATTTATACACACATGTGTATATACACGGGTGTATACGTACACATATGTGTGTATATATGCAGGTATGTGTATAGATAAATAGATATCGGTAACATCTAATAATAAGTAGACGTAGGTAATAGATAAGATACAGGTGTGGGTCCACGCGCCTCCCCCCGAAAACCCCAAACCAAACCAAACCAAAAGTGTGTCCTCCTTGTGTGTCTCTGTGACTCTGCTGCAGGATGAAGCTTTTCGTGGGCATCCTGTTGTGCTCCCTGGTCCTGGGCGTCAGCAGCCAAAGATGGCTCACGTTCCTCAAGGAAGCTGGTCAAGGTAAGGACCAAAGGATGGCGGTCCGGGGAAGGCAGCAACTGGCCCCCCACCAGAATTGACCACAGTGGAGGCCACATCCCCACAGGGCAAAGGCCACAAGTGGGAAGAAAAGCAGCATGGTTTGCAAGATAGCAGTTTCCCAGGCTTTTTTGAACAATTGAACCACATCTGGCATTATAACTTTGTGTATATTTAAGGTGAATGCATGTTAATGACACATTTGTTTACTTAATATGATTGGCATTGTGGCTATAGAGAGCACCTCTATCACGTGACAAAATTATCCTTTCCCTTTACTAGTTGAGATAATTAAGTTCTAGACTGTAGCAAGTTTGCTAATTATGATACGGTAT
The DNA here is from genome assembly GCF_018350215.1 of Panthera leo. NCBI lineage: Eukaryota > Metazoa > Chordata > Mammalia > Carnivora > Felidae > Panthera > Panthera leo. The sequence continues at coordinate 74,159,013 of NC_056688.1, read as the reverse complement.
TGATTTGCCTTCATTTTACTGTGCGCTAGATGTCTAGAGCTTATTTTCTACTGGTGGTTTTTCCCCTTAAATGACATGTGTCCTATCCCTCCAGCCCTGGCCCTTCTGGCCAGCATTGCACTGTTCCATGGGGATCCCCAGGACGAAGGTCACATAAGCTTTGGGTTTTAACTTGCAGCAGAGCAGAAGACATCTGGGGTCCAGGGCGCCTGCTCCCCACTCACAACTGGGACTCCATTGCCACCTAGTGGGAAACCGGGGACAGCTCATTGCTGTGTCTCAGCCATGAAGTGGGTGCATCAAACTTGTGCTCTTAGTAACTACAACCAACAGTAGCTGAGCTCAGCCTGTCCCAGGCACTGTTCTAAGAGCTTTACATGTATGAATGAATCCTAAACAGTAGAAATAATAAACACATAAAATGAAGATAAGGCATTACATGGATATTACATAAACTATGATTACACTCGACACTAGGTCTTTCTCTTTTGCCTACTACATTACTTTTTTTTTTTTAATGTTTATTTATTTTTGAGAGAGAGACAGAGTGTGAGCAGGGGAGGAGAACAGAGACAGAGGAGACACAGAATCCAAAGCAGGTTCCAGGCTCTGAGCTGTCAGCACAGAGCCCGATGCAGCGCTCAAATTCACGAACCGTGAGATCGTGACCTGAGCTGAAGTTGGACATTTAACTGACTGAGCCACCCAGGCACCCCATACATTACTTTTTTAAAGTCTGCATTTTATGTAGCCTGCTCAGATTCCTTCAGTCTGTAACTGTCTGATCTTCCTCTTAGCTTAGTCGCTTTACTGTTTTTGTCCCAGCCTTCCGAAGGCCCAGAGAAGTGATAGCATATTGAACACCTACAATCTTCTAGAAGTTATACGTGCATTTTTCTCAGTACATCTGCATAACCACCCTGCGGATGGCAATATACTCCTGCATTTACTGGGAGGACGCTGAACTTTAGAGCTGGGGGACCAGTTGTACTTTTTCTGCGTCTGATGACCTGTTTTTGTAAATCTCTCTAGGGGAACTCCCCTTTACCACCTGCTGGTTGACTTCTGACAGTTGCCTGGGTGCCAAACATGCCCCAGACTTTCAGAAATACTCAGGACCAAGTTGTCTTCAAGCTGCCCACAGGGATGAATTTCTCCCCTTGACCTGGTTGGGAGCCCTCTGGGTCAGCAGCCTCCCTCTGACTTGCCTTTGTTCTGATGCCCCAGTCACAGGGTTCCCTGCGTCTGTCCAGGTAGAGGTCATCGCAGGACAAAGCATCCTTTAAAGACCATCCCACCTCTTGTTCACACACATCCCACAGCCAAACATAAAGTAGCAACAGTACTCAGAATGGAATCAAGCAGAATAAAACGCACCAAGGGTGCTTCTCATAACATTCACCCAGGGAAGTGAAATGTAAAGGAATACTCATCCCAGCCAACATCCTCTCCAAGGATTTTGTCAAAGACTGAGATCTTAGAATCGGTGGGAGGAAAATGTCTTTTCCTCTATTTTGCCAAGACACGATCACCTTCATCTCATCATTTGCTTTCCTTTCCAGGGACTAAAGACATGTGGAGAGCCTACTCTGACATGAGAGAAGCCAATTACATAGGTGCAGACAAATACTTCCACGCCCGGGGGAACTATGATGCCGCACGGAGGGGACCTGGGGGCGCTTGGGCGGCCAAAGTGATCAGGTAACACGGGCTCCTGGGGATGCAGGGCTGGGTGAGCTGAGCCTGGCTGCCTTGGACAGCCAGGAGGGGCCAAGCCCTGGAGAAGTCTCCTGTAGACACTGTGGCTCCTCCTTCTCTTGCCCACCCTCCCCTCTGCGCCCAGTGTTGGCGTGAGTGGCTGATGGGGTCAGAGCAAGGCCAGTGGGAATGGGTGATTCCCGACCCTCCCCCTATGTGTGCTGTTCACCCAGTAAGGGATCAGCCTGGGCTGAGATGCTCTGTCTCTGGGCCAGGGGGTCAGTGTTTTAGCCCCTCTTTCCTTGGCTCCTGTCAGCAGCTCTCCCTTGCAAAGAAGAGAGATGGGGGTTATGGGCAATTGCTCCTCAGCCCCCTAACTGATCTCCTACCTGCCTTCCTCCATTCCAGCAACGCCAGAGAGAATTCTCAGAGAGTCACAGACTTTTTCAAGCACGGAAGCAGCGGCCACGGAGCAGAGGACTCGAAGGCTGACCAGGCTGCCAATAAATGGGGCCGGAGTGGCAAAGACCCCAACCACTTTCGACCTGCTGGCCTGCCTAACAAGTACTGAGCTTCCTCTTTGCTCTGCACTCAGGAGAGGGGCTGAGAGCCCCCTGAGGGCGGGAATAGTTCCTAAGTATAATTACTGAATCCTATATTTCCTCCTACAACATACTTTATAAAAAACACATAGAAGCATTAATAAATGGTTGTGAAATCCAATTTGTCATTGTCATGTGGAAACATCAAATGACAGCCTTTTGGGTCCCTTTAATGCCATGAAGATGATCAATTTACCTTATCACTTTTTTTCCAAGGAGATAAGGCACTAAAAAACCATAATACTAATTTCGGTAAAATATATGCCCATAATAGGGGCCATATAATGCAGACTATATATTGACTCTACAGGTCAGGCCCTGGCCAGAGAAAGTTCTGAATGCTTGTTTTCAACAGGCCAGTGCTGCAGCCATCCCCACCCTAGCTTTTGGGTATATCTGCGGATACTTTTGCTTGACGTGTGATTGGAGGTCATTTGGAGGATGGGCCAGAAGTACACATAGCTTAGTATGTATAGAACAGGGCTGCCAACAGAGAATCATCCTGAGTCTTGCTTGACTTTTGCAGTGTCCTATCAGACATGTATTTAGACAGAGTGACATTTACTGTGAATGTGATGAAGCTTCAGCTTCAAAGTCTCTTCACTTCTACAGAATTATTCCAAGACCCATGGAGATGCCCTCGGAAAGGATTAATATGGTCAATTACTTTGTAAAATCTGCAGAAGTGAAATATTTTAACTGAAGCAGTTAATGCCTCTGTGTTCACGCCAGCATTCTACCATCACTTTTCCTCTTGTGTTGAGTGGGTCTGGAGTGGGCACAGGCATTTTGGGGATCCGACTAAGGAGAAGTTGAATTGGGAATAGAAGTTGTTTGCATTTAGTGAGACATATTTCTGTGGCATTTAAAAAAAATGTTTATTTATTTAGAGAGAGAGAAAGAAAGAGAGTGCATGTGCTTGCATGACTGGGGGGAGGGGCAGAGATCGAGGGAGAGAGAGAATCCCAAGCAAACTTGGTGTTGTCAACATGATGTGGGACTAGGTCTCTCTAACCAGGAGATCATTACCTGAGCTAAAATCAAGAGTCAGATGCTTAACTGACTGAGCCACCCAGGCATCCCTATTTATGTGGTTTTCAGCTACTTCCAAGTATCATTAAAGGCAGAATTATCTTTTTATTTGTCATTATAAAAAATTATCTTACGAAGTCATTGTCATGTAAAGAGAAGATCAAAGATAATTCAGAAAACACTATATTAAAAATGTTGTAAGGGTGCTTGGTGGCTCAGTTGGTTAAGTGTCTGACTCTTGATCTTGGCTCAGGTCATGATCTTGTGGTTCATGAGTTCAAGCCCCACATCAGGCTCTGTGCTGATGATGTGGAGCCTGCATGGGATTCTGTTCCTCCTTCTCCCTGCCCCTCCCCTGCTTGCGTACTCTTTCTCTCTCTCAAAAAAAAAAATAAACATACAAAATTTTAATAAAAAAGGTTGTAAACATACAAAGCACAGAGGATTTTTAGAGCATGATGCAATAGAGGGGGATATACATTATTATAAATTTGCCCAACCCCATACAGTGTACAATACCAAGAATGAACCCTAAGGTACACTCTGGGTGATAATGATGTGCCAGTGTAGATTCATCAATTGTATCAAATATTCCAGTCTGGTGGGAATGCCGATAATGAGGAAGCTATGCATGTGGTCAGTTTATATGGGAAATTTCTGTACCTTCTGCTCTTAATATTGTTGTGCACCTAGAACTGCCCTAAAAATAAATCTATTAAAAGAAAGAAAAAGGATTGTAGAAGTGTGTTGGGCTGTTCATTAATATAAAATATTTGGATATTTTTCTGGATTTTGTGATGTTTTATTTATTTAAAAAAAGTTTTTTAACGTTTATTCATGTTTGAGAGACAGAGCGTGAGTGGAGGGGAGGCAGAGAGAGAGGGAGACACAGAATCTGAAGCAGGTTCCAGGCTCTTTGCTGACAGCACAGAGCCCGACACAGGGCTCGAACTCGCAGACTGAGAGATCATGACCTCAGCTGAAGTCGATGCTTAACCGACTGAGCCACTCAGGTGCCCCTTTTTTTGTGATGTTTTAAATATTATTTGGCTATTTCAAATTGATCACTTTTTTCCTATTCTAAATAAATATTTCCTATTGTAACTAATTTAATATTTGTAATTTGATATTTTTCTTCCTAAAGGAGGCTCCCCAAATTGCATAATTCAGGCCGCACAAAACCTGGGTCTGCCTTTACCTATGCACACAGTGAAAAAAATGTTTGTAATTATTTGAACCTGGGATCCAACTGTATTTTACATGTTAATATAGAGGTTTGAAAAAAATTTTTTAAACGTTTATTTATTATTGAGAGACAGAAAGAGAACAGAGCATGAGCATGGGAGGGACAGAGAGAGGAATAGACACAGAATCTGAAGGAGGCTCCAGGCTCTGAGCTGTTAGCACAGAGCCTGATGTGGGGCTGGAACTCACAAACCCAGCGAGATCATGACCTGAGCCAAAGTCAGACGCTTAACCGACTGAGCCACCCAGGCATCCCAGCATAGATTATTTTTTGTCCGGTTTTAATATATCTTAGAATTTTCTGGAAGTGCAATTGCTATGTAAGCTGGAACTTCGTTTTGGTAGAAATTTTATCATTCTTTGTGTATGATTTTGAGAAGCACAGTCTCGGGGCGCCTGGGTGGCTCAGTTGGCTAAGCGTCCGACTTCGGCTCAGGTCGTGATCTCCCAGTTTGTGAGTTTGAGCCCTGCGTGGGGCTCTGGGCTGACAGCTCGGAGCCTGGAGCCTGCTTCAGATTCTATGTCTCCCTCTCTCTCTGCTCCTCCCCTGCTCACGCTCGGTCTCTCTCTCCTTCAAAAGTAAATAAGAACATTAAAAAAAAAAAAAAAAGAGAGAGAAGCACAGTCTCTGATGGAATAACACCTCTGTCATTCTGCATATCTAACTGGTGGGTTCACAGTGATTTGATGTAGCTGTGCTAACACTGGAGACTTCTATTATGTCTTTTAGTATTTAAAATACTAAAATACGTGTCGTTTTATTTTAAATTAATTCTATTTCGTTTAGGGAATCATTAATTTAAAAATCTTAAAATACATAATTTTAAATTAATTTTGTTTTTCCTTTATGTGAGGGAATGATATTAATATTTTTGAAATTACATGTTGAGGTAGATAATATCATCTATAAACGTCTTTCATCAAAGTAAAGTAGATATGGGAAAATATTTATTGCAGGGTGGGGGTAGTAGCATTGGGTCTGAGGTTGAATACCATCGAACTAAATAGAAACACGAACTGAAAATACATGGAGTTGTAGTGTTGGCGATCTTCCTGGTAACTTATATCTTTCCCAGGATTCCAACCACACCTGGGAGAAGAATGAGCGCCTGATGTCTTTAAGAATGTCAACGGTGCCCAGAGATCAGGGGGTCTACGACAGCTTCAAGATTCATGTCTGTACCAGAGACCGCTGTCCCCCATTGCCTGTCCCTTCCAATCTGGCTAAGAGCTCCTGGGGAGGTGGAATATCTGGTCCGCTGAAACTGGCAAATAACAGTTATGAATACGACCGCGGTTGGGTCCCAGAAAGGGAGGGGTCGTTGGAGATTAAGTCATCTGGGCTCCCAAGCCTGTGGGCACAGAGCAGGTACTCAGGCCGGCAGGGCTCCGGGCAGCAGAGGGCGCTGTAGCGGGAGCCGCACCGGGCGTGCCGGGCCCTCTGGCGCCAGCAGGCCTATCGCCTCCTCCGGCGGCTTCCGGCGCGGCTCCTCAGAACGAGTGGCGGTGAAGTCATGGATCGCAACCCTTCGCCGCCGCTGCCCAGTCGGGATGAGGAGGAGGAGGAGGGTGCTGGGGGAGACTGCATAGGGAGCACGGTCTACAGCAAGCACTGGCTCTTCGGTGTCCTCAGTGGACTCATTCAGGTGTGGAACGTCTCGCCTCGCGTGGGCTCCCTCCCTTTGCCCCAGCCCTTCGTCCACGCCTCTGGCAGCCCCCTCGGGCCCAGGGAGCCGCCATCCCCCTCCCCCACCCCGACGACCCTTCTCGGGGCCTCGCGCTTAGAGTCCTGGCCGCCTCTGCGGACCCCAAAACTTCGGGAGCCTTTCCCAGTACCTCTCAACACAACGGGAGATAAGTGACAGGGAGACTAGAATGCCTACGGTTAAAATATTTTACTTTTACAAATTCTCCGAAAATGTCTGATCACGTACATACATTGCTCGTGTTTTTGCTCTCCATTCCCAGTGTCGTTTCTGAAGCCTAGGACCCAATTTATTTCGTGGACGTTTGTTGTAGAAGAATAAATGGTGATTTGGAAGTCCTTCAGCTCTGATACCAATAGCGTGGCTTCGGCACCTGTTTTGGGCAGGTCACCTAACAGTTCAGAGCCTCGGTTTCTTTCTCAATTTCTATAAAGTGGGATGAAAATACCTTTGTTATTGTATATAGCGTTATTGTGTAGGATAAATAAGATTATCGTGGGCACAGAATGCTCACCATAGTGTTTGGCTTGTAGAAGCTCTCAGTACATGTGAACTTTCTTCTCCCACGTTTCACTGACTTCTTTACTTCCAGTCTCTGTCCTCACCAGTGCATCTTCTGTCTAGATGCCAGAATAATCGTCCTTAAACAAACCAACCAAAGAAAAAAAAAACCAAAATGTTTTTGGGAACTCCTTTTAGTTTCCTTTGCCTGCAGGAGAAAAATCCATATTTCTTAGCTTGCAGTACAGCTTTGCAACCTTCCCAGACACATCTGCCCATAACACACTCAACTACTCACCATTCCCCAAACATTGCCAGGCCGTTTTCTTAAATCTGAACTCTTGCACTTTCTTAGGTATGTTCTTTTCCCCCCTCTTCACAAACAAACTCCTGTTCTCCCTCAGAGGTTTAGCTTAAAGATTACCTCCTAGGAGAAGTTTGCCCAAACTCTCCAGGCATAGGTCATTGGTCCATTGTTTTGCTTTCACAACTCTGCCCACAATTCACTTGACTCCCATAGTCTTTTGCTGTGATTATTAGTTTACATGTGTTTTCCTCTCTAGGGCCTAAACTGCTTGAAAGCAAGGGCTTAAATTTATTCATTTGTGTATTTGTACCCCAGTGCCTCGTAACAGTATTTACTCCACGAATGTTAGATGAACGTTGGTCTACCCAAGGTAGTAATTTTTTTAAATTTTTAAAAGTGCAAGTGGGGGAGGGGCAGAGAGAGAGGGAGACACAGAATCTGAAACAGGCTCCAGGCTCTGAGCTGTCAGCACAGATCCCAATGCGAGGCTCGAACCCATGAACCGTGAGATCGTGACCTGAGCCAAAGTCAGACGCTTAGCCGACTGAGCCACCCAGGTGCCCCAGGTAGTGATTTTTTTTAAACAAGGTTTCTGCAAGAGAAGATACTTTGAGGACAGTGCCTTTGTGACTTGTGAGTGATTATAGGATAATATTACTTGATGAGTACTACGGGCAGCTTTTATCCATGTCATTTCTTCCTTTGTGTTGAAGATGGTTAGCCCTGAAAACACCAAATCCAGCTCAGACGAGGAGGAGCAACAGATGGAGCTCGATGAAGAAATGGAGAATGAAATTTGCAGAGTCTGGGATATGTCCATGGATGAGGTATGGGGTTGGAAATGAAACCGAAAAGACTGTTGGGGAAGGAGATGGTGAATGGATTTTTTTTTTTTTAAGTTTCAGTCCTTAAGTCTCTGGGGAAACACTTTAGTGTCTGTAGTCATATGGTACAGGGAATGAGCTGTAAATGCTAAACTTTTGTCTTGGGAGGGTAGAGGGTCTGAGCTGTCACTAGATTGGGGCTAAATATATAGTTCTCATGAATGCAGGAATGCTTGTAGTGCAGGAAAGTTCTGATACTTATCTATGTAAAGAGAATGCTGACCTTGTGTAGGAGACCACTGATGTACCATAATTAAATTAGAAGGGGACAAGAGGGAACCATGTGTGTATAAATTGCAAAATAACATTTTAACATTTGCATTGTACTCTGTAGCTCAGTGGCATTTTCATATGTATTATTCCATTTGTTTTTCACAATAACCCTGTGATACAGGTAGTACCCTTATCTTACAGGTAAGAAAAGAGGTGAGGGTTGCCTGGGTGACTCAGTTGGTTTAGTGTCTGACTCTTCATTTTGGCTCAGGTCATGATCTTGCAGTTTGTGGGATCCATCCCTAAGCTGGGCTCTGTGCTGACAGCGCAGAGCCTACTTGGGATTCTTTGTCTCCCTCTCTCTCTGCCCGTGTACACACGCTCTAAAAATAAACAAACACTAAAAAAAAAAAAGAGGCGAGAAGAGATTGACATACATAATCTCTCACTTAATTATTTGGACTTTTCCACTAGCTTCCTGATTAGAATCCTTGTTCTGGTCTTTTTACTTCCCTCTGTCCTCCACAATGCCATGAAAGCTCTCTTTTTCCTAAACACAGATTTAATTGTGTTCTGTCTTAAAAATTGTCCATGGCTGTTTGTTATCTTCAGCTGTTTTTTTGATACATTCTTATTGAGGTATAATTGACACCAAAAAAAGTGTGTATTCTTGAGGTGTAATTGATGTACAGAAATTGTTCATATTTAAAGTGCATAATTTGAAAAATTTTGATGTGTATACATGCATGAAGCCATCACTGTAATTAAGAAAGAGACATATCTAGGGGTGCCTGGGTGGCTCACTTGGTTGAGCGTCCAACCTCGGTTCAGGTCACGATCTCACAGTCCGTGAGTTCGAGCCCCGCATCGGGCTCTGTGCTGACAGCTCGGAGCCTAAAGCGTGCTTCAGATTCTGTGTCTCCCTCTCTCTGACCATCCGCCGTTCATGCTGTGTCTCTCTCTGTCTCAAAAATAAATAAACATTAAAAAAATTTTTTTTAAATAAAAAAAAAAAGAGAGAACGTACCTCTCACCCCCAAAAGTTTCTTTGTCTCTTTGTAATCCCTTCTTCTTGCCCTTCCCAGCCTCCACCCTCTCTGGGCAACCACTGATAGTCATTCTCACTTCAGAGCAATTTGCATTTTCTAGTGTTACATAAATGGGACCCCTTTTGTTGGAGGGGTCTGGCTCTTTCACTCAGCATCATTGTTTTAAGATTCATGCATTTTGTGTCTTTCAGTAGTTTATTTTTTTATTGCTGAGTGTTATTTCATTTTATGTAATATCATGATTTATTCATTTATTTCTCGGTTGATGGATATTTGAGTTGTTTGTAGTTTATTATAGTTAAAGCTGAATTTTTGTGTATAAGTATGTTATGGACATGTGTTTTCCTTCCTCTCGGCTAAATATCTAGAGTAATATGAGTCGTATGGTAGGTGTATGTTTAACTTTTTAAGAAAGTCTGAATTGTGTTTTTTACAGAGTGTGTAAAAAAATGTGTATTTTACAAAGTGGTTTTTATATTTTACATTATCATAAGCAGTGTATGAGATACAGTTCCACATTCTCCTCTTCCTCACCAACACTTGATGTCAGTCTTTTGATTTTAGCCATTCTAGTAAGTGTGTAGTGATTCTCATTGTGATTGTGATTTGGATTTCGCTAATTACTAATAATGTTGACAATATTTTCATGTGTTTATCTGCAGTCTGTGTATCTTTTGGTGCCTGTTTGACTCTTTTGCCCACTCTTTGTGTTGTTTTCTTAGTTGTTTTTATTTTTTTCTAAAAGTTTTATAACTTTAGGTTTTACTGGTAGGTCTGTGATCCATTTTGAGTTAATTTTTGCATGTGATGCAAAGTATGGATTGAAGTTTACTTTCTTTGCATATGGATGACCAGTTGTTCGAGCTCATTTTTTTTTTTTTTTAATTTTTTTTTTCAACGTTTTTTATTTATTTTTGGGACAGAGAGAGACAGAGCATGAACGGGGGAGGGGCAGAGAGAGAGGGAGACACAGAATCGGAAACAGGCTCCAGGCTCCGAGCCATCAGCCCAGAGCCTGACGCGGGGCTCGAACTCACCGCGAGATCATGACCTGGCTGAAGTCGGACGCTTAACCGACTGCGCCACCCAGGCGCCCCGTCGAGCTCATTTTTTAAAAAGACCGTCCTTTCCCCACTGAATTGCCTTTGTACCTTTGTCAAAAATCAGTTATCTGTATGTACATGTGAGCCTATTTTTGGATGCACTCTTCTGTTTCATTGATCTATTTGTCTGTCTTAATTCTGTTTTGATTGTTTTGATTTTTGTTGATTTATAATAAATCTTGAAATCAGGTAGTGTTGATCTTCCAACTTTGTTCTTTCTCAGAGTTGTTGTCGTTGTCCTGGGTCCTTTGTATTTCCATACTAATTTTACTATTTAAAAAAAATTTTTTTTTTATGCTCTGGTTTCTCTTCAAATTGCATAAATCTTTCGCCTTTTACTAAAAAAATTTTTTTAAATGTTTATTTATTTTGAGAGAGAAAGAGAGAGGGAGAGCGCCTGAGTGCACACGCAAGTGTGAGGGAGAGGCAGAGAGAGAGAGAGAGAGAGAGAGAGAGAGAGAGAGAGAATCTAAAGCAGGCTCCAGGCTCTAAGCTGTCAGCACAGAACCTTACGTGGGGCTTGAACTCAAGAACCATGAGATCATGACCTGAGCCGAATTTGGAGGAGGACTGAGCCATCTAGGCGCCCACCATACTAATTTTAGAATCAGTTTGTCAGTTTCTACAAAATGCCTGCTAGGATTTTGGCTGAGATTGTGTTGAATTTATAGATCATTTGGGGGAAGGATTGATAAATTGAACAGGTATATCTTTCCATTTATTTAGGTTCTCTCTAATTTCAGCAAAGTTTTATAGTTTTTCGTGTATAGGTATGTCACATCTTTTCTCAAATTTATTCCTAAGTATTTCATATTTTTGGATACTATTGTAAATGGTATTTTTAAAAATTTCAATATCTGTTCATTGCTGGTATATAGAAATATGGTTGATTTTGTGTGTCATATCCTGCAGCTGGTTTTCATTTATGAAGAGAAGTTTTACTACTTTTTCAATTTGAATTGCTTTTATTTCTTTTTCTTACATTTACTCTGGCCAGAACCTCCAGCATGAAGTTGACTAGAAGTGGTAAGGGGGGCATCTTCTTGTTCCTAATATGGTGGCAGAACACCTGGTCTTCCACCACTAAGTATGATGTAGTTACAGATTAAGAAAGTCCCCTTCTTTCCCTAGTATGCCTAGAGTCTTTATCAGGAATGGATTATGTATTGTGTTACACTTTTGATGAGTCAGTTGAGATGATCACGTAGTTTTTCTTTTTAGTTTGTTAATATGGTGTACTGAGTTGATTGATTTTCAAGGTGCTAAAATCTTGCTTAGAACGTTTATCTATCTTCATGAGAGATACTCGTTTTCTTGTCATTGTCTGGTTTTGGTACCAAGGTAATGCTGTCCTCATGGAGTGGGAACTTTTCCCTCTTCGTTTTCCAGAAAGAGTTTGTGCAGAATTAATAGTATTTCTTCCTTAAATATTTGGTGGAATTCACCAGTGAAGTCATCTGAGCTTGGAGTTTTTGTTTTTTGTTGTTTGTTTACTTTCAGTTTTGTATATTTACTACTTTTAAAAAAATAAGTTTTTTTTTTTTAAACAACAGTTTCATTAAGATATAACTCACTACCATAAAATTCACCATTTAGTGGTTTTTAGTATATTGTAGGAAAGATTTTAAATTCAATTCCTTTAAATAGGTATAAGGCTATTCAGGTTACTTTGGTAGTTTATGTTCTTCAGGGAATTTATCCATTTTATCTAAGTTGTCAAGTTTATTGGTGTAAAGTTGTTCAAAGTATTATGTTATTGTCATTTAATTATCTGTAGCATCTGTAGTGATGGCACCTCTCTTCATTCCTGATCTTAGTAATTTGTGTCTTCTGTCTTTTTCCCCTCATCATTCTGGCTGGAAGTTTAATTTATTGATTTCCCTAAAGGCTTTGTTTTGTTGATTTTCTCTGTTGCTTTCCTGTCTTCTATTTCATTGATTACTAATTTGCCCTTTTTTATTTTCCTCTCTTTACTCTGGTTTAATTTGTTGTTCTTTTTTAATTTCTCAAGGTGGAAGCTGAGGTCATTTGATTTGAGACCATTCTTCTTTTTTAATATAGGTGTATAACACTATAAATTTTCCTCTAACTATTGCTTTGGCAGTATCCCACAGATTCTGATATGTTGGGGTTTCCTCTTCATTTAGTTTAGTTCTAACTTTCCTTTAATTCTTCTTCAGCTGCTGAGTTATTTAGCAGTACATTGTCTAGATTTCAAATATTTGGGGGTTTTCAGTTATTTATCTGTTACTGGAGTCAGTGAACACTCTGCGTCTTTTTAAAAATATATTTAGACTTGTTTTATAGCTCAAAATGTGATCTATCTTGGTAAATGTTCCATGTTCACTTAAAACGAATGTGTATTTTGCTGTTGCAGGGTAGAGTGTACTATAAATGTCAGTTGGATCAAGTTGGTTGAGAGTATTGGTCAAGTCTTTTTTTCTACTTGCTCTACAATTATTGAGAAGCTATGATTTAAAAAAAATATTTTTTTAAGAGCTAGAACCCATTTTTTAAAATAAAATCTTAATGCGAAATCCTCAAATACATAATAGGTAAAACAGAGCTGCTCTTTGGAAAAGATTGTTGGTGGAAGGGAGGGTCATGTTCTTGGCCTCCTTTTCACCTTCTTAGGGTAGCTCTTGAAGCACTGCTAGAGAACTGAGCTGTCCACCAATAACTGGTATAAAGTCCTTCCAGTGTCACAGCCTTATCCCCTACCATTAGTGTTTGAGCAGGACCAGAGACTTGCAGATGCTTTCTGTGTTTTCATGTGTTCATGCTCTGTTCATGCCACTGTCTGCCTGGAATGGCCTCCAGCCAGCAAAATCTTTCTCATCTTATATGACCCAGCCTAAATGTCACCTCTCTGTGACACCTCCACAGACACTCCAAACAGAATTCGTCTCTTCTGGGCTCTCATGAAACCTGTTCACTCTGTTGCATAACACTTACCTTGTTATTTGGCCTTTGTGTCCTCTGATAGATTAAGTTCCTTTTCTTAAAAGCTTAATGTCACCTCTTTAGAGGTACTTTTCTCTGATACATCTGAAGTAGTCCTCTCCCATGTTGGCTTCTAGCACATACTATCTTGTTAATCTTATTTGTAGCACTTAGAAATTATGTAGTTCAGTTGTTTATGTGTTTATTGTTTATTTATCTTTCTAGAATAAAAACTCCATGAGACTGGGAACTTATCTAGCTTGTTCACTGTTGTGTCCCCCAGAGCCTCAAATAGTGCCTGTTACTTGTGTTTTTCAGTAAATACTTGAAGAGTGAATGAATGAATGCATGAGTGAGTGAATGAATGAATAGCTGGGAGGTAGCATTGGTGTGCTGGTTAAGAGTATGGCAGTCACACTCATCTGGATTCTGTTCTTCTGGATCTATTCTACTGATTGTATAACCTTGGGCAGGTTGCTTAACCTTATAAAACCTGTTTATTAGTGGAATGGGGCCAATAATAATGACTACTTCATAGGGTTTTGAGAATTAAATGAGATAGTGTGCAAACCACTTCACTGTACTTGGTATTTACAACTTGCTCAATAAATGTAAATTGCCATTATTATTATTATTATTGCTGTTGATATTGTTAGGTCACCTAACTCTTTGCTACCCTAGGAATTATTAACTGTCATTAAATAAATCAGTCCCTGCATGCCCTAAGAGTTGGCCACGTGACAAACAGCACTTTAAACACTTAGAGTGGGGAGCATCTGTTGCTGTGACTTTCAGTTTGGAGTGTGTCTTTGAAAATACTGTTTTCTCTGACTGTGCTCTCTTAATAATTATAGGATGTCGCTTCCAGTCAACAGTCATGCAGGTTACCTTGGTTTCAGCTGCTATGAAGGATTACTGCCTCTCTCTTTGAGGTGCCTTCAAGTCCCTTTGAAGAGCTTTTTCACCATAGCCTGGGTTTTAAGTTAAGCTATCGCAAATATACACTTCAAGTTTGGTGAAAATCTAAGGCAATAGACCACCAGAAACTTAATTTTATTTAAATATTGTGCAACACAGACATCCACAGCAAGCTGATTTAGTCTTGGAACATGCAAGATTGGGTCACATGTCCACTCCAGGTTCATTCACCGGTATGGTGTGTCCCTCTAGGCAGTATGGCCTGGGCAGACTCTAGGAAGGAGGTATGAAGCTGTAGTAGTTACGTCGTGATCAGAATTATTTTCTGTTGAGAATTTTGAAAACACAAATTCTCATTTGGGGCATGACCCAGTAGGAGTTTTTACCTGTTTCCCCCGTTGTGTTTTAAGCTCTTAGAAGACACTAGTTAATGAGTTTTACTCTTTTTCCTTACCTCACCGTCTATCAAGATACCTGGCAACCAGCAAATGTGTTTGAATGAGTTAATGAACATTGCTGGTAGATAGAAAGATCATTAAGGTAAATACATTTAGGGCAGAAAAAGAAGACAATCCCCTAGACTATCACAGTTTAGATTTGTTTATGGATTTTTTCCATTGCCTTGGGACCAGATAGCACAAAGACTCTTGAACGTTACTTTTGCATAATGATACAGTTCCTAACCTATGGCTTTTTTCCTTGAGCCTGAAAGGAGTTACACATAGAATTATTATTTTTTTTTATGTTTGTCTGTACTATGGGATTTAAAAAGGACTATTCAGCATCCAAATTAACACTCATTTTTTAATTTTCAGGATGTGGCTTTATTTCTCCAAGAATTTAATGCCCCTGACATATTTATGGGAGTATTGGCCAAATCCAGATGTCCTCGATTAAGAGTAAGTATGTACATTTTGAAAGCTTCCTCTTTGGAGCAGTAACAGTAGAAGTGCTAGAAAGATAGTCTTTAGGGACGCCTGGGTGGCTTAGTCAGTTAAGTGTCCAACTTCAGCTCAGGTCATGATTTCACGGTTCGTGGGTTCGAGCCCCGCGTGGGGCTCTGCTGTGCTGACAGCTCAGAGCCTGGAACCTGCTTTGGATTCTGGGTCTCCCTCTCTGTCTGCCCCTCCTGTGCATGTGCTCTTTCTCTCTCTCTCAAAAATAAATAAACATTAAAAAAAATCAGTAAATCAGGAATCAGGTTTAAGAACCAAAAAATTAACTTTGTAAAAAAAAAAAAAAAAAAAGACAGTCTTTAATTTTCTTACTGGCCACAAATCAGTCTACAGATTTTTATTGAACATTGCCTGGCACTAGGTAATATGCTGTTTGAAATTATTAGAGTCAAATCTTTAGATTTCGGTTGGATCAGGGAGATCAGTACTTTCATTTAACAGCTGTGGAAATCAGGCATAACTGAAGTTATGTTGCTAATATGTGGCAGAACAGGGAACATTGCCTGGACCTCCCATTTCTGTTGATTGCTCTTTTTTATAAATAAAATCCTCCATTCTTAAAAACCTTCATTCTGAACTCAGCCTGACTCTGAGGACTTTTCCATAATCTGAATCTAATTCATCTTTCCAGCATAAAATCTACCCTACAGATGGTCCTTCTAATTTAGCAAGGCCTGTCTACTCCTTGTCTCAGCTTACTGTGGTCATCACCATCTCCATGCCTCCCTTTATACACCGTCCATCCCCTCTCAGTATTCACATCTGTTATCCCAGGGGTTCTTTTCATCTAAGCCTTCCTAAATAAGTAAGCTCTCAGTGGCCATTGCTGCTGGTCAACTCCTCAAAAGAATTATCTGTGCTTCTCCTTTGGTCTTTTATGTTGTGTTCTTGTGTCATTTAGGTTGCCATATGCTATGCATATCATGGGTGATTAGGAAGTATTAAGTAATTATACTTATGAATAACTGCTGTTCACTGGGTATTTGGTTTTACTACTCTATGAGATAGGAACTTATCTTCACTTTATAAATAAAAGAACTAAGTCTCTGGTTAATTTTTCCAGGGCCATACAGCTGGGAAAGCTGGGGTGTGAGCCTAGGCCGCTTGACTTCAGTATAACCACTCTATTTCTTTGCCTCTCTTTTTTTGAAAGTATGGCGAAGTCTGTAGTATATTTTTACAAATTGAATGCTGAATTCAGATTTTATTTAGGGCAGTGTTTACCTGAATTGGGGCCTAATGAACTGATGAACTGTCTTTTTCTTGGGTCATTAATATAATGACCCAAGAAATTAATTAACAAAGATTTGACAGTTACATGATTTTCTCCTGGATCATTCTAATTTAAATACATTGACTCATGATTAGTACTTAAAGAAAATAAGCTAATGTCAGTAATGGCACCTTTCAGGAATTAGTCATATCATTATATATGTCTGTGAGTCACACCCTATCTACTGCAGTGGTCCTCTGACTTGGCCATATGTTAGAATCACCTAGAACACAGGCTCTCAAAGTTTGGCATGTCCCAGAACCACTGATTACTGGGCCCACCTCCAGAGTTTCGGATCCATCAAGTTTGTGGTAGAATCGAGGGTTTCTAGTAAGTTCCCAGATGATACTATTGCTCTGGACCAGGGCCCACATTTGAGAAGCTTTGCCCTTGGGACCTTTTAAAAAATCCTGAGTTAGGCCCTACCCAGATCAGTTAAAACAGAATCTCCAAGTGTGAGACTCCACACAGCTTTTAAATTTCCCTCAAGCTGATTCCAGTTAGCAGCCAAAACTGAGAAACTTGGTCTTTGATTGGAAGTTCAGTTATTCTCTCTTTAGTTTGTAAGGGAAATTTATGTTTCTTTGCTGACCCTATTCTCTTTTAATCTTTTCCCAACATTTGACAGCTGTCGTTTTATTGAAACTTTCCCTTCCTGGAGCATTGGTGCCACCTCATTCTTCTAGTCTCTGACCTCTTCAGTCACTTCTCTGTCACTTTTACTGACTTTTCTTTCTTCCTACAGAGTGTGGACTTCTTCTAAGGTGTAGACCCAGAACCCTCGTCCTCTTTGAATTCATTTCCTTAGTGAGCTTATCCACACTTTACAATCTTTAAGTTGTGAATCTGTGCCTGTGGGATCAAAACTGTGACATTCCTTCTGACTTCTGGTGCCACGTCTTCAACTTTCTTCAGGCGTTCTCTGCTCGCATGCTGCATTTTCCTGTCCAGAGTCCCGCATGTTGTAACTCAGTGATTAACACACTTACCTGGTCATAAAATTTACGTGTTGTGTTTTGCAAACAGTAGCCTCCTAGACCCTACCCTGGAGATTCTGATTCTGTAGCTCTGAGATGGGACTCAGAAATCTGTATTTTTAACACGCTGCCTGCCCAAATGATTCTTATGTTCCAGTAAGTTTGGAAACACTATCCTAACTAAACTCATTGTGTCTTTTCCAACACTTCTTTTCCAGTTTTCCTGTCAGGGGGATCAGTATCTCCCACTGGGGAAATGAGAAACTTGAAACCTAAGAGTCATGTTCAACTGCCTTCTCCCTTTGTCTCCCATCAGATTATTTTGCTTTCCACCTTGAGTCTTCTCAGCTTCATCCCTTTCCATGCCTTCCAGCATCACCCTCATGTTGCATCTTGATTACTGAGATGCAGTATGGCATAGTTGATAAACGCTCAGCCTCTGGAACTCTGCTGTTGCCTAGTTGGGGATCCTGACAAGTTGCTTAATTTCTCTGTGGTTTAGTTCCCTTGTCTGAAAAATAGGGATAATAGTACCTGTCTCATAAATTATTATATGAAATTGTATATGGAAAGTGCTTGGAGTAGTACCTGGGCATAGTAAATGCTAAGTAAACATTGGCAGTTATTACTGAGATTATTAACTTCCTTTAACATATTTTCACTATCATGCATTATGCATTTTGCTGCCAAAATAATCTTCCTAAAATAACATTACAGAATGCTGCTCCCCTCCTTGAAGTCTTTATGGATCCAGATAGCTTCCTAGATTAAATCTAACCTCTTCCAACATGGCATTCAGGTCCCTTAATCCTGATCCTTTTTACCTGCTGTTATTTATTTATCTCGTGCTATTCTTCAATTTTGTGCAACAGCCAGGCTGCTCCCTTGGTATTCAGTGTATGAGCCATGTGCATTACTCCCTCCCTGCCTTTGCTGATCCTTTCCCCCTTGTCTGAATGTCTTTCTTCTTCTTTGCATGTCTGAATCCTACTAATCATTGAACACTCAGTTCATCCATAAGATTTCTTCTTCCATAACTTGTGCCTGCCTTTGATCTTTCTTTTTCTTGTCAAATACTGTAAACTTGTCAAGATTAGGTGCAGGCAGTATATATATTTCTATATGTTACCTCTTCTCCCCCCAAACTTGACTCAGTGAAAGTTTTTTTCAAGTTATTATTTTTGTATGTGTCTTTCATCTTAGAGCCTTTGTGACCTGTGACGTTTAATTTGGCAGGAAATCTGTGTGGGAATTTTAGGTAATATGGCCTGTTTCCAAGAGATATGTGTGTCCATCAGCAGTGATAAAAATCTTGGGTAAGTTTTATTATATAAGAACTATGTTTTTACAAAATAAATTAATATTTCATATCTCTTAAGAAATCCTAATACATAGGAGATATAGGAAAATTGTATGAAATGTAGTGCTTCCTTTCTCCTGATGAATAGTATCTAGGAACTTCATATATTGATGGTAGCTAGGGGCTTCCACAGTGTTTGTTGGCAGATTGAGGATTTAGCCCTGTTTATTGGTAGTAAAAGGATCTAAACAATCAGCAGAGGGTAAGCCTGACCGGATAAGACCCAGCAGGGCAAAGCTTGGTGATGGGGCACCTGACCAGAGTCTCAAACAAGTTAGGCTTAGGGAATCCAAGGGCCCAGAGAGCCGGTCTGGAAAAACTAAATTTACTGACCAGGGTGACCCTGAGAACTCTTAAGATTGGGGAACGGGATTTACCAGTAGACTAGAGAATACAGCGCAGCCTCTGTGATTCAAAGGCTTTCTTACTTTTGCTTGGAGGCTAGTTCTCTTTCCTGTGCAGGAAAGTTTTAGGCAGAGGGTTTTTTAGTGGTGGAAACCCTAGTGGTTACTTTAAGAGGTCTGAGAATACTCTAGAATTATATACTAAATGTTGTGAGTGTATACATTTTCTAGGCAGAGGGTTCATGGCTGTTAAATCAGAATTTTAAAGAAATTCATAATAGATAAGTGTTCTGGATGGTTATTGTCAGCTAGGGCTATGAGGCTTTATCACAGGATTTAAGTACCTGGGTCTCTAAAATAGAGCTGACTACCTCTTCTAGGTGTGGAATGACTTTAAGATCCTTGTTTAAGGGGCTCCTGGGTGGCTCAGTTGGTTAAGCATCTGACCTCGGCTCAGGTCACAATCTCATAATTCGTGAGTTCGAACCCTGCATTGGGCTATGTGCTGACAGCTCAGAGCCTGGATCCTGCTTTAGATTCTGTGTCTCCCTCTCTCAGCCCCTCCCCCGCTTGCGCGCTCGCGCTCTCTCTCTCTCTTTCTCTCTCTCTCAAAAATAAGTAAACATTAAAAAAAAAAAGATCCTAGGTTAAGGTATTTATTCCTCCCTCAGTAATTTAACAATCATTCATGGAGTGAATGACCTAGGATTATATTTGGTCTCTAGTGGTTCCTATCAAAAATCTGAGGACACGTAGGGCACCTTGGTGGCTCAGGCTCAGGTCATGATCTCGTGGTCCATGAATTCAAGCCCTGCATTGGACTCTGTGCTGACGGCTCAGAGCCTGGAGTTTTCTTCGGATCCTATGTCTCCCTCTCTCTCTGCCCCTCCCCCACTCACACTCTGTCTCTCTCTCTCAAAAAAAAAACTAAGAATGAGTCATGTTAAAAATAATATGAAACAATTTATTTTGGTGATAGGATATAAATTTGTTCGGCCACTTTAGAACAGTTGGGCATTATTTAGTCAAGTTGGAAGATAAGCAACGCAGATGTTGTGACCAAGCAATCCCACTCATGTATATGGTAGGATAAACCGTGCACATGTACATCAGAGGAGAAGTGTTACAGGAGCATTGCTTGAAGTGGCTCTAAGTGGAATTAATCCATATATCCATCAGTAGTAGGCTAGAAACATAAATTGTTTTATATTCATATGATGGAATGTTCTGCAGCAGTGAATCAAAGAACGATCGCTGTAGGAAAACATGGGTAGATCTTAAAGACATGGTGTTGAACAAAAGAACTAGACTCAGAAGAATATATATAGTATAATTTTTTTCACAAAAAACTTAAAGCCAAAATATATGGAATAATAAAACTATAGAGTAAAGCAAAGAAATAATTGCTGAAAAAGTCCAGAAAGTAGTCATTTCTAAGTGAGAAAGAGAATTGGGATTTGGAAGGGACACACAGGAGCCATGGAGATGAGACACTGTTCTGTTTTCTGTAAACATAAGTGTTTGCTTTGTAATTATTCATTAAGTATAAATTTGTATTTGTAGGCCTTCTTTTATATGTACTACACAATTAAAATGTTGAAAAAAAATTAAATGAAAACCCTACCTTGATACTTGAAATGAGAGAAATGATGCATATTGGGTTAACTTTTTTGTTTTTATAGACAGGTGTTACTGCACTGTTTGTATGATTCAGACCCTCCTACTCTGCTGGAAACAAGCCGGTATGCTTTCTTCTTTCTATGTATTCTATATGCTCATTCATACAGGAATCTTGGACAATAGAGTTAATTCTCCATTCTTGAATTTCCTTTAATGTTTTTCAAAATAGATACTAAGTTCACATTTATTTTGTAGGTTGTTGCTTACTTGTCTTTCCCAGACAGAAGTGGCCAGTGTCTGGGTTGAAAGAATCCGGGAATATCCAGCTATTTATGATAGTATTTGTTTCATTATGTCAAGTTCAACAAATGGTAAGTCACCATGTAATCTTGGAAAAATTTTTGGTTCTATTTAATTGTTAGGAAGCCATGTAACTATTTCTGGAGGTTGCTTAAAAAAATACATCTAGTGTCAGGTGAAAAAGTATTTCGATTCAAGATATAAAATTTCTTCTTAAGCTGCCAGGATACTGATCAGTCCCCCATTTAAAAATGAAGGAAGAGGTCACCTGGGTGGCTCCATCATTAAGCTGAGCTGATTTTGGCTCAGGTCATGATCTCACAGTTTGTGAGTTCGAGCCCCACATCAGGTGAGCTTGAGCCCCACTTAGGATGAGCTCAAACCCCGCTTTGGGTGAACCCTGCTTCTCTCTCTCTCTGTCTCTCTCTCTCTCTCTCTCTCTCTCTCTCTCTGTGGCCCTTGTGTGATTCTCTGTCTCTTGCTCACTTGAGCCTTCTCTGTCTCACTCAAAAAACAAAAGGAAGACAAATTTAAACAAAGGAGGTGAATAAATCTCCCTTAATAAGTAATACTTTGGTAAGATTTGGTTTTCTTGGAATAGCTTTAGGAATGTTGGTTAATCTTACTGCTTTTTAATTTTTTTTTTTTTTTTTTTTTTTATGTTTATTTGCTTTTGAGAGAAAAAGAGAGACAGAGTGTGAGCAGGGGAGGTGCAGAGAGACAGACACAGAATCTGAAGCAGGCTCCAGGCTCTGAACTGTCAGCACAGATCCCATTGGGGGTTTCAAACCCACGAGCTACGAGATCATGACCTGAGCCAAAGTCGGACACTTACCAACTGAGCCACCCAGGCACCCCTAACCTTACTGCTTTTAAAATTTTGCTTCTCATTTCAATAACTATTTTATCGTCTGCAGTTGACTTGCTGGTGAAAATAGGGGAAGTTGTGGACAAACTTTTTGATTTGGACGAGAAGCTAATGTTGGAATGGATTAGAAATGGGGCTGTTCAGCCTCTGGACCAACCCCAGGAAGATGCTGAAGAGCAGCCAGTGTTTAAAATTGTGCCCTGTGTACTTGAAGCTGCCAAACAAGTACGGTAAGCGAGCTTTTTGCGCAAAATGTTTTGGGAAAATCCAATTGCTGGAAATATCCATAGATGTAAGTTTTAGTTTCTTTTTGACAGGATGAATAGCACCCCATCAGTCTTTGTCAGGTTGGATTCACTACTAATATTTGTGGTAACCCTGTGTTTGCTCTTTTTAAGAATCATAATGGTTACAAAGTACCTATTCTAATATTAGTTAGCTATAGGCTATTTTCCAGCATTAATTATGGTTATGGTCTTAAAATCTTCTGTAATTTTGTGTAATTTAAGTCATGTAGGAAAGATTTTCTGGTGTTTTATTTTCCATTAAACATTTAACAACTTTTTCAGTTAACGTCAGACGGCATTTGTTTTCTTGCTTCTTACGTTTATATGTCAGTCTTAGATAAGTGACTGAATTTTGGGCTCTGATGTCTTGCCAGGAGTGATTACTAGGTGTTGTAGGTCATTGAAACTGTTTCTTGCTAGTCACTAGAAAATTAACTTGTGAATTGATCTGCTTAATGTTCAGTCATATAACGTTGGTGGTTAATAACCCACCTAAAGTCTTTTATGTCCTTTATCCAGGTGGATTAAACTTAACATCTTTTCTCCAAACCTGCTTCCTCACTATTCTCAATGTCAAATATCAAAGTAGAGTTTTTATTTAATTTTTTCAACATTTTCATTGTGAAGTATGGTGTATATACAAGAAAGCCTATAAAAACAAATTTATACTTAATGAATAATTACGAAGCAAACACTTACGTTTACAGAAAACAGGGCCTCATCTCCGTGGCCCCTGTGTGTCCCTTCCAAATCCCAATTCTCTTTCTCACTTAGGAATGACTACTTTCTGGACTTTGTCAGCAATTATTTCTTTGCTTTACTCTATAGTTTTATTATTCCATATATTTTGGCTCTGAGTTTCTTGTGAAAAAAACTATACTATATGTATTCTTTTGAGTCTTAGTTCTTTTGTTCAACACCATGTCTTTATGATCTACCCGTGTTTTCTTACAGTCATCGTTCAGGCCACTGTCTCTCAGCTAGACACCTATGGCATTCTCTCACCTGAGTTCCCTACCTCAAGGCTGCTCCTTCCAAGCCTAGACTCTAGAACCATCTTTCCAACACACATACTCATCATCTCACTCGTGTGCTTCAAACTCTTCCATTGTCTTCCTTAGGATGAGGTCCAAATTTTTTTTTTTTATATAGAGAGCATGCAAATGCTTGAGCAAGTTGGGGAGGAGTGGGGGGGGGGCAGGGAGAGGGGTAGAGAGAGAGAAAATCGTAAGCAGGGTCCACATTTAGCATGGAGCCTGATGAGGGGCTTGATCGACACCCCTGGGATCATGACCTGAGCTGAAATCAAGAGTCAGATGTTCAACTGACTGAGCCACCCAGGTGCTCCAAGGTCCAGGTTTTTAACAAGCATGGCTTACAAGACTCTGCAGTGCCTCCCCATCCTTATTACTTGTTCTGTGTGTTTCAACCATGTGAAGTTTCTTTCCTCAAGGGAACCAACCTCTCTTGGCCTTCAAGCCTTTGCGTACCATGTCTCTTTTACCTCAAACATTCCTCCTTCATGTCTGTGCTTAAATATCATTTCTCTCTCTCTTTTTTTTAATGTTTATTTTTTATTTTTGAGAGAGAGACAGAGCATGAGCAGGGGAAGGGCAGAGAGAGAGGGATACACAGAATCGGAAGCAGGCTCCAGGCTCTGAGCTGTCAGCACAGAGCCCGACGCGGAGCTCGAACTCCCGAACTGTGAGATCATGACCTGAGTCGAAGTCAGATGCTCAACCAACTGAGCCACCCAGGCGCCCCATAAATATCATTTCTCTTAAGATGCCTTTCTCAACTCTCTAAACTTAGTTAATACTGCTTGCCATGTGGTTCTCTGGTACCTTAGACTTACTTTAGTGTTACAGTCCTATCATTTTATCATGATTGCTCCTTTAATTATCTTCTTTTCTTTAGACAGTAAACTTTGTGAAGATACAATGTTTTACACGTCTGTTTTCCCATCTGCTAACATAGTGCCTGAAAGTAGTAGGTACTTAAATATGAGCCTTCTTTTTTATTGTTCACTATATTTTCACTTAATCATTTGAAGAACTAAGATTGTGAGCTTCCAGGAATCCAAACTGTTGATCACAAAAATTATACTTACGTGCTTTTAGTATTCTCAGCTAAGGGAGCTAGGGGAGTCCTCTGAAGTTTGGAGGACATTGTTACTGTTGATGCTTGCTTGCTGCAGTGGGCCTATCGTTCATTCTATAAAAGTTTCAGTCATTTTTCGTCCTGATTATTTAAGTAAACCGGAATGATAAAGTATCACCTCAAAGGTTTCTGCATTGTTGCTTTTGTGGGACAGGGCCAAAAGGAATTTTTACTTCTCATTCTCGAGTGTTGATTATATTCCATAGTATCTCTTTGTTTTTTGACTGTTTTTGCCATTAACATGTAAGTTCTGGTGAGCACCAAGACTTCGCCCTTTTCTTGTTTTATCCTTAGCACCTGGGACAATGACTAGTACAGAGTGATAAGTATTTGTTGAATGAATGAATGATTGCAGTCCCACAGAGTTGTTGATTCAGTGTTTTTGTTTTTTGAATTTAGTTCTGAAAATCTAGAAGGGCTCGATGTTTACATGCATGTCTTACAGCTGCTTACCACAGTGGATGATGGAATTCAAGCTATTGGTAAGGTGTTTTATAGGGAAGCACAGGAATTACTCATTGAATTGTTTTGTTTTTATATAACTACTTTTTTTTTTTATCATTTCTATTAAGTACAGTGTCCTGCTACTGGAAAAGACACTTGGAATTTACTTTTTGACCTGGTCTGCCATGAATTTTGCCAATCTGATGACCCACCCATCATACTTCAAGAACAGAAAACTGTGCTAGCCTCTGTTTATTCAGTGTTGTCTGCCATCTTTGCTTCACAGGCTGAACAGGAGTATCTAAAGATAGAAGAAGGTAAGTAGCATTTTCGTTCACTAGAGTAAATTCTAGTCTGTTAGATTTTAGAGCCCCGGCTTGGGATTATTGTTCATTTGGTTTGTTTGTTTGTGTTAGTACTTTTATTCCCCTGATTATAAAAATATGACATGTTCACTACAAAAAAATTTGCAAAATTTATAAAAGGAAGCATAGTGCTTATAATCCCACCATCCAGAGATAATTACTATATACTCACATGCATATATATTTTTAAGTCCTGCTTTTTAGGCAACTTTTTAAATTTAGAAGTATAATATGAATATTTTCCTATGTAAACGAATGGTTTTTCACAGAGTGATTTTTTTTTTTTTATGACTACAATTAAATTCATGATCCATTTAAAATCTAATCACTTGTTACATGTGAGGTATGGCTTCAGCTTTTTTCCAGATTGCTATTCCGTTATCTCAACATCATTTAGTGAATAATCTGGTTTATCCACACTGATTTGAAATTTTGTCATTTACTGTGTTCTGAGTTTCCCTATATGTTTTATTCCCTTCTATTGCTCTATTCATGTATCAGTAGCTATAGTTTTTAAATTATTAAAACTTTACGTTTTAATGCCGAGTAGGGCTAGTCTCCTTTCATCCTAATTTTTCAGAATGTTTTTGACTATTATTCTTGTTTAACACTGAATTTGACAAGTTACAAAAACAAATCTTTTTTTTAAATTTTTAATTTTTATTTATTTTTTTAATGCTTTTTATTTATTTTTGAGAGAGAGAATGCTCTCTCTCTAAGCCTAAGCCACCCAGGCACCCCTAGTTTTATTTTTTATATTCATTAAAAAAATTTTTTTTTTCAAAGTTTATTCATTTTTGAGAGAGAGAGAGAGAAAGAGTGTGAGCAGTGGAGGGGCAGAGAGAGACACACACAGAATCTGAAGGCTCTAGGCTGTGAGTTGTCAGCACAGAGTCCAACGCGGGGCTTGAACTCATGAACTGTAAGATCATGACCTGAGCCAAAGTCAGATGCTTAACTGACCGAGCCACCCAGGTGCCCCTGTATTCAGTTTTTACTGTAGGCTAATTTAAATGATTATTCAGTTTTTGAAGAAATCATAATCTTTTTGAAATTTAACTTAAAGAAACATACTAAAAGAACATACTAAAAGAACATACTAAAAGAAACATCCTAAAGCTTTGTTTAGGATTTTAATGATAAAGTTGAAAATTCAAATTCTTTTTCTCTATGGCCTCCAAAGGCATGATAGGACTGTTGCCCAACTGTTGAAATTTGTTTTGTGCCCTCCTTCCCCCTTGCTCACTTGGCTTGAGCCATAATGGCCTTTTAGTTCCTCAGACCGTTTCCTCTTTGGGGCTTTTGCACTTACTGTTTCCTCTACCTGATATGTTTTCCTGGGCTCTTTACCTTGATGCTTCTCTATTAGTTCTCCCCTCAAAGAGCCTCCTCTGCTGACTGCTTTATTATATTCTCTTTTAATTTTCTTCCTAGAACTCACCCAAAGTTGAAATGATCTGTTTTATTCATTAGTTTATTTGAGAGCCTCTTGAAGGCTATGGCCTGAAAGATCTTGTTTGCCACCATATCTGTAGTACCTGAAATAAAATATCTAGTAACTAGTAAGTTGTACTTAACTTACAGTACTCATAGTACTTACTTACAGTACAGTACTGTCAGTACTTTTTTTTCTTTTACTTATTTCTTTTTATTTTTTGGTAAAATTTTTTATTTTTTAAAATTTACATCCAAATTAGCATATAGTGAAACAATGATTTCAGGAGTAGATTCCTTAATGCCCCTTACCCGTTTAGCTCATCCCCCTCCCACAACCCCTCCAGCATCCCTCACTTTGTTCTCCATGTTTATGAATCTCTTCTGTTTTGTCCCCCTCCCTGTTTTTATATTATTTTTGTTTCCCTTTCCTTATGTTTACCTGTTTTGTCTCTTAAAGTCCTCATATGAGTGAAGTCATATGACTTTTGTCTTTCTCTGACTGACTAATTTCACTTAGCATAATACTCTCCAGTTCCATCCACGTAGCTGCAAACAGCAAGATTTCATTCTTTTTTTATTGCTGAGTAATACTCCATTGTGTATATATACCACATCTTCTTTATCCATTCATCCATCGATGGACATTTGGACTCTTCCATACTTTGGCTGTTGTTGACAGTGCTGCTATAAACATTGGGGTGCATGTGTCTCTTCGAAACAGCACACCTGTATCCCGTGGATAAATGCCTAGTAGTGCAATTGCTGGGTCGCAGGGTAGTTCTATTTTTAGTTTTTTGAGAAACCTCCATACTGTTTTCCAGAGTGGTTGCACTAGCTTACATTCCCACCAACAGTGCAAAAGAGATCCTCTTTCTCTGCATCCTCGCCAACATCTGTTGTTGCCTGAGTTGTTAATGTTAGCCATTCTGACAGGTGTCAGGTGGTATCTCATTGTGGTTTTGATTTGTATTTCCCTGATGATGAATGATGTTGAGCATTTTTTCATGTGTCGGTTGACCATCTGGATGTCTTCTTTGCAGAAGTGTCTATCATGTCTTTAGCCTATTTCTTTACTCGATTATTTGCTATTTGGTGTTGAGTTTGATAAGTTCTTTATAGATTTTGGATACTAACCCTTTATCTGATATGTCATTTGCAAATATCTTCTCCCATTCCGTGGGTTGCCTTTTAGTTTTGCTGATTGTTTCCTTCACTGTGCAGAAGCTTTTTATTTTGATGAGTACTCTCAGTACTTTTGAATGAATGAATGAATCAACACAAGGAGGAGAGACCAGATGTAACTGGATAATTCCATGCCTCTTTTGTACACTAGATCTTCCTCTAATTGACAGCTTGATTCGTGTCTTACAAAACATGGAACATTGTCAGAAGAAGCCAGAAAACTCAGTAGACTCTAACACAGAAGAAACGAAAAAGTCTGATTTAACCCAAGATGATTTCCACTTGAAAATCTTAAAGGATATTTCATGTGAATTTCTTTCTAATATTTTTCAGGTTTTAACAAAGGTAGGAAAGAAATATTGATGGTTTCATCAGCAAAAGAAAGTGTGGGTTGCTTAATGCTTCAAACCTTATTATTACTGTAGTATTTTTTTAATATAAAAGTATAATTATGTTATATAAATTTGGGAAAATAGAGAAAAAACTTATCAGTGTAAGTTTATAATTATAACCCAGGAACTGATGTAGTTTGGTATATTTATATATGTGTTTTTCACATGCTTTTAACCAGTATGTAGACTTTTTATAGACTGCTGTTTACACCAAACATTATATTATGAGCTCTTTTCCAATTTTAGTATATATGCTGCTGAAGCAAGCACTGTGAGCCCTTTTCCAGACTCTAAATTTACTGACAGACATTTCACCAAAAGCCAGTTTATTTAATACCCAGTTTGCCAAAAACCCAGTTTTCAAAATTTACTGCAAACTTGTTTTAAGGAGTATTCTTCCTGAATATGCTCAGGATTGTTAGCATATTATTTCTTTGGGCATACTTTCTTTCCATGTATCTTAGAAAAAATATAAATATAACCATTTAGAATATATTCATATTCATTGAATTTTTTTAAGAAGAATATTTCTTAAAAGAAGTTTCTGTTATTCTGGTAATTTTTTTTTTTGGAGGGGGGTGTGCGGGGTGTCAACTATCCTGCTTCCTTTTCCAGATTTGGGTTATTAGTTTGGCATAGATTTTCAGAAGTCAGATTACTGGGCTTAGCATTTTTAAAGTGAAGATGACTGAGGCTTAATGACTACATACTACCAAATGCTTTCATATGAAAATGCTGGGTTTACATGATTATTACTATTGGGTATTACAATTTTTATATTAAAGTTCAGTGGGTGAGAAATTATGCCTTATTTTGACTTGCATTTTTTTTTTTTTTAGTGAAGGTGAACATCTTTCCATGTATTTGTGTATTATTTGTGTTTCCTACTTTATAGATTTATCTGTTTTGATTATTTACATAAACTCCTTGGGCAATAATATGTCTTTTGCATATTCATTGCAAGTATTTTTCCCATTGTTTACTGTCACTTTTATGTGATTTTTTTTAATTTTTTTTTTTTAACGTTTTTATTTATTTTTGAGACAGAGACAGAGCATGAATGGGGGAGGGGCAGAGAGAGAGGGAGACACAGAATCGGAAGCAGGCTCCAGGCTCTGAGCCATCAGCCCAGAGCCCGACGCGGGGCTCGAACTCACAGACTGTGAGATCGTGACCTGAGCCGAAGTCGGACGCTTAACCGACTGAGCCACCCAGGCGCCCCAATGTGATTTTGTTTTTAGAGGGATTTTTTTTTAAGTGGCAGGAATGTAGAAGGAAGGTGGACTGAGAATAAACCAGGATATGTCATGAAAATTCTTATGTATTGTACTTCATGGAATATGGATTTAATCTTGAGGAAACTGAGGAGCTACTGGAGAGTTCGGTTTTAAGGATCAAGTGATATGATCTGTTTTTTAGAAAGATTACCCCAAAAGCAAGAGAGAGGATTAGAACTGGAGACCTACAGACCAACAGGCTGTTATGGGTGGTAACCTTTAAGAGTAATCTGAAAAATATTGAGAGCCTAAACAGTGAAAGTGTGGATGAAGAAGGAAGGATGGGATGAGAGAGATTTGGTAGAGTAGAATTAAACTCTTAGGAGGATGGGTCAGCAATAAAGAAGGAGGAAAAATCTTGGCTGTATCCCAGGTTACTGCTTTGTGCAGCAGGGTGGGTGGGTGGTGGTCTCCTTCCCTAAAATAGGATTACAGTGAAATAGTGTTTGGGTTTACATAAGGGGGGGATGATGCTGGGTTCAGTTTGGGACATCTGAAATGCCCATAGGATCAGTACGGAATTATATATACTGATTTATATTTATTAATCAGATAAAGCTTTAGAAATTTTCCTCTTCTGGGGCTTTGGGTGGCTTAGTCAGTTTAAGCCTCCAACTTCGGTTCAGGTCACGCTCTCATAGTTTGTGAGTTCAAGCTCTACATCGTGACAGCTCAGAGCCTGGAATTCTGTGTCTCCCTCTCTCTCTCTCTCTCTCTCTCTCTGCCCTACCTGCCCCCCCACCCACATCTCTCAAAAAGAAACATTAAAAAAAAATTTAAAGAGGTTTTCCTTTTTTACCAAATCTTTTTTTGTTTGTTTTAGGAGACTGTGGCTCAGGGAGTAAAGGAGGGCCAGTTAAGCAAACAGAAGTGTTCCTGTGCATTTAAAAACCTTCTTCCTTTTTATAGTCCTGTGGTGAGTATGAATAAGCGTATAGGTGGCTGAGTTTTAGAGGATTACTAAATGTTTCTATGTAAGTGCTTGATCTCTGAGACCATTGTCAAAAAAGATCGTGCCTGCAATTCACATGACTTAGTGCCCTTGTCAGATAAATGACTGCTGGGTAATTCACGGGACTAGCCTGAATAGCTATTCTAATTTTAAGAGAATGGAGTCAGCCCTGAATTTATTGGACCCCTCACTGTTATGAAGTAAGCATATATATTAAAGATAAGATTCTTAGGTGAGAATGGTCAGTAGGTTTTTATCATTCTTCAAATTATATCACATTTGCTACCATTAGAGGCAATTTCAAAATAGGAATTTTTTTAGGAAAATGTAGTATGGAATGTGGGAGGGAGAGGCCATGTCAGTAAGGAAGAGGATAAAACTCCAGTAGTGGACCCTAAAGGGGAAGCATTGGGAGTATAAACATTCAAGAATTTCAAGAATAAAACAAAGTGGTATGAGCTCGTCCCTTCTTTGATGTTTCAGAGAACTGAGAATGACTGTAATAGTCTTTATTGTCATCTGGGGATTTGTCAACATTTGTTTTCCTTTGGACTGTTTAGAAACCACGGGTAGAACATTTTTATAGTCACCAATCAGTATCGTAAACCACCTTTTCTTCTACTTCCATTTATTTGGTTCTTTTGTTTGACTCACAGATAGAAGACTTTCTCAAAATTCTACATGAAGTTGATAAAACTCTTGCTGATGACCTGGAGGAAAGCTTCCCAAGTTTGAAAGTTCAGACTTAATAACTGAATTAAGTTTCCTTTGCCCAATAAATGAACTTTATTTTCTTCACTGACAGTTGATATTGACATATAGGAGATGTTAGGTAAAGCCTGTTGGACCCTTATTGTCTGGTGCTACACTCATGCTCTTCTCCCTGCTCCAGTCTTATCTCACTTTCATTTGGCATTGGAATCAGGAGTTTCCTCTGCCATCAAATCCCCACTTCCCTTTTATGTATGGTTTTGTGTTTATTTGCCCTCTTCAGGTAAAGAAAACAAAAATACAAGCTTATCACTGAGGTTCTTTTTAGATTGAGGAGTTGGTGAAGATTTTCTTCATACCTCTTAATTTGATTTTTATGTGAGAAATTTGTATTTGTATCCACTAAAGTACATTCAGCTGCACTATAGAAAACCCTATTGTAACAACTTAATCTGATAGCTTTTATGTTTCTAATGCAATAAGAAATCCAGAGGTGGGCAGTCTAGACCTGATTTATTTGACTCAGGGATCCTGATTCTTTTTCCTCTCCACGTGGTCTGCTGTGTAGGCCTTTGTGTTTGTATTCATTGTCTTGTGGTTAAGGGGGTTATAAGACTAAAGGACAGCCCTCCATGGCCAGAACTGTGTTGCAAGGCCATTCTGCATGTATTTGAAATCAAGTACATACTTTTTTTTTTCTAAGATCTGTATAAGAGAGAAAGGCAAGAAGAGAAGGGAGATGTGAAAGGCTTTTTGATAGTCTGTGGTGTTTGCTACAGTATGAAAACACATCTTAGCCATTCTGTGACTCTTAATTGTGTCACTTACATGCCAGATTGTCAGTAACAATTCAAAGGCAGTGTTTAGTTTAGCTTTGTTACAGTTCAGTTTTTCTTCAAAGTTGTAAGTATGAAGATAAAAATGTAACATTTTGATGAAAGTACATTAGCAGAATTCTCTATTTTCAGCATAATTCCAGTGGTTGAATTTCAGAAAATGATTTGCTTGAGTGAATTCACATTTTTAAAATTAAGATAGAGGGAGCTTAAGAACTTCTGATTGGATACAGACTGCTATACATGATTTCCCTCACATACTTTTATCATTCTTTATAGTGCTCCTGAATTAAATATATTCAGAGAATCAGCCAGGTACACTTAGGGAAGCATTCAGTTTGCATTATTTTAGTTACTGAAAATAGAATTTTTAATAAGTTTTCAGAAAATATCAGGAATAACAAAGCCAGCTTTTTACCAATCTTCAGGTTTTTTTCTGGGTTATTTACACTAATGTGACTATTAATCTAGTGTTGTTTGTGGGATGAAGTGAGGTTAGGATCCTCTTACTCTGCCATCTTCCCAGCCTCCTCTGCAAAGCCAGCTCTTTAAACCTGTCTTCTGGTATAGCCCGTTCCCAATTTATTGCAGAATCTTCTTGGCTCTAAAGCATTGGCCTTGTCTCACATTTTGTATTTTTTCCTTAAGTGACTTTTACTGATAAAACACAGGATGTAGCGTTATTGAGAAGAGTTACACCCTTTCCAGTTTGGTGCTCGTTTTATTATTGAAAGTGTCCCTGTTGGAAAGAATTGAACTATAAAATTAAAATCTTACTATTGAAACTGTAACTGGTAGCTTTACTCTGTATGTTCTCATGTCTTCCATGCTGACCTTATGCTAGGCTGAAAGTCACCATATTTAACATGAGATCTCAAAGGCACTGATGAAATCACTCCT
This sequence comes from Panthera leo, assembly GCF_018350215.1. Classification (NCBI taxonomy): domain Eukaryota; kingdom Metazoa; phylum Chordata; class Mammalia; order Carnivora; family Felidae; genus Panthera; species Panthera leo. The sequence goes on along the minus strand of NC_056688.1, from coordinate 74,126,171 downwards.
GCCTGTGTAAGCAAACTAATGTGAATTTGCTCCTTGGTAAGTTATGGGTAGAGACTACACCAGGTGGAGCTGTCTCACAAAGTAATCTTTATTTGCAGCAGATAAAGAGATCACAGAATAATTTCCAAAGCTGTGATCCCCAAGAAGGGGTGAGCGGGTTCTTTTTATTTAAGGTTTAGGATGAATATTCATAAGGGGACCTTTATCATCGCAAATAGAGGTGGGTATAAGGTCACACGTGTGTACTTAGAAGATATGCCTATATGTACATTGTGTGTTATGTTATGAAGCTTGGGACCCTTTTTGAGCAAAGATCTTAATGTTATAATGAGGCAGAGGTAACTGTTAGCTTATGACCCATCTGCACAGGTGTTGGCTTGGTGGTTGAGTCCAAACTGGTCAAGGCTAGCTGGAACTCATTTCTTTTCCTTTTGTTAGTTTCTAAAAGGTAAAATGAACAGTTCCTGAAGAGTGAGCTCAACGGATCTGGCAGTGACATCTGCTAGCAGTGCTAGGAATTCCAGGTTATTTCTTAAAGTTTAAGGCTAAAGATACAAATAACCCCACAAGAATAATAGTTCCAAGTTATTAGTCATGTTTTACTCCAGTGCATATGAATTTCACATTTGTTTTAGAAAGAGCACATTTTAAAAGGGGAACACAAGGCCCCTGGGTATCTGAGGGAAAGAGTGCCACGCAGAGTGGGTAAGAGAGTGTTTCACACCAAGGGAGAAACAGGATATACCTGGGAAGGCTAGGGGTGTCCAGGTTATTTTCTGTTTCCCATTTCTGCCTTGGACCTGCCCTATTACTTGTTACTAATTGCTACTGTAACATTATGAGGTAGTGTATATTTTCATATTTTGATGTGTTTGAAAACTTCTAAATCTATAAATTATAGTAGTTTTTTAAAGAAACAAAGCATAAACAATGTTAAAACTTTTTTAATGCTGTGCAGTCTGATGAATTCACCTCCAACATTTAGCACTTGCATTAATTACAGTGATGTTTTGAAATGGTACTTCCTCTAGGAGCCTAACTGAAATTTGGAATTATATGTATAAATCAAATTGAAACTTTTCCCTATACTTTATTGCAGAGGAGGGGAGAAAGTACAAAATGAACTTGAGTTAGCATGTTAGATGTATTATTCTATTTCTAATTAAATTTGAGTTTGATTTTTGAAGTACTAAACCACTTAAAGACAGAACACATAAGATATCTTCCCCTTCTAACCCTCCCCCCTTTTAAAGATATTTTATCTTCTACAGTTAATGGAGTGTAGCTAAATTGTTTTCTCAGCTGATCCAACTTTCTAGATCAAAGACTTTTTCCACTCTGTCTTTAACATTTCTCATTGTTTTGGCTTTGAATTAGTTACCCTGAATAACTGGAAGTAAGTGTAAAAAAATTTAAAAGTCACCTGTAAGCATACATACATTTGGTTGTGAGGCATGTGCAGAAACAAACATATTAAGACATTAGAAAACAACCTCTGTTTGGGATTCAGAAAATCTTAAATGCATTAAATGTTGAACACATTTTCTATTCTTTAGGACTGGGCTGTAGTGGTACTGTGTCTGAGTTATTTGAATAAATTGAAGAAAAGGAATATTGAGGTTATAGATTAATTTGCCCATTTTAATTAGTATTTAAAATCAGTAGCTTTTTTTTTAAGACATAGGTCCATATTAATTTAGGAGTGAACTGTGTATTGTACTTGAGCTTATATTCTTTTGCCACTTTACAACTCCATTCTTTCTGCTCGTGATAGAAGTTTTAAGAAAGAAATAGGTAACAACACATCATGTGTTAGATCAGACTAATAGTTTTCTTTTTATTGCTGGTATGAGATCTAATTTAAGAACTGTTATTAAAAGTCATATTTATAGTGAAATGATATGACGTCTTGGATCTGCTACAAAATAGTCTGGGGCTAGGGGAATGAAATGGGTTATAAGAGTAGATGAAACAAGATTGACCATGATTTGGAATTGCTGAAGCTGGATGATGATTATACTATTCTATTTCTGTATATAGTTGAGGATTTTCTATTAATTTTTTAAGTATTAACTTAAAAACTAAAACAGTCATTTTACCAGGAAGAAAGGGTTTATTTGGGAATAGCAGAGACTTGAAGTTTGGGACATGCAAGCTATAGTGAAGTCATAGGCAAGTCCAACAAACAGAGGAGAGGAAGAGAAGGCTGTTTTATGGAGGAGGAGGAAGTTGGGAGGGGTTTTGAATGAAAGTCCACTGGAGAAAAGTAAAATTCAGGTGGTGATAGTTTCTCATAGGCTGACTTGTAGTTGATTTCTTGTAGAAGATTCTATGTGTATTTTTTCCTGTTGGGACCTGTAATTGAGCGTTCTTTCCTGTTGATTCTTCTATTGGGGTCTGTAATTGACGCACAATGGTGGGGCTCCTCCTCCTAGCCTCCTATTCCACTTTAGTGAGGATTCCCTTTATTAATTTTCGCAAAAGCAACTCATACACACAGTTTTAAGCCTGAATTTAATTATGAATGGTGCTTGCTCCTTTTTGTCTAAATAATACTCGAAATATTGTATTAGCATTAAATACTTTTGAATTCAACACAGTTGAAACCAACACAAATACTTGCTTGCATTATCATCATTATGTAACCAATTATGTAAAAATTATTATCTTCATTGTTTTAGCTGACTCAGCAAGGCAACTTTTGTCATGCAGTTAGTGACTACTAACCAGATAGGAGCTGATGTCACATATGTTTTACCACCATAGTGGGGTGTGTTTACTAACGAGTTCTTATTGGTGATCTTCAGTGGTGTATTTTGTAGGTAGAGGTGACTACAGGAGAGAGACAGACCCATAGAATTTTAGAGATGGAGAGATTGTTAGAGATTAGTATCCAATGCTAATTCATTGGGCTAGTCAAGCCTACAATAGTCTGGACCAATAAAGTGCCAGGCCAGATCTAAAGCAGCAACCAAAGGAAACTAGGTAAGACTGGAAGTAGGAAGACACCTTGTGGTGGATGCTTCTAAGCTTTTCACTCACCTCATGGTATTTGCTCATCAGCTTGACTATTCTGTATCTCTGTATAGGATGCAAAGTTTCCATTGCTAAAATGTTTTGATGTACCTTAAGTTAATATACATAAAGTCAGATTTGCTTAAATCCAGTTTTGTGAAACTTAGGGAACATTTGTAATATAAAGGCTAAAGAGCCTCCATAGGTTGCTAGTTAGTTCTCAAAGCCAGAGTTTGGAATATTAGGCTACTTTTTATACCATGATTATCATACCCATGTGACTGCTCTTTTTTAACAGTTGTATATTTCCTGGAGGTCCATGCCTCCAAGACTTAAATAATTTAGTGGCATCATGGACTATACCATTCTCATTTTACTCTAATTTTCCATGTCACAGGGCCCTGGCAAGGAACAAAAATCTGGGGAAGGGTCATGCCACACTGAAGCCAGACTTGGAAGAGAGGATCTATACTTCAGGCAGTGTGGGTCACGGACTAGCCTGTGGATTGGCTACTATAGGCTAAGTGTGCACATCTAATGCAGTCAATTGAAGTTGAAATTAAAATGAATGTGATACAAAATTTGCCTAAGGACACAAAACGGATACCTGGGATACCAGCTTATCTGTGTCCCCCTCTCTGAGAATTGTCCCTAAAACTACCTGCATTCTTTCTCTGGTTACAGTATATGGCTAAACAAGGGATGGATTCCTGATCCAAACTGGGCAAATCTCGTTGGTTCAGGAGTACTAGACTGTAAAGATCATGTAGCTTATGGGGCACCTGGGTGGCTCAGTTGGTTAAGTGGTCCGACTCTTCGTTTTGGCTCAGGTCATGATCTTACGGTTTGTGACTTTGAACCTCGCATCAGGCTCTGCGCTGATGTGTAGCCTGCTTGGGGTTCTATCTCTCTCCCTTTTTCTCTGTTCCTCCTGCTGTCTCTCTCAGAATAAATAAACTTCAAAAAAAAAAAAAAAAAAAGAACATACAGTTTGCAAGGATGAGCACACTGAAGGTAGCCAGTCATGTATTATCTACTGTGTACCAGGCATTGTTCTAAACATTAGGAAGATAGCAATGAACAAAGCACTGGAAATACTGTAGTGGACAGAGACAAAAGTCTTGCCAAATAGAGCTTGCATTCTAGAGAGTCACGTGTGAGGGGTAAAGAGGAAGAAGCTGGTCTGCACAGAGGGACAGATAGAAGTCATGCAACCTGCAGCAGATTTGATCTCAATTCTTCACCTCTGTGTACCCATTCTCATGCCATGCCTTCTTAGTGGATAGTAGATTCTTCCCTGTTCCTTGACTTTGAACTTGGCCAAGTCATTTTGCTTTGGCCAACAGAATGTTAATGGAGCTGGTGTAAGCAGAGTACATGTACCATTCTTTTTCTAAGGCTTAATAATATTCCTTTGTATGCATATACCTCATTTTTTTTATCTTTTTGTTTGTCAGTGGACATTTAGGTTTGACCTGTGCCTTGGCTTTGTGAACATGGGAGTGCAAATATCTCTTTGAGATCCTGATTTCAATTCTTTTGGATATATACTCAGAAGTAAGATTGCTGGATCAATGGTAGTTTTATTTTTTATTTTGTTGAGGAACCTCCATAATATTTCCATAGTGGCTACACCAGATTACATTCACAGTAACACTCAAGTGTTCCCTTTTCTACACATCTTCACCAATACTTGTTATCTTTGTTTATTTGTTTGTTTTAGTAATAGCCATCCTATAACTGGTATAAGGTAATATCTCATTTTGATTTTGGCTTGGATTTCTCTAATGAATAGTGACAATGACCTTTTCATATACCTGTTGGCCATTTGTATATCTTTGGAGAAATGTCTGTTCCTTGTCGAATTTTTTTTTTTCTCTTTTTTTTTTTTTTTTAACGTTTATTTATTTTTGAGACAGAGAGAGACAGAGCATGAACAGGGGAGGAGCAGAGAGAGAGGGAGACACAGAATCTGAAACAGGCTCCAGGCTCTGAGCTGTCAGCACAGAGCCTGACGCGGGGCTCGAACTCACGGACTGTAAGATCATGACCTGAGCCGAAGTCGGACGCTTAACCGACCAAGCCACCCAGGCGCCCCCTTGTCGAATTTTTTACTCAGGTTATTTGGGTTTTTTGCTGTTGAGTTGAAGGAGTTCCCTATATATTTGGATATTAACTCTTTATCAGATACAAGGTTTGGTAGTATTTTCTCCTGTTCCAGAGGTTGCCTTCTCATTTTTTTTGTTTCCTTTGTTGTGCAGAAGCTTGTAGTTTGCTGTAGTCCTGCTTACCTAGTTTTGCTTCTGTTGCCTGTGCTCTTGGTGTCTTTTTAAAAAATGATGGCTGATGTCAAGAAGCTTCTCCCCTCTTTTCTTCTTGAGTTTTACCATTTGGGGTCTTACATTTATGTCTTTATCCATTTTGAGTTAATTTTTATGTATGGTATAAGATAAAGGTTCAATTTCCCTCCTTTTTGTGGGTATCCAGTTTTCCCAACACCGCTTGTTGAAGAGACTATCCTTTTCGCATGGTGTATTCTTGGCATCATTGTTGAAGACCAGTTGACTGTGTATGTGTGGGTTTATTTCTGGGTTCTCTATTTGGTTTCATTGGTATATGTGTTTTAAAACAATCCTATTTGTAATAGCATCAAAAAAAACACTTAGGAATAAGCTTACTCAAGGAGATGAAAGACTTAAACATTGAAAACTATAAAACTCTGACCAAAAAAATTAGGCAGACACAAATAAGCGGAAAGACATCCCATGACCATGAATTGGAAGAATTAATATTACTAAAAATACTCATACTTCCCAAGTAATCTATAGATTCAGTGCAATCCCTATCAAAATCCTAATGGCATATTTTACAGAGATAGAAAAAAAAAATCCCTCAAATTCAAATGGAACTATAAAAGACTCCAAATAGCCAAAGCAATTTTGAGGTAAAGGAACAAAACTGGAGGTATCACACTTCATGATTTCAAAATATATTACGATATTACCAAGCTTTTTACGGTTTCATGAGTAAGATTCAGAAAGTCTCAAGCATCTGAAAATTCTACAACTACATTTATTTTTCACTAGAGATAAATTAAGTGAAGGCATACCGTACTTGATACTTCACTGCAGATACGATTTGTACTAGAACATGGAGAGCTCTTTGGCTGCCGCCTGCTATATATACCTTTTGCTGCCTCTGAATACCTTTCTTTGTGAAATGATTTTAAATTTACCTTGGAAATACCAGTTTCCTGTGTTCTACTGCTAAGGGTACGGTACATATTTATAAAAACTTTTCTGTTCACTAGCACACCTCGTTCATTACATATTGAGCTTGTATCAATATTGGGCTTGTTTACCTGCAGGCTGTTGAGAAGTTGAAGTCCTAACCAGACCATCTGCCAAACCCTTCCCATTGGAAATGTTTTTCCCTATTACTGTAATGAAATCACTAAAATCATTTCCTGTTCTTGGTCCTTGTTTAGATCTTCTATCTATTGTCAATAAGAGGATATTAAAGTACTCAGGAAAGTCCACATATCCTTTTCATCCTGGTCAACGGTGTAGCACATGGCTTTGTGTTTTAGTGCTGGAAATAATAAATAATGAAGTCAAGCCTATTGTAATAAAAAAGGGCTGCTTATTAAACTCTTTCTCCAGCTGGTTTTCCTTTGACATCATGGGATCTGTTTATAATGACTTTTATGGGCTTTCCCCCTTACTGTTCAGGGCTTACGTAATTACATGAGAAATTGAAATGTTTTGGGAACACTCCCTTTATACAACTGAGTTTCCTGCTCAATCAGTCCTGTTGTGCATGCAGATTACAACAATGGGATCGTGGGAAGAGAGGATGAAGAGAATTTTTATATTCTCCTGGAGAGTTTGATTTCCTGAAGTGTGGGCTTGCTTCTAGGAAGGAGTATACATTGAAATCATGGTGGGTGGGTGCATGGGGATTATGTATTTATTATAGTCCACAATTCAAGAAAATGCATGTACATGGATGGCATTATTATAAGTTACTCAGTCAATGTACGATCACATAGTTTTGAGTGATGTCTATTGACCCCATGCCATTTGAGGAATTTGGCATCTCTGGAAATTCACTCTTCCTTTGGGACTATATTTGGAAGGCTGGTGGCATTTGTAAATCCATGAGTATGCTTTCTTGAAAGTGCAACTGGCGTTGGACTTTTCCTTCCTGTACCCTAGAGGAAGCATTCATTTGGCCAACACTAAGTACTTCTTGGAGAAACCGAAATCCTTTAATTCCTCCATCACAGAGAAGTCTGTACTCTGTTATCATTGGGAGAAAAAAAATCTGATATTTTGGACTCTGGACAAGGTCCCTAAATTGAATTCCCTAATTTTTTTAAGTGTTATTTTTAGGTTTGCACGAACCAGGTAATGTCCCGTTTGTTCCAAATCAGTTCTAGAAGTTACTTCGTTTTTTATGATTTTAGTATTCAGTATTTAAAGTGATTTGGAGACTTCTTGGTCCAGATCAGCCTTCTGCTTGTTGCCCACTGCAAGTGATATATGAGTGGTCTTCAAAGACCCAGATTGCACATTTTCAGATGAGCCTTGAGTAATCTGAAGATCTTAGAATTTTCTTCATTCATTCTGTTTGGATATATGTTTTTTAATATAATTTATTGTCAAATTGGCTTACATACACCACCTAGTGCTCATCCCAACAAGTGCTCTCCTCAATGCCCATCACCCACTTTCCTTCTCCCCAACCCTCCCCATCCACCCTGTTTGTTCTCTGTATTTTAAGAGTCTCTTGTGGTTTGCCTCCCTCCCTTTCTGTTTGTAACTCTGTCCCTTTCCCTTCCCCCATGGTCTTCTGTTAAGTTTCTCAAGATCCAAATATGAGTGAAAACATATATCTGTCCTTCTCTGACTGACTGACTTCACTCAGCATAATCCCTTCCAGTATGTCTTAATGTGGGTTGCTATTTCTTTAGAACAACTGTATGAAAACACAATTTTTCATAACAATTCACGAAGCATTTTCAAGGATTATTTTATGTTTGAGGAAGTGGTCACAGGTTGTACCCTGAACTCTCATGGCCCCTAAGGGAAACCAGGAGGATCATGCTGCAGAAGCCCTTTGGAGGAACGTGCCGATTGCTCCGTAACCAAGAGTTGACTCTCCTTTGATGGAGAAATTAATAGTTTCCATAATCATATCATCCTGGTTGCTCTGTGCCCAGAGTTTACTCAGACCTGAAAGAAATGGAAATTAATTGAAAAAGAAAAAAAAAATTGTTCCTCCAAAGCCTCTCATCTGGAGAAGGGATGAGAAAGAGATTCAAGAGTGTGTTGCCAGTGGGAACCAACATGTTTGTTCTCTTTTGCAACTCTGGATGTAAAGGTCCAGAAGAAAGCATTTGGACGGGGGAGGAGATAGGCATGGGAAGTGGGGCACAGCTTTGCATAAATAATTCCAAACAGAGGAGAAACATTTGGTAGTGGACCCAACATATACATGGAGAGTTGTCCTATAAAGCTGTGAGCATCTGCTGCTGGAAGTAAGTGCAGAAGGAGCAGAAAAGGGGATTTGTAGCTCATGTGATTGTCATCAGACGAATTGGTCTACTTCTGTTCCAGAGGGGCTTATTTGCCATATCCTGGAGTTTGAAAAATACTCTTTGGTTAACATCTATTGTTTTCTGGCTCTAAAGTTTGAGCTCAATTCTTTTTTAGCTCCCTTCATCACTCTAACCAGTTCTCTCACCCTGTATACCAGTGCTGATTTCTATAATGTTGCTGTTAAGCCTTGGAGTTATTTCAGTGGCAGAGAATTTGGTTCTCCATGGGAGCATTGGGACATTAATAGAACACAGGTCTCTTGTCATGTCTTCAATCTGAAGTGAACTTCCAACAGGTGCTCAGTAAGTGCTTTGTTTAAGTTTATTTAGCCAGTAAGAGAGAAACTGAATTGTAGATGAACACTTCTCAGTTATTCATTCATGCTGCAGTATGTTACGATTTGTTGAACTTGACATGTGTTAAGCTCTGTTTGGTTTGTGGGACTAAGAAGATGACAATTCAAAATAGGAAGAAAATGGGAGCTAGTTAATAGGTATTCATTCCATCAGCTTCTGAAAGTCAAGGTCCATGTCACTTCCCCTGAAGTGATGTACTTTTGTTACTAGACAGAGAACCAGTTCCAAACTCAAGTTCAGCTGCTTGCATTGCATTTTGGGAGGAATCCATAGGGACCACCTAATATATATGCCATGAAGCATCTTTATCTTAGAGTAAACCCAGAGTGTCTTTGAAAGCTGACACATTTAAAGGAAAAGAAATTGGAGAATTCCAAATCTAGTTTATAACCAGTCTCCAATGTAAAACAGGAGAAACTACCTAACTAGTGTTCATTTATATATTCAGCAAGTAGATATTCCCAGATACACGTCAGACACAGTGCCAAGTGCTGGGGATACAGTGCTTGGAATATGGCAATTGTTTCACAAATGTTAGTTATCTAAATGAATGAAAACTATACCCCCTATCCAGAGACAGAAATACCTGAAGCCAATAAAGCTGAGCCTTTAAGCAGTGGTTCCCAAAGTTTGATGCACATAGGAATCACCTAAGATCTTTAAAACATACTGATAACTGGCTCTCATCCCCAGATATTCTGATTTAATTGATGTGGGATACAAACTGGGCATCAGGATTTTAAAGCTTCCCAAGAGGTTCTAATGTACAACAAAGTTTGGGAACTACTATGTTAAAGGCCTCCGACTTGCTAAAGCCCCTGGGAGGTGCTTACAATTTCAAATGTGAAATTTTGTATTCTTTTTTCTTATCTTTAATATTTTTATATTTTAAAAATTATTTTGTTAAGGTTTCTTCATTTTTCAGAAACAGAGACAGAGCATGAGGGGAGTAGTGGCAGAGAGAGAGAGAGACACACACAGAATCTGAAGCAGGCTCTAGGCTCTGAGCTCTCAGTACAGAGCCTGACACGGGGCTTGAACTCACAGACCGTGAGATCATGACCTGAGCTGAAGTTGGATACTTAACCGGCTGAGTCACCCAGGCCCCCCTACTTTAAAAACAATTTTTTAAAGTTTATTTATTTTGAGGAGAGAGAGAGAGCGCGCGCATGAATGGGGAGAGTCAGAGAGGGAGAACGAGATTCCCAAGCAGGCTCTGCACTGTCAACACAGAGCCTGACATGGGGCTCAAACTCACAAACCGTGAGATCATGACTTGAGCTGAAACAGTAAGAGTTGGCCGCTTACCCAACTGAGCCACCCAGGTACCCTGAAATTTTGTATTCTTTTTCTTGAGCAGGTTTTCCGAACTGAATAAGTTTCAGGTGGCCAAAACCTGGATCTGACCCTCTCTATCCTTGAGGTGGTCATAGTCCAGTCAGTGGGTTACTTAGCCAGCATGAACTTTTCAGAGATAGAAGTTGCCTGAAAGATGCAGATTAACAGTCCTCTTATGGCTATCACCAGGTGAAAGCTAAACTATTGTAAGCAATACATTCCACTTTTTGTGGGCTTGTTCCTCTTGGGTTTTTTGGTCCATCACCTTGGCGGTGATTTGCAGCGCTTTCAGAAGGAACTCCATTTCGGAGCAGAAGAACTGATTGCTACAAGTGGCAGGGCTCCATGGGTTTTTGGATTTTGCATTATGATTGGATTTCATGGTTAGCGCAAGGTTTATAGCATTTCTGGCACCAGTCCTTTGCAAGAGAACACACTGGTCCTTTTCTGTGTCCCTGGAGCTCTGTACCTCACCATCCCCCCTATCTTTCCTGGGGGAGTTGCCTGGTGATTCTTATGAGGCTGATTTAAAGCTCTACAAAATTTAGTCAGTGATTTTATTACAGAGACAATAACCATTTCTGCTGTATATGTGGGCCAGTTGGCAAACAGAATGGCCACATGTGGAATTTCCGCTTCTTTGCCTTTGGCCAGGTGAATACCCAGGAGTGTTGTTTCCTGGACTTTTCAATGGGATGAGTATGAACACAGCCTGAAGAGGAAAGAATGGAGCAGCTCACTACCAGGAGTGTTTTGAAGTGGCTCTGAACTTGCTAAGTGGGCGTGTGAGGTGATTTATCCATATCTACAAAGTACAAAGGCTACTCCTGGGTTCTTTGAGGCTTCTTTTACCTGGCCATGTTTTGTTGTGAGTCCTGTTGGCCCCTTAAGTGTATCGAACACCTACTTAGCAGGTCATTTCCAGGTTATTTACACATCTAATTGTGAGTGGCTTTGTTACCCTCCAAGGAAAATATTACATAATACATACGCCAGAGTCCCCAGTGATGACTAAAGGCAGATTAATTGCCTGGTTGCTTCTCTTTGTAAGGAAAGAGTAGGGCTTTCTAAAATTAATTTCTGTCACAATGGAGCCTGTAAAGTCTTCTAATATCTGACCCTTAAGAAAAGGTGCCTCCCACTAACCTCTTCCAGTGTAGAGTCCTGGGGTGTTAATACCATGTAAGTAGGATTTCCCCAAAGATGAAAGGATGTGTCCATTTGGAACTCCAGGAGTGGCATTCCTTTTTTTCTCCATATGGTGTTTTATTCTTGACTTTTCCAGATGGTCACATTTAGATTCTTACAGAATCTTCCTGATTATTGTAAAACCTTGGCCACACTACCATGAGCTCAGTTAGAAATACAAAGGAGAAAGAGGCTAATCGCATTTGCTTATTTTCCCTGCTGTAAACTCAGTGATACCATTTCATCAAAGCTTCATTAATTAGACAAACATTCCTGGCTTTGCTTTTTGCAGCCCCAACAAATGCTGTTTGACTTGTAGGAGAAATGACTGGTTGCACTGAATGAGAAGGGTGATAATGCCTCTGAGCAGTGCAAAGCAAACATTAAGACAGCAGACACTGGGGAAACCAAGTGCACCTGAGCAGCAGGGCCCATTTCTCCAAGCACCATTGTTTCCTCATGCTGTAAGACAGCCTCCTTCCTCCTTGCAAATAGGAATAACCAGCACTTCCTAATGATTTAGAATGCTCCATATTTCCATTGTTAGTGGCATTTTCTCATAGTTTGCTTTATTAGTGTGAGCAGGAATGCTGTATTGCACACCTCCAAGGGGCAGCATTCACACCGTTTTGTATGAAAGTCATGCCTTCCGGACCTAGAATGTCATTGGCTCTTTTGGGTGGTATTGGGTGCTTCATAATTATCTCTTAATAACAGATGAGGAGGCTTCTGTATGAATTAAAACCCAAAGTCAAAGAAGGCTAAAAACCTGAGGAAAGTAAAAAGTCCTTTGGGTTCCATAGTCCATTTATTGAAATTTTGTGGTATGCTGAGGTGAAATATTCCCTGGGATAAGTGAGGCCTTGGATTTTGGTCCCTCTCTGTCACTCTGAATTTGGGTAAGCTATAATATATAGCAAATGGAAGGCTTTGTTGTGGCCAATACTAATTGGGCTATTGTGCTCAATGTATTTGAAATGACCACAAGCCAACATTTCTTGGAGTAATATGGTGAAACAAAGTTGTTCAAATAAAAAATAGGGTTTCCAATTGTAATTTTTAAAAGTGTAATTGAGAATTCAAGTAGATATGGAATGAAGCTTGCATAAATCTGTGTGTAAACAGACTTGTACCAAGCAGCTCTTCCTGTAAAGCCATTCGGGTGTTATCATAGATGAGTGCTGACTGAAGGTATCATGTGAAGATTACTGTGCTTTTTGGAGGAAGATTTAGTAGATTTGGATCTTGAGGACTCAACTGATTATGTCCTGGCCTGATCTCTCTCCTTCATCCCTTTGCCTCATCAGATTACTTTCCATTTGAGCATGGGTGGAATCCCATATGGCCTGTAACATCTGAGGTGTTGTAGAAACAGCCTCTGATTCATACTCAGATACACACATGAGGCTTTGACCTTTCTGATTAAGGATTACAGACACCATTTTGTTTTATCATCATGTTTCCCATTTCTCTCACATCCACTTGCTCATTTTTGTATTCATTCTTTCTCAACAAATATATATTGAATAATTATTTATTGAGCACCTCTGTAACAGGCGCTGTGCTGGATCCTGGGCTTTAGGGATGAAAAGCACGGTCCTTGCTTTCAAGGAATTTAATGTAAAAGAAACAAGGAAACAAATAATTGTAATCCATAGAGGAATAAGCTCAGGAAGCATTCCTGCTGCTATTGTAGCTTCTGGAGGATGGTTGCAGTTTGTTTCAGAGATGCCCCTTTAATTAAATGGCACAGTCTGAACTAAACACATATTCATTCATGGGAGTTGAAACCTACAGCTGAGCAAGAGAACAGCTAGTTTCAGGTTCTTCTTATGCCATTTACAAGCTGTGTAACTTTGGAAACAGTAACAAAGAACCGTTCTGAGTCTCTGTTACTTTCCTCTCCACCACAGTTTATCCTTCATTTGCTAATTTGCCCAAATCTCAGACTGACTACAGCATTTCTTTGGTTTACAGCCTACTGTTTGCAGAGAGAAATTTGTCCAGTCGACCAATGATTTTGAGTCCAGCACATCTCTTATTTACCACTCCAGCTACAGGCATAATCTTATTAATACAACAGCCTCATGAGGGAGATAATAATATTTCTATTTTCTGGATGAAGAAAGGTTCAGAATGGTTAAGAAATTTGATCACACAGTAAATAGAGTAGTTGGAATTTGAATTGAAATTTCACTGTAAAACCCACTTTCTTACCTAAAAATGCTTCATTTCCTACACCTATAATGCACTAACACCGAACTGTGATCACACAAAATGCTGTATTAGTTTTACTTGTTATTTTCCCGGAAGAGACACATGAAAGGACAAAGACAGCAAGTTTCCAGATTTGGAACACTTTTGGTCACAGGAGTATTCTGAAGGTATGATACCCATGCAGTCTTCCGGAAAATTGTTTTTTCAAGGATTTACCTCAAGAAAATAAAAAGTTCATGGCATAGAAGAAACAGTAACTTATGGGTCAGAACCCTTTTGTTTGATTAAAAAAAAAAGGCGGGGGGATCAACCTTCAGGTGTGGCTGGTTCCAGATACTCAAACAATGTCTTAAGTCCTGCTTTATTTTTCAGTGTGCTCTTCTCCTTGTTGTTATCACTCAGTAAGTCTTCACTGGATGACCTCCATTAGCTACAGGCTTTTATCATTCAAGTGTAAAGATAAAAGAATCTGTCTTCTTCTAAATTATAAACAAGTTCTTGGGCCTGATTCTCATTGGTCCAAACTGGGTCATATGACCATCACGGACCCCACCCCCACCCCCACCCCATTAATCTGGCTAAAGGCTGGCAATCCTCTGATAGGCCAGTGTAGAGCCATGAGACTACCCTGGGGCTAGGTGGGCAGGATAGAATCAGGTTCACCAAAACCAAGTGGACTGTGAGTGGGAGTCAGGAGGAGTCTCCAGAAGAAACAGCTTCTGTTAAAACAGGAAGAGGAAATAGATGTAAAATATAAGGAACAGCACTATCCTCTATAAGCAATGAACCAATAAGCCAGGAAAATTGTAGTTAGGATCAAATAATCACTGATAATGTGGCATTCGATGCAATTATTAGATGTTAATGTACTAACAATTTGCAAATGAAATTCCAGATGATTTCAACACAGAGTTGAGGCTCAGTAAAGATTTGTTGAATGAATGCATGAGACATTTGGAAGTTTGGGATAGAGTGGGCAGGGGAAAAGAGGAGCAAGAGCCTTCTAAATTCCTCATCTTGTTAAGGAGAGAGTTGTAGATACTGATTAATCTTGGTGCTGACAGGATTATGTACATTGAAGTGTGTTTATTAAGCATTCAGGGATAATCACTATTAAAATAGGAAAAAGATGTGGAATTTCTAAACCACTGGATTACAAAAGGGAGGGGAAGCAAAGAAAATTTGGTCAATCCAGCAAAAATCTGCTTGGAAAAGAAATAGTGCATTTTAAAACTAAAGATACCCATGATATAAATGTGTTAAACTCTCGTTATTAAAAGGTAAAGATTTTTCTGTTGAGACAAAATCAAGTTTTATGTTGTTTAAATTTTTTTTTTTAAGTTTATTTATTTTTGACACACAGAGAGAAGGGAGCATGAGCTAGGGAGGGGCAGAGAGAGAGGGAGACACAGAATCCGAAGCAGGCTCCAGGCTCTGAGCTGTCAGCACAGAGCCTGATGTGGGGCTTGAACTCATGCACCATGAGACCATGACCTGGGCCAAAGTCGGACGCTTAACGGACTGAGCTGCCCAGGTGCCCCAAGTTTTATGTTGTTTAAAGGAGACAAATGTGACAACACACAATAAAGGGATGGATAAAGAGAAACTAGGTAAGTGATAAAATAGAAGGCAGGAATCAAAAAACAGAATTCAAGGCAAAAAATTTAAAGGGACTTTTGGTCTAACTTATAAGGATACAACTAATATGATAGCATGCCTGTCTCAAAGGCTTGTATGAGGATTACAATCCTTTGAGAAAGGCTTGCTACCTAATCTTCATTTTACAGATAGAAAAGCCAAGGGATGGAAGAGTTAAGTAACTTGCCTGAGGCCACCGAGCTAAGTAAATGGCAGAACTGCATTTGGCCTCAACAGTGCGTGCTCTTAATTCCTATGCTCTAAATGCACACATGTATAGATCTTTGTATCCTACAGTGGAAAAAAAAATATTTTGGCTCTTTATATTTCGTTCCCATCTTCCTGGATTTCTAGGGAGATGGTAGCTATCTTGCACTAAGGAGGGGCATTGTGATTAGTTGTAGTCAATGAAAGAAAAGCCATAGCATTTAAGAGCTGGCATGCCACCTCACAGCTCTTTTCTCTCTGGTGACAGCCACAGATTGAGGCAGTAGAGGCACAAGGTGGAAGTTACCAGAATCCCTGAGTAAGCACCCACCCAGAGAAGCACATGGAGAGAAGCTGCCCTGCAGGGTCTTCCAGTGCATGTTGGATTTAGAGTGAGAGAGAAATCAACCTTTATTGTGTCAGCACAAAAAAAGGATAACTTGTTATTGCAGTTATCCTGATTATTACATACCCCCAAATGAAGAATTCACATTCTTTTCAAATTTAATGGAATATCCATAACATTTGATAATGTGATGAGGCGCAAAGAACATCCTCATAAATTTCCCTAAGTAGAAATAAGATAGGCACATTCTCTGACTCCAGTGTAATAAATAAAAGCATTTTTTAAGGGAGAAACCAAAAGAACACAACCACATGGAAACCTTTAAATAGTGGACAACTTTCTAGGAAAATAGTCAATACTAAAATACTCAAAAAGAGACAGAAAACCTTGAAAGGTTAATAATATTCACATTGGAAAGATAGTAAAAGAACTACCCTTGTTTCTATCTCAAGGCAACAGAAAATGGTGGGAAATTTCTGAATTCTACAGAGACAACAAAATGCTGTTTACAAAACTCAGTAAGAACAGTCACACACACAAAAGAACTATAGGCCAGTTTTTCTATTAATAATGGATGCAAAAATTCTAGACAAAATGCCAGCATATAAAATTTAGCACCATATTAAAAGATATATAAAAATAGACATTTTAAATAGACATAAAAAAAAGATATATAAAAATAGACATCATGACCAAAGTGAGTTTATCTCACAGGTGTACAGATGGTTTACGTTAGGAAATCTTTTTTATTTTTTTTATTTTTTACTTTTATTTATTCTTGAGAGACAGAGACAGAGCACAAGTGGGGGAGGGGGGGAGAGAGAGGGAGACACAGAATCCAAAGCAGGTTCCAAGCCCTGAGCTGTCGGCACCGAGCTCACAAACGCAGGGCTCGAACTCACAAACCATGAGATCATGACCTGAGCCGAGGTCAGATGCTTAGCCGACTGAGCCACCCAGGCGCCCCCGGAAATTTTTTAATGTAATTCACTATATTAATACATTAAAAAAAGAAGAGCTGTGTGATCATTTCAGTAAGTGCCAACAATTCATTTGATAAAATTTAACATCTATTTCTGAGAAAAACCCCTTTATAGTCTGAAATAAGAAAACTTCATTAATATGATACCTATAGCAAATATTCTTAATTAAAACATTAGAAACATTCCCATTAAGACCTGGAACAAGGGGTGCCTGGGTGGCTCAGTTGGTTGAGCGTCCGACTTTGGCTCAGGTCATGATCTCACGGTTTGTGGGTCCGAGCCGTGTTGGGCTCTGTGCAGACAGCTCGGAGCCAGCAGCCTGCTTTGGATTCTGTGTCTCCCTCTCTCTCTCTGCCCTCCCCTGCTCATGCTCCATCTCTCTCAAAAATAAACATTAAAAAAAAAAAAACCTGGAACAAAACAGGATATTATTATATTAAACATTGTTCTGACAGCCCTACCTAATACATTGGATGAAAAACAAATAGGTATAAGGTATAAATATTAGAAAGGATTAAACAATGCTATTATTTTTACAGTTTATTTTGTTTTTCATTAATCTTTTTCTTGTCAAATAAAACACAGAAACAGAAAACTGCGTGAAACCAATGTGCATCTTATTGAAAAAGCAAATACTGCGGTATCCATCACCTAGCTCAAGAAATAGAGAATTTTGTCAGTCAACCAGAAGCCCATCTATATGTCTGCTCTCAGTCGTAACGCCTGCCTTCCCCCAAAACAAACCACCCTGCTGACTTTTATGATGATCACTTATTTGAAAAGTGCTGTTATTTTCTTTTTTCATGTGCCTTTTCAGAGGATATGACTGTGTACCTATGAAGTTAAGAGACTCAGCTGACTGACCTATTAGAACTAATGAGATCACTAGGATGGACTTTGCTCCTACAGTTATTCTCTGACTTTCCAAATCACCCATTTCTTCTGCCCTACTGGATCATTCGTTCTTTAGTATTTCCTACCTTAACAACAACAACAAAAATCCCTCCCTTTACCCCATATCCCCCTCTAGCCGCTACCACATTTTTCTGCTCGTCTACAACAAAACTCCTCTGAAAGAGTTGACTCTGTGACCTAATATCACCTCTGCTCATGTAATCTGGATTCCCTCTGTCCCACACCACCAATTCCCAATTGTCCCACAATTGCTCTTGTTGGTAATCCCAGACTTCCCTGTTGCTGAATCCAGTGGTTACATTTCTGTCCTTGAGTTGAAGTAGCGTTAAATGCAATTGACGATTCTTTCCCTCTTCTTAAAACACTTTCTCCTCTTGGCTTCTGGACACCACCTTCCCCTGAGTTTTCTCCCTCCCTGGTGTCCATTCCTTCAGCCTCCTTTTCCTCCTCTTTCTGGCCTCTGAACATTGGCATGCCCCGTGGCCCAGTCCTGGGCCTCTTTCTTGTCTCTTGACACATTTTCTCCCTAGAAGTTTCATCCAGCCCTGTGATTTTATATACTATCTTTATATATGATCATTATACCAGTGACTTATAAATTTATATCTCTGCCTGTGATCTCTTTCTGAATTTTGGACTCCCACTGCTTGATGCCTACCTGACATTTTCATTTGGAAAAAAGGAGGCATATCAGACCTAACAAGTTCAAAACAGGACTTCATTTTCCACCCCTTACCAAACCTGCTCCAAATGCCAAGCAAAGAGCTTATAAATCATCCTTGAAACTCAGGTTCCCTTACCAGGTCCACCACCCCTGTCATCAGCTGATCCTATGGACTCCACCTCTGAAGTTGGTGGGTATTTCATTCTCTTTGTCTCTACTTTACCCATATCCACCATCATATCTCTCAGCTGGACCCCTTCAGTAGCCTTTCAGCCAGTCTCCCTGCTTCCACTCTTAATTCCTTACACCACACCCACAACGAATCTCCCCTTGTCCACCTTAGAACTGAAAGGAGGGAGAAGGGGGTGACTTGGGGGCCCCTTTAAACTCCAGCGTAAAAGATTGATTTGACTTTATAAAAACAAAAACAGTTGCAAAGTATAAGACATTTGTAATGAAGTTAAAGACGAATGAAAGGCTTAGGGGATAATGATGCATATATAATAGTTACTATCCATAATATTTAGACAGCTCCTCCCTATCAAGAAAAAAATAGCCTGATTAAAGAATGAGCAGTGACAGGAAATTCACATGTGAACAAATGTCTGAAAAGATGCTCAGCTCTGCTAATAATTAGGAAAGAGCTAATTAAAACCTAGATACTTATCTTTGCTACTCAGATTATCAAAATTGAGATTAATTGCATCCACTGTTGGTTGGGATGAGGATGTTGTTTTATATTCTTGGGAGTAGGAATGTAAGCTGATATAATCTTTTTGGAAGGCAATTTGGCAGTATTGCACATCTGGGAATGAGTTCTACAGAAATGCTAGATTGAATGCATATACGGGTGCATATTTGCAAATAGGTTCTATCATTCAGTTGTCATTAATTGAACAAATATATTGAGAAACTCCTATGTGCCAGGCACTGGGATAGCCATTGGAGACTTAACAAAAAAACAAAAGCAAAAAACAGAAATTTTTTTCCTTGTGGGAGATATAAGTAAATAGAATCACACAAATAACTGATAGCTGTTGTTACAAGTGCTCTGAAGTAAAAGGGCAGGGTATGAAGAAAGGGGCAGATGGGAGCCTAGTTTAGACTGGAGGATAGTTTACTTCAGGGAAGGAATTGATCCTTATGTGAAAACCTAAATAAGGGACGAGAAAATATAATCAGGTGAAGAGTCAGGGTGGGAGTGTGAGGGTGGAGATCTTCAGGGTAAGGATGTGGGAAGGTCCCGAAATGGGAAGGAGCTTTGCAGAGAGGACTAGAACGCAATAGTAGAAGGAATGTGGTGAAGAAAGGGAGAGTGAAAGGGCAACAAGCCAGAGAGGTGCATACGGGCCAGATTGGAGGCCTTTGCAGATGATGAAAGACTTTAAACTTCATCATATGAATAATGGGGAGCCTTACATGGTTATGATCAGTGTAGTGACATGATTGTGTTTGCATTTGTAAAGTGTGGCAAAAATTATTGTGTAGACTCGACAATAGTTTTTGGCATATTTAAAAAATGAGAATGGAGCAGGGCACTTGGGTGGCTCAGTCAGCTGAGCATCTGGCTTCAGCTCAGGTCATGATCTCACAGTTCATGGGTTTGAGCCCCACGTTAGTCTCTGTGCTGACAGCTCAGAGCCTGGAGCCTGCTAAAGATCCTGTGTCTCCCTCTCTCTCTGCCCCTCCTGTGTTCACGCTCTTTCTCTCTCAAAAATAAACCTTAAAAAAATAAATAAATAAAAATGAGAATAGAGGAAGAGAAAGGAAAGCCAGTGAGGAGACAATTGCAGTATTTCAGAGATAAGATGGTGGATTGGACTGGCAGAGGAGATGGGGAGGAATGCATGAGTTCAAGTCTGTATTAGAAGAGACCAAATTTCTTCATTTGTGGGAGGAAGGAGATGAGAAAGAAGCATATGCAGGAAGGACAGAGACTTGGGGGGGGGGGCAGGGAAATCATTTACCTTTTCTATTGAGGTGAAGTTCACATAACGTAAAATTAACCGTTTTAAACTGAACAATTCAGGGCACCTGGGTGGCTCAGTTGGTTGAGCGTCTGACTTCAGGTCAGGTCATGATCTTACCGCTCATGAATTCGAGCCCCGTGTAGGGCTCTGTGCTGACAGCTCGGAGCCTGGAGCCTGCTTCAGATTCTGTGTCTCCTCTCTCTCTGCCCCTCTCCCTGCTCGTACTCTGTCTCTGTCTCTCTCTCTCTCTCAAAATAAATAAACATTAAATTTTAAAAAATTGTTTAATTAAAAAAAAAACTGAACAATTCAGTGGCATTTAATAAATTGACAATGTTGTATAATCACTACCTCTGTCTACTTCCAAAATATTTAGATCATTCCAAAATAAAACCCTATACCCATTAAATACTTACTCCTTAGCTCCTCCTCCCCACCTTTGGCAGCCACCACACTATCTGTTTCTTTGGATTTACCTATTCTGGATATTTCCTATAAATCGAATCATACAATATGTGGCATTTTGTGTCTAGCTTCTTTCAGGTAGTGTAACATTTTCCAGGTTCATCCAGGTTGTAGCATGTATGAGTACTTCGCTGTTTTTTGTTTTTTTTAAGTCACTGAATAAGTATTTCATTGTATGTATATACCACAGTTTGTTAATCCATTTATCCACTGATGGGCGTTTGGATGGACATTTGTTTCTACCTTTCGGCTATTGTGATGAATGCTGCTGTGAACATTTGTGTATAAGGATTTGTCTAAGAATCTGTTTTCAGTTCTTTTGGGTGTATACCTTGGTGTAGAATTACCAGGTCATATGTTAATTCTTTGTTTAACTTTTTGAGGAACCACCAACTGTTTTCTGCAATGGCTGAGTCATTTTATACTCCCACCAGCAGTGTGCAATGGTTCAGATCTCTCCACATCCTCACCAACACTTGTTACTTTCCCAGGGTCTCTTTTGGATATGTTAAGATGCCAGTGTGTTACAGAAGTGGAGATATAAAATAAGCTATTGGACATAGAAGATCTGGAGTTCAGAAGGAAGATTTGGGCTTTGAATATATATTTTGGAATTGTTGGCTTACCAAGGGCACTTAAAGACACGAGAGAAGATGACATTGGCAAGGAAAAGTGTATAGACTGTGAGGAGAAGAGGGCCTTAGATCTTTGCTCAGAAGAACCATGGGTATCTGGAGGGAAGAGGAGAAGGAGCTGGCAAAGATCAAGGGGGGGCCAATCCAAACATACCACCAAGTCAGTTTAGCAAATGAGAAGTGGAAGTTGGGATGTGTCCTGTCTCAGATAGGTTCTGCTGAAGATCCAGGAAGTGCAATGAGGTGTTTCTTCATTACCATCCATGGCACCAGTACTTTTAATATCTCAAAAGGCACATCTCAGGATCAGAAAACTCCTTGCTATAGATTTCCACAGAAATAGAATAGTACAAACATAAGGAGAAAGACCCTCTCCCATCTTCTAATTTTGGTACAGATATGTCCACATCCTAATCTTTGGAACCTGTGAATATGTTATTTTACATGGCAAAAGGGACTTTGCAGATGTGATTAAATTAAGGATTTTGAGATGGAAAGATTATCCTGGATTATCTGAGTAGCCACAAAGTAATCAGAAAGGTCCTTACAAGTGATAGGCAGGCCAGTCAGAGATTTAAAGATGCCACATTGCTTGCTTTGAAGATAGATGAAGGATTAAGACAAGGGAACTTTTTTGAGGTGATGGAAATATTGTATATTTTGATTGTTTGGTAGTCGCACAACTGTATATGTTTGTCAAAACTCACAGAACTGTACATCTCAAAAGGGTGAATTTTACTGTGTGTAAATTATACAGCAATAAACTTGACTTGACATGATCTCAGTTTGCAGGACAGAGTCCTTCCGGCTCCGTGCTCTTAGCAGAGCCTGCTTGGGACTCTCTGGCCTCTCCCTGTCTCTCTGTCCCTCCCCTGCACGCGCGCTCTCTCTCTCTCTCTCTAAATAAATAAACTTAAAAAAATAAACTTGACTTTAAAAAAATTGAAGAAAAATGTCCTACAACTATAGTCCTCAGTCCCTAGACTGAGCACTCAACCAGTAAATCGTCCAAATTTTTGGTTTCTGTGCCATGTTGTTCACATATTTTTTTCTACTGATATAGCATGCTCATCAGCCTGCAGCTTTAAATTTTAATTGGAAGAGTAATGAGCATTTCCCTTCTAAAAAGTTCAACAATTGCTCTGCCTCAAGGAATAAGGGAAAGAACCAAAAGAATGGTGACGAAATAACCTAGAAGCACAGAGGCATGTGGGAGGTGGGGGAATCCCTGCTTTGGTGCCAATCTGGAGAAGCAGGCAAGCCTATAGGAAGGAGGTCATTATATTGAAAATAGATGTCATCTTGGTTTGGAGGGAATTTCCAACTCCGGATTGTTTAATGTTAGACTTATGTAGTTAAGGATGGCCTGGCATTAGCTTAATTAAAACACCAGTCCGTGGTACCTAAAGGCTAAGGCGCGCGAATCTCTGCACAGGCTGGCGGGGACGGTCCCCACCGAGCAGGGGTCAGCGCTCGGCCAACTCTCTCCAGCCCGGCAGGCGAACGGCCTTCTCATTGGCCACTGTCCGGCTGCCTCGGGCGTTCATTGGCCCGCTCCGAATCCCGTTTACTATAAGAGGCGGGCGGCCCTGATCCGCCGGCAGCACCAGCTTATCGCCGGCAGCAGCACCACAGGTGAGTGGGGTGGCTCCTACTGGGGGGGATCTGGTACCACCGTCGCGGATCTGGGGACGCTGGGCCGGCACGGGGCGGAGGCAGGGTCACTCCCCCAGGAGGTAACTACTCGTGGGAATCTGGTTCTGGGGAGTCGGAGTTGTACCCCTGTGATGGCTTTTCTCCTTTCCTTCTACCCTCTTGGGGGAGAAAAGACACAATTTTTGAGGGCCTGCTGTGTGCCAAGAACAGTCTCTTTACACATCATCTTATTTCACCTTCACAACAAATCCTGTGAGGTGGGTATTTCTTGCATTATACATTTCTCAGCAAGTTCACAGTTAAACTGAAGTCTGTATGTATGACTCCTTTATGTTAGCAAAAACAAATGCATTCTTCTTTCTGTCCTTCTCAGATAGCAACATCTCTTTCTTCCTTCTTTCATTAAAGGAACCATCCCTTAGGGGCGCCTGGGCGACTTAGTGGGTTAAGCGTCTGGCTCTTGATTTCAGCTCAGGGCATGATCTCATTGTTGGTGGGTTTGGGCCCCAATTTGGGCTCTGTGTGGACAAGCACGGGGCCTGCTTGGGATTCTCTCTCTCTCTCTCTCTCTCTCTCTCTCTCTCTCTCTCTCTCTCTCTCTCCCCCTCCCTCCTTGTGCTCTCTCTCAATAATAAATAAACATTAAAAACAAAAAAGGGAACCATCCCTTAGACATTTCCAAAGGAAAGAGTATTTCAGCTGCAAAGCCCCTCAGCCTCACATCCATCTTTATCACCGGCACCCTAACACAGTATTAAGAGCTTTGGTACAAAGTTACAACTGACAAACAGTGCTAGTGGTTCAGATTCAACAGGTACGCTTAACCTTGCCTCTGACCGTTTGGTTTCAGTGGTTTAAAATTAATTCCCAACAGATGTTCTAGTCGAGTTGGTTTGAGGGGTGGGGTGGGAAACTAGAGTTAAACTTTCTGGTCCAGTAAAAGTTTGTGCCTGTCAATTAATTGTTAAAGAAGAATGGAATTCATTTATCTGCTTTAAAAGGAGATGCGAGCACAGCTTAAAGTAACTACAAGTGTTTCCGTGAAGCCATAATCTGTGGTTTATGAATTTCAGCGCTGAAGTTCACTTGTATATATGTTGTTATCATATTAGCTTATCTTCAGATAAGGATGTGGCTTCTATTTCCATTTTCTTTGCCAGTGCCTGTATTCCCTAGAAAAATGCTTTTCATGGACACTGTTTTCTTTTGTATTTCATTTCTACTTTCATTTTTATTCCCTTCCCCCAGTCAGAAAAGAAAATCAAGATTCTCTGGAAGATTCTCTCCCTCCATACCAGTCCTTCCCACACCATTTAATTCTGTCTTCAAACAGCATCTGTGCTTCCAAATATTTTAATGTGATAGTTCTTTATGATTATTAGATCAGATAAATTTAAATTATACTTGTTACTGATTAAACTGAGGGGAGAAAAGAGTTAGTCAATGTAAACACTTTGACCTCTACTCTTTAAAGAGACTGTTGATCTTCTGGCCTCCTTCTTGGGATGTCCTCCATATTTCCAATGGTATATCCTCCACACCAGTGCATCTTCAGTCAAGCCAGGAAATGCAGCAGGAGAATGACTCCCTGCCTTTTACAGGAAAAGGGAAAATACCAGTTGGCATTGGCTCATTAGAGTGTTACTTTAAAAATAAAATCTATACTTGTCTTGATGAGATACGGGTTTAAACAAGTGTGACCTCTTGGACACTCGATAGCTTTTATCTTACCAGTCTGTGATGTGGTTTTTCCTTCTGAAGGAGTAGGAAGGGATAGGTATGTTGGGGGGGGTGGGGGGAGGAGGGAAAAAAAGTGACAAGAGAAAATTTTGACGTTCTGAAAAGGCTTTGGGGGTAATTGAATAAAGGAAAAAAGAACTCATGCTTCATAAGCTCAACCAGGCAAAATTATGGCCAACTTTCAGTGAAGATCAAACCCCTGTGCTCTGTAAGCTTATTTGGGGGCATCTGGTGGTGGGTGGAGGGTGACAATAGGGGAGTGAGTGAGAATTGTTTTCTTCTAGTTTCTTAGCAAAAGTTCCTTTTGAGAAACTTCATTCTTATATTGACTTAAACAAGAGGGATAGGAATGTTTCAAAATCTCAACATAAAATCCCTTGTACATAATAAATATTCAACTAATGTATCTTTCACCCTTCTCTGCCCCAACCCACTAAAGAGATATTGGTAGCAAAACTAGATCCATTCCAGAACCAGGGAAAGAAGAGAGAATTATGAATCCCCAAAAGATGGAGTGAGATCAACCATGAGTGTTAGTGCCTTTTTACAGTGGTTCCCAGAGGAACTTAAGGATTGGTTTTGAAATGTGAAAGGAAATCTTTATATAGTTTTATATGAAGAGTTGTATTCTAATCTCTAAGAGATCATTGAAGGGTGAACTGTCAGGCTATCTGAAATTCTGTCAGTTTTCCCACTGACTGGCAAAAATCACCTTTCTTTTCTGTTCTCTGATCCTTGCTCCCAGTTGTTAAATTTGCTTTCACTATGAACATGGTGGTGGTCTAGGAAGTAGCTTATATTTGCAGAATCCTCTTCCTTCAGCATGTCATGGTGACAATATCAAAGAAAATGGGGACTTAGTAAATAGAGGCTGACTGGAGTCTTCATCTGTTTGTTTGCAAAAGAATTGCTAAATTCTTCACTTGTGATTTGGAACAGTATATTTTAGGAGTTTCATAATAAAAGAACTAATGAAACTGAAAATCACCTCAAGACAAAAGAATACTTACATTTTATGTTGCAAAACAACCTTTACCCTCTTGTAAAATGCTTAATTCCCAGAGCAAGAAAAATTCTTAGCTAAGGTAGTTTAGAATGTCAATTTTATTACATTTAACATTTTATCTTTTTTGGAAGATGGGGAAATTTGGGATGCACTTCCCATTGGTAGAGCTAATATTTATTGAGTACTTGGTGTAGTTTAACAACTGTTCTAACAGTTTTATACATTATATATATATTTACTCCTCCTTATAACCATGAGATTGATATCAATTATCCTCCCTCCAATTTTGTAAATAAGGAAACTGATGCACATAGAAATCAGAACTTGTCTAGATAAATTTGTAGATGAATTTATTACTAGCAATTTGCTATCTGGTTTTATGTCTGTCTTATTGTTTGTATCTGCATATAATAGGACAAAATCACCCATGCTCTGGGTGGAACAAAAAGAATGACAGATAAGAATGTTTCCAAAGATTTTCACATCTCTAAAAGCAGTGTGAACATGCATCCCTGAATTTTTAGCCCAGAGCCACCAGTTCAGAATTTCCTGTGTATACTTAAAGTTCACCAAAGGGTCAGTTTCTTTGAAGTCGTAAGTCTCTCTTAGGATCTCTTGTTTCTCATCCATCAATCCTTTCTGATCAGACTTATGGATGGGCCAGAAGCCATCTCCAATCATCTTTAGGATATTGGTTATGGCGTGGGGAAATGAGGGGGTGATGTGCTCCTCAGATATCATAGCTGGATCTCAGGGTCCCATTCTCTTCTGCTTATTTGTACTTATTGGGAAGTCTGCCTCTCCTTGCCCCACCCCTCATACATAAGTCTGTGAATTCTTTGGAGGCAATTTGTCTTATTTTTTAATCTTTACTGCCTTAACACTGACTATGATACTTCATACACTTGAATGCACCTAAGTTGAAATTTCATTTACCATTAGTAAACAGTTGAGCTACAGAACAATCCAGATTATTATTAAATTTAACCGGAGTGTTTGGTTTTAAAGTATTTGACATAGAGATTGTTTTAGTTATAGAGAATAAATTGACACAATTAAAAATATTTAGGGGTGCCCGGGTGACTCAGTCGGTTGAGCAACTGTCTTCAGCTCAGGTTATGATCTCACCATTCATGGGTTCAAGCCCTGCATCGGGCTCTGTGCTGACAGCTCAGAGCCTGGAGCCTGCTTCAGATTCTGTGTCTCCCTCTCTGTCTGCCCTTCCCCTGCTCACACTCTGTCTCTCTGTCTCTCAAAAATAAATAAACATTAAAAAAATTTAAAAAAATATTTAAGCAGTTTTGATTTTAAATCCAATGAATAAATAAGTATTTGTTAAATGTTGAATTATATATCTCAGTCTTTTCTTGGTGCCCTAAGTAGCCTAGTTTCTTTCTTCTGTGGGGAAAACATCAGGATGCCAGGTCACATTTTGTGTTTCAAAATGGGTGAGAGAGTACTGGGTTTTTGAGTTCCAGTGAACTGTTTGGTAATTTTGCTGTATTAGAAAGGTTAAGAGGCACCTGGTTGGCTCAGTCGGTTAACCATCTAACTTCAGCTCAGGTCATGATCTCACCATCTCATGACTTGTGGGTTCTAGCCCCGTGTCAGGCTCTGTGCTGACAGCTCAGAGCCTGGAGCCTGCTTCGGATTCTGTGTCTCCCTCCCTCTCTGCCCCTCCCCTGTTTGCACTCTGTCTCTCTATCTCTCTCAAAAATAAATAAACATTAAAAAATAATTTAAAAAAAGGTTAAATAACATGCCCAAGGTCATATACTGATAAATATCAGACCAATGAATAGATATGTCTGACTTCACCTTCCAAATATTTCTTTACACTATTTAGCAATGTAAATAGGTGCTTGAGAAGATGCCAAGGTAGATCTCTAGTTCATCTTCTGAGAAGACAGCTCTCAACTAGATGCCAGGAATTTTATACTACCTTCTATGTTTCTGAACATAACCAAATACTCACTAAAACCGAGCTACAACTGCATCTGTGACCATTGCTATAAACAGGAGGTATATGTTGTGGTGATCTTGAACTCTGAGGGGAATGGACTTGGGGAGATCAGGGAAGGCTTCCATGAGTTCATGAAGTTTGAGCTGTGGGGGATTTGACACAGTCTATGTGACTTCAAGCCACAGCATCATCCTATACCTGTTCTGGGTGGTACTGCTTCAGACTTGGATCCATGAGTGTGAGCAGCTAAAAGGCAGTGGAATTGGTCACATCCATTTAAGTTGTTAAAAGTTAATTCCACTAGAAGTGAAACACAAAACTGGGCAATTAGGAAGAATTAATAAGAAAACTAATAAGAATAAATACTCCATATACTGTTTCCATTTATTAATCCAGATCTTATTTTTCAGGTGAAAGTTATTATACTCCACTTTCATGCCCACAATATCTTTACCTCCCCCAACACACATACACAGAATTGGATTTATAATCACATAGCTCTTGTAGGCTAATAGGCTAAATGGCCTTTCAGGGCCCACAGCCTGGGGGATTCCAAGTCGGAGAAGAAAGAAGATACTTAATGTGGAACCAGAATTCTCTTGGCTAGCTGTTATTCTTGTAGCCCCCATGTGTCCAGAGCTGCCCAGGCTCTTGAATTTATGGAAAAAAATAGAAGGCCTTGTCCTTGTTCTAAGGGGCTTGCTGCCCTGTTAAAAGACAAGACGATGGGAATGCAAGCTGGTGCAGCCACTCTGGAAAACAGTATGGAGGTTCCTCAAAAAACTAAAAATAGAACTACCCTACGACCCAACAATTGCACTACTAGGCATTTATCCAAGGGATTCAGGTGTGCTGTTTCGAAGGGACACATGCACCCCAATGTTTATAGCAGCGCTATCAACAATAGTCAAAGTATGGAAAGAGCTGAAATGTCCATCGATGGATGGATAAAGAAGTTGTGGTATATATATACAATGGAGTATTACTCGGCAATCAAGAAGAATGAAATCTTGCCATTTGCAACTACATGGATGGAACTAGAGGGTATTATGCTAAGTGAAATTAGAGAAAGACAAAAATCATATGACTTCAGCCATATGAGGACTTTAAGAGACAAAACAGATGAACACAAGAGAAGGGAAGCAAAAATAATATAAAAACAGGGAGGGGGATGAAACATAAGAGACTGTTAAATATGGAGAACAAACAGGGTTACTGGAGGGGTTGGGGGAGGGGGATGGGCTAAACGGGTAAGGGGCACTAAGGAATCTACTCCTGAAATCATTGTTGCACTATATGCTAATTTGGATGTAAAATAAAGAAAATTAAAAAAAAAAAAAGACAAGACGTGTGTGAATAAAACTTGAATTTAAGACCCAGTATAGATAAATAAAGTGCTGAAATTGTTGCGGGAGAGGAGGTAGGCTTTAACAGAGAAAGAATGGCCAGTTCAGGCACAGTAGGAAGACTGTAAGAAGCCAGTAGGCATGAATCATGCCCTGAAAGGATTGAGTTAGAAAAAAAGAAAAGGAAACTACTAACATGCATTGTATGCCTATTATATTCCAGGCACTGTTAGGCAATGTCTTATCTTATGTTGGTCTCATTACAGTCTTGCAAAGCATATCTACAAATCCATGTTTCACAGGTGAGGAAACTAAAACTTGGTTAATGTTATCAAGTATTGTCTTTGGTTTCAAATATTGTCAAATACAGCCTCTCTTGCACAACTTCTTTTTTACACCTCTCTATTTTCATACTT
Source organism: Panthera leo (assembly GCF_018350215.1). Lineage (NCBI taxonomy): Eukaryota > Metazoa > Chordata > Mammalia > Carnivora > Felidae > Panthera > Panthera leo. The sequence continues at coordinate 74,096,504 of NC_056688.1, read as the reverse complement.
TGTTTTTAGAGAAGTACACCAAACTCATCATGATTGAAGACAATAAGGAAAATAAAGACCATTCCCTAGAAAGAGGAAGGGCAACTCTCATTTTTTCCTTGAAGAATGAAGTTGGTGGACTAATAAAAGCACTGAAAATCTTCCAGGTAAGCGCTCTCCATATTTTTATACTTTTGCATAAAATCCTTCTAAAAGGAGTCTCCAGAATTACATTTAAAGTGTAAATTATTGTAAATTCTTCTTAAGCACACTTAAATTTCTAAAATACTGCTCAATTCTCATTTATGGAAGAGAAGATACAAATAACTAATAAAGGAGCCGGGAGGAAAGAGTCACTTCACGGATTTCAGAGAAACAAATTTTAATTTTATTTTAATTAAATAAAATATTAAAATTTAATATTTAATGCCATATTCATAATATATTTAATGATATTTTTAAGATAGCAAAATAGCAAAGATTCTATAGTTTTACTGTTCCCTACTGTCAAAGCTTTAATGCATTTGGGACTTAAATACACCTTTGGTATGAGGGTAACTTAGTATAATGCTTAGGGAAACAATAGGCGGAACAATCGGTAGTGCCTTAAAATGTTCTTGTATTTTGAGGCACCTGGGTAACTAACTGTCCGACTCTTGATTTGGGCACAGGTCATGATCTCACGGTCTTGAGATCAAGCCCCGTGGGGTTGGGCTCGGCACTGGATATGGAGCCTGCTTGGGATTCTCTGTCTCCTTCTGCCCCTTCCTCACTTGCATGTATTCTCTCCCTCCCTCTCGCTCTCTCAAAAAAAAAAAAAAAAAAAAAAAGTTCACATATTTTGATCCAGTAATTTCACTTCGATAAACCCATCCTAAGGAAATAGGGGTCAGTCAGGCAGAACATAAATATTTACTGAGTACTTACTGTGTGCCAAGTGCCCTGCTAGAATCTAAGGATGTAGACCTGAACAGAGTAGACACAGTACCTCCCCTCACAGTGTATATAATCTAGGGAGAAAGACAGAAAATAAACAAATAATGATAGTAAATAAATAGTTACATGTGTATAAAGTGACCTGAAAGAAATACCATATAGTACTATGATAGCATTGAACTGGGGGACCTAACCTGGTTTATGGGCTTAGGGACACAAAGACTTGTTTATAAGAATTAAAATTATAAACAAAGTACTTGTCCAAGGGGAGGGAGCAGGTTAAATTATGCTAATAGAACTTCACTGGCATTAAACTCTTATGCTCTGGAGGCAGACCACCTGAGTTCAAATCCTTGCTCTGTCACTTATTGGCTGGGTGACCATGGAAAAATCAATTGGTCTCTCTGTGCTTCAGTCTTTGCATCTATAAAGTGAGAACCCTGCCTCCCTCATAGGGTCATCTTGAGAAATAACAGAGTTAACATATGTAAAGAGCAGATGTTAGCTCTTTTAAAAATCAAGTTTATATCATATGACATGCTATTGTATAGCCATGTGAAAATAATACTTCAAAGAATTAAACATTTTACATAGAGACCAGTAGTCTAGAAGAGTTTGCAATGAAAAGCATGTTTTCCTACTCAATACACCAACCATATTCTAGTCCCATTCCCTAGAGGCAACCACTTTCAACTATTTCTGGTGTTTAATTCCTTTGACGCCGAATTTATGATATCTAAATATTGTTTTGATCCCTCTCGGAGTTATCAACTTTACATGATATTCATTTATTCTCTCTTGTGAATGATACTGATAACCATCACTTCTTCCTCTTCCTTCTCCCTAAATTTGATAATTACATGATTATTTTAACTTCTTTATTGATTACCTTTGAGTTTTTAAATAACATACCTTTATTTCTTCTTCTATCCACTGTCTTTTTAATTTTATTTTTAATCAAAGAATGTGTGTGCATGGTTTAAAAAGTGAACCCACGCCATAAAGCTTATAAAGAAAATAGTAGTCTTCTGCTTCATGTCTTTTCATTTTTAAGAGAAGTTTAATTTATTTTGTTAACCTTAGGGCGGAGGGTTGACTTAATCATATATCTTAGATCACCTGTAAACGATCATCATCGACTTATACAGCCTCCTCCTGTTTTTTTTTTAATTTTTTAAAATTTACATCCAAATTAGTTAGCATATAGTGCTAGCCTCCTCCTATATCCAAAAAAAAATGTTTTTTAACGTTTATTTATTTTTGGGAGCTAGAGGGGGGGGGAGGGGCAGAGAGAGAGGCAGACTCAGGAGCTAGAGAGAGAGGCAGACACAGAATCCAAAGCAGGCTCCAGGCTCTGAGCCTGTCAGCACAGAGCCTGCCACAGGACTCGAACCCACAAAGTGTGGGATCATGACCTGGGCGGAAGTCAGACATTCAACCGACTGAGCCACCCAGGTGCCCCACCCTCCTCCTGTTTTATTTCATTGTTCCATTCGATCTCCGTTTCTCCCTCCTGATACACAACTGCTCTGATATGTTTGATCTGTACACTTAATTATTATCATGTGCACTTTACAATATGTGGAGTTTTTACCTGCGTGTCCTGGTAATTTACGTAATTGTAACTGTATGATACACTTTTTCTTTCAGTCAGCACTACCCACGTATCCATTTCCTTTGTTCTTCTAACTGTGGCATCCTTTCTAGGGTGCACTCATTCTACTCATCTTCAGCCTGCAGGAGGCAACTATTTGAAGCTCTTTTAACTGTCTTTTCTAGTGCTTACTTCTATGGGTTTTTTTGCTTGTTTTGTTTCTTGTTTTTTTGAAAGATTTTATTTTTAGGCAATCTCTATACCCAAGATGGGGCTCAAACTTACAACCCTGAGATAAAGAGTCGCATGCTTTACTGACAGAGCGGCCAGGCACCCCTACTTCCATGTTCATAAACAATAGGCTCATTCTGCTATTTCTTGATTTTTTTTCACTCGTAGATATTACCTACTGATTTCTTGCAATGGAAATAAAGACTTAGCTTTTTTGACACAGCTCCCTTTCCAGTGGCACCCTCAACTTTCCTTCCCCTGAATCTTCCCAATGCAGTCATGTCCCAGTTTTTGGCTATGCCAGTTTTTAATGTTTTCAATATTAAAATTATATAAGTCCTGCTCAAAGAAGGCCATATTATCCATTATTTTGACTTCCTTTTTGGAAAACAGGATTACAATTTAGTGTTTAAAAGCATGGAAAGTTTGAATTCCAGTTCTGACACTTATTAGCTGTGTGTCTTTGGGCAAACTGCTTAACTTCTCTGTGCCTCTGTTTCTATAATTGAAATACATGACAGGGAATGTCTCACTTATTACTTCTACTTTATATAAAATTTCCTGGATCTTCCTGACTAAATTTTTCTTGCAGATGGAAAATAATAATTTTAAATTATTTAGTTATATTTCCTCACCAAATTCCATCAAAATTTTGATTTTGATAGTGTTCAATTTATAGAGTAATTCAGGAAGAATTGACTTATTGCTTCTTTGTCTCAAAAAACATAATTTAGCTTTATATTTATTCATGTCATCACTCAGAAAATATTTATCAGGGTGCCTGGGTGGCTCAGTCAGTTGAGCATCTGACTCCTGATCTCAGCTCAGGTCTTGATCTCAGAGTTGTGGGTTCAAGCCTCATGTTGGGCTCCACACTGGGAGTGGAGCCTACTTAAAAAAAAAAAATATTTATGAGTGCATTCTTATTATAAAAATTAATAAGAAATAGATTAAACCATCCTTTACTTCTTTCTAAAAAAGTTTTAATTCCAGTGTAGTTAACATACAGTGTTATACTCAGATACCACCTCACGCCAGTCAGAGTGGCTAAACTGAACAAATCAGGAGACAACAGATGCTGGAGAGGATGTGGAGAAATGGGAACCCTCTTGCACTGTTGGTGGGAATGCAAACTGGTGCAGCCGCTCTGGAAAACAGGGTGGAGGTTCCTCAAAAAGTTAAAAATAGATCTACCCTATGACCCAGCAATAGCACTGCTAAGAATTTACCCAAGGGATACAGGAGTGCTGATGCATAGGGGCAATTGTACCCCAACGTTTATAGCAGCACTTTCAACAACAGCCAAATTATGGAAAGAGCCTAAATGTCCATCAACTGATGAACGGACAAAGAAATTGTGGTTTATATATACAATGGAATACTACGTGGCAATGAGAAAAAATGAAATATGGCCTTTTGTAGCAACATGGATGGAACTGGAGAGTGTGATGCTAAGTGAAATAAGCCATACAGAGAAAGACAGATACCATATGGTTTCACTCTTATGTGGATCCTGAGAAACCACTCTATCTATTTCTTAAGACTCATTTCAGTTCCTATCTGCTCCATGGAAACTTCTACTTTCTCCAGCCCATAATGCTTTTTCCCAGGACATCTCTGCACCCAAATACTTATTACTTCTATTTCTCTTAGTCTTTCATGTGTTAGCTAACCAGATTATAAACTCCTTGTATATCTTACCTTTCTTTGTATGCTTCACAGCCCTTACCTGGCTACGTAGGTGTTCACCAAGTTAATTCAAATTGAACTGGTTAGTGTTGGAAATTAGCTATTCCAACCTTGTAATTTTTTTTTTTGTTTTTGATGGAAAAACTGTTGGGTAATTGGTTCTTATGTTTCATTATTATGTCACCGGTGCTGGTCCTCAGCTATCCAAATTGGTAAGAGAAGATATCCTCCTCCCACAGGCTTGCACATATGGCACCCAGCTCAGGCTGGCATGGGAAGAGAGCAGAAGAAGCAATCTGCTTCAGCTGGTTACTAAGTTTGTAGCTTAAGAGATTTGAGGTATTAAATACTCTGTTCAAGCTGTTCAGCTAATTTTATTAAATGCATATTCACAAAGGAAACTTTTCTTTCTAAAGGACTAACATTAATATCCCTTTTTGAAAAAAAAATTTTTTTAACGTTTATTTATTTTTGAGACAGAGAGAGAGCATGAACGGGGGAGGGTCAGAGAGAGGGAGACACAGAATCTGAAACAGGCTCCAGGCTCTGAGCTGTCAGCACAGAGCCCGACGCAGGGCTCAAACTCATGGACCGCGACATCATGAGCTGAGCCAAAGTCGGCCGCTCAACCGACTGAGCCACCCAGGCGCCCCCTAGTATCCCTTTTTGAAAACTAGCTTTTATTTGTGAGAATCTTTGAAAAGTTCTTTTTATCTAGGAGGCTTGAGAATTCTACCACTGAACCACCGGTACTCACAGGTTTGATATTTTGGTTTGAAGGCCATTCATTTCTGGCAATTTGAGGGACTTTCTAGTGGGTGATTAATTTTTCAAACTTTTTTGAACAGTACCTAATATTTAGGGGGAATTACTTTGCTTGTTGCATCAAAAACAGCCTCTTTCTCCTTTGATATTATGGTGAGTATGGAATTGATTTTTAGTGGTAATGAATGTGACGAGCTCAGTGACTAATACCATTGGAGGCTGTCATATGTATCTTCACTCTCTGCTTTACACAGGAGAAACATGTGAGCCTGTTACATATTGAGTCCCGAAAATCAAAGAGAAGAAACTCAGAATTTGAGATCTTTATTGACTGTGATATCAACAGAGAACAATTGAATGATATTTTTCATCTGTTGAAGTCCTACACTAACGTTCTCTCTGTGAATCCACCAGATAATTTTACTGTGAAAGAAGACGGTAAGTTCGAAAAGTGAAAATCCCCCTGAGAAGATTAAGTACATCATGTGTGTCCAATCTTGTATTTATCTTGGAGGCATGAAAATAAAAATAAAACACTGTCTCCTCAAATTTCTTACAGTCTAGTAGTGAAGGAAACCCCAAATGTAATTGCTTAAAATACTACAGAACAATTATAAGCAACATTTTTATCAAGTGTGAGGGAACGTGAAAAGGAAACGTTGGGTGCAAGAAAGAATTCAGAATAGTTAGAAATTGATTAAGTTTTCTCAGTTTCCAAATCATCAAACATTTCTTGATTTCACAAACCTTCAATTTACAATCCCCGAGCCCTTAGAGACTCCCACAGGGCCTACCATCTGGCAGATATTAAGTGTTCAAATTTGTGGAGAATGTTGACAGTTGCTGATGATTATGGTATGAATACACTCTTTACATACTCCTCCCTGTCCCCACTCCCACCAAAAGCAAGTGAAAAGCAACACAGCCTTCTAAGGTTTCAGATGGCTAAGATCTTCTGTTGTGAAAAAAATCCTCATAGTTTACTTGGGACAAAAGACAAAAAGATAATCCAACCACATTATATATATGTTACTCAATTTAAAATAGTCCCTTTAAGAGAGCCAAAGCATAAGAGACTCTTAAAAACTGAGAACAAACTGAAGGTTGATGGGGGGTGGGAGGGAGGGGAGGGTGGGTGATGGGTATTGAGGAGGGCACCTTTTGGGATAAGCCCTGGGTGTTGTATGGAAACCAATTTGACAATAAATTTCATATATTGAAAAAATAATAAAAGGAGGTAAACAAAATGAAAAAAAAAGAAAATAAGCAAATGAAATGTCACAAAAAATATTACTGATTTAAAATGTATTTTCTGAAGCAATATATTAATCTGTAAAAAAAAATAAAAATAAAAAAATAAAATAGTCCCTTTAGATTATGCATGACATTAGGGTATAAGCAGGACTGATACCGATCTGTTATGCATTTGCATGGCTGTGTAAGTTATTAAAATACTAATATGCTTCCATTTCTATGTGGCAGATAGCTGCTTCCCCAAATCCCTTGAGTGTCCCCACCATGCCCAAAGTCCCTGTGCTCCAGATGCTATCCTAGGTGTCCCAGGCCCACCACAAACAAACAAAGGATTAACATCTGGCAGAGCAGGAGCCTAGGACTGGTGCCCCTGTGGTATTCAGGGTTAAATCTGACTATCAATTCTGGGTATGTCACAAAGAGCATTAAATGGCTAGAACAAGAAGGATTGAATTCTAGTTCTCTCTCTTCCAATAGAGATGAATTACCTTGGATAAATTACTTCTCATCTCTGAGCTTTGTTTGCCTCATCTATAAAATGAAGAATTTTTTAGGGGCTAAATGGTTCAGTTGGTGTTTAGGGAACACCAAGTTGTGTCAGATGTCTCTACTAAGAAACAGGGATACAGATATACATAGTCCCTCCCCTAGAGTCCTTCCCATTCTTTCCTGTAAGACACAGATATGAACAGATAATGTTTTAAAGAATCAGAAACAGTGTCACAGGAGCCCAGAGGACAGAGAAATAGCTCAACCTACAAGGTCAGGGGAGGTTCATTAGATCTGAGTCTTGAAGGAAGAGAAGGATATTTTCAGGAAAACAGAAGGATGGATGGAGGAGGAAGTGGGGGTGGGGTATAGGTATTCCAGGGAGGAGAATAGCATATGCAAAAACCCCAGAGTTCTCAGAGGGCCTGTATGTCTCAGGGAGGGTGAGAGATCAGAGTGGCAAAGACACAAATGGTCTCTAAGATCCTTTGCATCAACAAAAATAAACGTTCATTCTTATTAAATTTGTACCTTTGGTCTGCAAAGTTGTACATCCTTACTCTGCTTTTTTAAGGATAGCTGGGTTTTAGTTGTTGTTTTTTTTTTTTTTTTTTTTTGTACTTTAGGTCTATTTCTAAAGTACAGCATTTCTCCAACACCTAGGAACTCAAGGAAATCAAAAAAAGTTTTAAGCTCAAAAATTTTGGATAAACTTTACTTATTAAGAGATAGAGCAATATACTTGTATAAATTTTGCCTCAAAGTACAAGCTAAAATTAAAAATCTCCTCCAAATGTATCCATGACTTTCTTAATTTCTTCTTCCTTCTTGCCTTATTTAAGATCATCTATTCCACATTCAGTGGTTTTGTATTTTGCAGGTATGGAAACTGTTCCTTGGTTTCCAAAGAAGATTTCTGACCTGGATCATTGTGCCAACAGAGTTCTGATGTATGGATCTGAACTGGATGCAGACCATCCTGTAAGTATCTTAATAAATCTTTTCAAGAGAATATTTTAAAGCAAACTAAAAAATTAAGGGAAATCATTTTCTTTTTTGGAGATTGTGATTATTCTAGACTAAATAGGATCTTGTTTTACTCTGGATTTTGGGAAGTTCCGGTAGTCTTCCTTGTTGGTGAAATCCAAACTAAAGGCCTGAAGAGCATCCAACCTCAGTGGCTCCAAAACACCTGTCGCATGCCTGGCATTCCTATTACTAAGAGCTATTCCAAAAGTTATTCTAAAATGAAGACAGAATTTGAAGCAGTTATTTATTTATTTATTTATTTATTTATTTATTATTATTTTTAATGTTTTATTTATATTTGAGAGAAAGAGACAGAGCATGAGGGGGAGAGGGCCAGAGAGAGAAGGAGACACAGAATTAGAAGCAGGCTTCAGGGTCTGAGCTGTTAGCACAGAGCCTGATACAGGGCTCGAACTCACAAACTGTGAGATCATGACCTGAGCTGAAGTCGGTCGCTCAGCTGACTGTCCCACCCAGGCGCCCCTGCAGCAGTTTTTACTAAAGTGGGGCATGGATTGTTGGAAAGGCATGTAAAGATAGGAGCGAGAAAGACTGTCCAGCATGATTGATTTATTCGGTGGTTGATGAACTACGAAATTGTTTTTTTGGAAAATTACCTGGGAGACAGTATAGGCATGAGTTGGAGAATTAGTAAGCCCAAAGCATCAGGGTTGTTTATGGAGCTCTTCGGTCCTGGAAGGTGGAGAAAAAAGATCGCAATTCTGGAGTCAACACCAAGGTTTTGATCTGCCACTTACTAGCTGTATACATTGACTGTGTATTGCCTTAGCCAGTCCTCAGCTGATCTGCCTATTTTTTTTTTTCTATAATATCTTATTAGGCAACTTATTAACTGGGATTAATACATTGCTGTACTTGCTCAGTTGGAAAGATAAAGCACACATATATGAATAAACACAAGATCAAATTGTGAAAAGTGCTAAGTGGCACAGATAAATTGCTTTGAGATGTACACAGGAGGACAAACACGTCTGGTTGAAGAGGTCAGAGGTCAACCTCTTAACTTGGCTTTAAAGGATTTTGGCAGCAAAGAGATGGAGAGGAAAGATAATTCACTGCAACATGAGCAAAGGGTCAGAGTCAAGAAAATCTGGGTCATGTTTACGGAGAGGTGACTAAGTCAGTTTTACTGATCTACTACCAAGTGCTGATGATTTTGATATTCTAAATATTGCTTACATTTGTTCCTTATTTATACCACACCTTTAACACATCTCCCAGCTTCCAGCTTGCCACCTTAAACCCATACTCCTCATAGTCACTAGAGCAATCTAAAACCTCAGGATGAAAAATAAAAAATAAATAAATAAATAAATAAATAAATAAATAAATAAATAAATAAACAAACAAACAAACGGGGCGCCTGGGTGGCTCAGTTGGTTAAGCATCCGACTTCAACTCAGGTCACGATCTCGCGGTCCGTGAGTTTGAGCCCTGCGTCGGGCTCTGGGCTGACGGCTCAGAGCCTGGAGCCTGCTTCTGATTCTGTGTCTCCCTCTCTCTCTTCCCCTCCCCCGTTCATGCTCTGTCTCTCTCTGTCTCAAAAATAAATAAACGTTAAAAAAACATTAAAAAAAATAAAACCTCAGGATGACCATTATCCCTTTTCTGACTAAAGATCACCACTGATACCTAGGTACACATCTAAGAAAATTGAAAACATATGTCCACGCAAAAACTTGTACACAAATGTTCATAGAGGCAAAAAGTGGTCCATCCACTAGTGAATAGATAAGTAAAGTTTGATATGTCCCTAAAATATAATATTATTGGCCATAAAAAAGCATGAAATACTGATATATGCTACAATATGAATGAACCTTGAAAACTGATAGTAAAAGAAGCCGGTCACAAAAGACCATATGTTATATGATTCCTTTTATATGAAATGCCCAGAATACGCAAATTCATAGAAACAGAAAGTAGATTAGTGGCTGCCAGGGTCTGGAGGTGAAGGGAAATGGGGAGAGTTTGTGAATGAGTATGGTGTTTCTTTTGGGAATAAACATTTTCTGAAATCATAGTAGAGGTAGTTGCACAACACTGTGAATTTACTAAAAATCACTACTCTGTACACTTTAAGATTTTATGGTGTGTGAATTATATCAATAAAGCTGTTACTCACTCACTGATTGATTAATTGATTGATTTATAGAAATCACCAGTGGCTTCCCATTACCCAAAGATGGAATCCAGGCTGTTTCAGACCTTTACTAGCAGACCTTAAACCAGTCCACTCCATGCCCCACCTCCTCCTCCAAACTCCAGCAACACTGGGTTGCTCCTGTTTCCCTAGGCCCAGAATGCTGTTTTTCAGCTCTGCACTGTCACTGCTGCTGTCCTTTCTGGCGTTTTCCATCCAGCTATCTCCTTTCCTCTTTTGAGACTTAGCTTAGGAGTCGTTGTTGGGAAACCTTTCCTGACCTACCCCCCGTCCCCCATACTCTTTCACATATTCTGTCTGGGTTGGGACTTTCTCTCTCTTTCAAAGTTTCTCTTTTGAGTCCCAGTGGCATTTTGTGCATATCTCTAATAAGGCAGTTATCATATTGTTTCATAATAATTGGTGGATATAAACTCCTTGAAGACCCAGATTGTGCTTCATTCATATTTGTTTCTCTGGATTTTAGCACAAGGCCAGGTGCATAGTAGGGGTTTGTTAATCTGTGGTAAAGAGAAGGAGACTCATTCTCCCCTTGTTTCCTATTTTGCATTATTGGCTGCTTTCTCCTGGGTTTTGCATTTTGATGTCTTATTTTATCTATTTTTTAAAAAATTTTTTCCTAGGTATAGATTCTAATGTTACTATTTTATCTTTTTATTATCATTGTTTGCCTTTGCAAATATGATTATGTTTGCATTTTGCGATAAAATCTAAGGCTAGATTAAGTTGTCATGATTTTGTGTATTATTAACTACTATTTTGTTAGTAATTACTATTACAGGAAACTATAACTGAAGATGTAGTCAAACGATTAAGAAAAAAAGAATCTCACCTTTGGTAAAGAGTAGTGTATTTAACTAGGATGCTGCTTTTCTTATTCCTCAAACTATTTTATTTTTGTAGCCACTATAGGATTTTTGTGTCTTTGTATCTATAGAATCTTTTGTCCTGGTAGCAACTATCGCATAAAGCTTTCATGTAACATCAACTTTAAAATAAAAATGATCATCAATTTCTAAACAATGCTTACTCAAAATAATTCTGTAGCCCTTTAATTTCATAGCTTGAGTAAAAGTGAAATGTTTCCTAAAGATCATTTGTCAAGTGTTTTTTAGGATGGATATTTTAAAACTTTTCTTTAATTATCAGGGCTTCAAAGACAATGTCTACCGTAAAAGACGAAAGTATTTTGCAGACTTGGCTATGAACTATAAACAGTAAGTATATTATAAATAACGCATATAAAATAAATGAATAGAATAAGTTATACTCATTTAGTAAATAGAAAGTGAGTGCTACTATTTATTGAATGCTAATTCAAAATAACATCTGTGTCTCATTAGTGGAGACCCCATTCCCAAGGTTGAATTCACTGAAGAGGAGATTAAGACCTGGGGAACCGTGTTCCGAGAGCTGAACAAACTTTACCCAACCCATGCCTGCAGAGAGTATCTCAAAAACTTACCTTTGCTTTCTAAATATTGTGGATACCGGGAAGATAATATCCCACAATTGGAAGATGTCTCAAACTTTTTAAAAGGTAATAAGTGAATTACTTATATGTAAGGGGAATGTTGAACTCTGTTGTGATCATAACAGAATTAAGAAAAATTTTTTTAATGTTTATTTATTTTCGAGAGAGAGAGAGAGACAGAGACAGAGACAGAGCGTGAGCAGGAGAGGCGCAGAGAGAGAGGGAGACACAGAATCCGAAGCAGGCTCCAGGCTCTGAGCTGTCAGCACAGAGCCCGACACGGGGCTTGAACTCACAGACCGCGAGATCATGACCTGAGCCAAAGTCGATCATTTAGCCAACTGAACCACCCAGGAGCCCCATCCATGACAGAATTTTTAATAAAAGAATAAAGTCAAGGGGCTCCTGGGTGGCTTAGTCAGTTAAATGTCCAACTTCAGCTCAGGTCATGGTCTCATGGTTTGTGGGTTCAAGCCCCGCATTAGGCTCTGCACCAACAGTGCACCAACAGTGCAGAGCTTGCATGGGATTCTCTCTCTCCCTCTCTCTCTCTGTCACTCCCCCCACTTACATTCTCTTTCTCTGTCTTAAAATAAATAAATAAACTTAAAAAATTATTAAAGAAGAAGAAAGTCCAGTACATTGGAGGTCAGATTTTCCTTACTCCGTCCTGGAGTATTGGATCCAGTATGGGGCACCCCATTTGAAGAGGGACAATCATAACCTGCAGCCGGTGTAGATGAAAGTGAGCAGAATTATAAGGGGATTGGAAAACATAGTATATAAATAAAATTTGGAGGACTCTTAGGATATTTAGCCTGGAGATTTAGAGGACATTATAGCTTTATTTAGGTACCAGATGATCATCTTATGTAAGAGAGGAATTACTATGTGGCCCTAAAGTAAATGACAATTGGATTGAAACTGCAAGCTTTTGGCTCAAAATGGAGAAGACCTTGTGTTAAAAGAGCCATTTAGAAATGGAACAGGCTCATGAGATGATTATTTCTGCCTCCCCAGAGGTTTTCATACAAAAGCCCTATACCCACTTGTCTGGGGTATGGTAAAGGAGATTCAAGCTCCTTAGGGGAAGATTGGTGTAAATGATCTCTGAAGCTCCTTTCCACACTAAGACTCTATCAGTTTCCCAAGGAAGATGTGCAAGGAGAGGCATTAACAGAGTAGGTTAATTTTTTTCCTTTTAGTTCTTCATGCTTATTTGGTTCAGGTTTCCTTATTTTTTCTAGCTAGTTTAGGATGTAACATGATCAGTAATTTCCAGGGTTTACAGTATGTAAGAAAAATATATATCCCCTTTGATCTCACGGAACAAATAGAAGTTATGCTTTTCACTCAAACGGTTTAGTTTATTTCCACCATGGTCTGAAATTCCTATCACTGAATTTCTTACATAGATTGTCATAAAAGTCTATGAATTTACTTAGCTCCATAATTCTTATTAGTCAACCACTATGCGCAAAACTAAGAACTAAACAGGAAAAAGCATGATAGTTTTACAAGAGAAGATTTCGTGTACATGGTTCCTATAAAAACCAGATTAAAAAAATAGTGATGAAGGATGACAGAGAACCAATGCACATGACCTCGTGGGTCTTACAAAGATGGACAAGTATATGCTATGGAAGTTATCACATTAAATTTGCTTGAGATTTGGAGGAAATATTTTGTTATGGGTACAAAACTGAAAGCTATTCACTTGGGGTCTGGAGCTTGAATTGTCTGCAGAACATGTTGCTACAGGTGTTTCAAGAGAAACTGCCAAAGAGGGAAACCAAACTTAAATGATACTTCAAACAAAACATCAGTTGGAAGGAGTTCTCTGCACTGTCAAATATGGTAGTCCCTAGACACATGTGGTTGCTTAAATAATTCAAATTAATGTAAATCAAAATGTTAGTTTTCTATCCACCCTAGCCACATTTCAAGTGCTTAATAGCCATATGTGGTTAGTGGCTACCCTATTGGGCAGCCTAGATATAGAACATTTCCATTATCATGGAGAGTTCTATTGGACCATGAAATCTACCCATCAGAGTGGGAGAATCCAAGTACAAAGCAACGGGGTGGAACTGGAAGATCAGAGGGTGAGGGTTTGAAATGAATGGAAAGAGTAGAGCTTATAGAGTTCCCCTGAGCCACTGTGGCCCACTGACTGGTCTCTTTTTATAGAGGGCATACGCAGTTATAGCTGTTGGGGAATAAACGAGCACCATCCAGTTTAGAGAAAGTATTAGAAACTACTTTGCAAGAGGTAATACTGGCTAAAAATGGCATGGATTAAAAAATCGTTCTGATTTCAATTAATAGATCTTCTTAGTTTTTTTTTTTTTTTTGCAAAAGGAAGTAAGATTGTCTAAGAGATATTCTAAACCCTTTAAGGGAGACAATAAGGTGTAATATAAGGAGACCTGGGCTCCCTTTCTACCTTTATTATCTAATGTGTGACCTTGGATACTTACTAAGTCTCTGAGCCTCAGTTTTATAGTCATCACAATGAGGAGAATAAACTTTAATTCAAATTGCAAACATGAAAGGCGGTATGATGTATAAGGTCTAACTCATTGCCTGACCACAGTAAGTGCTTAATAATTATCACTTCCCCTTAGTGCACACATGACACATTTTAGTTTCCATGTTCTCCCTTCAAAGTGTTACTTGGTACCACTGGCAGTATTAAAGCGTGGCGGTAACTGGTCTGTTTGGGTGAAGATTTTCTTCATTTTCTCCTTTGCTTTGCAGAGCGCACAGGTTTTTCCATCCGTCCTGTGGCTGGTTACTTATCACCAAGAGATTTCTTATCAGGTTTAGCCTTTCGAGTTTTTCACTGCACACAGTATGTGAGACACAGTTCAGACCCTCTCTATACCCCAGAGCCGTGAGTACTTCTACTTCAGCCTTCATTCATCAAATAGTATTTGTCATAGTGGTACTCACGTCATGAGTTTTGTGTGAAGATTAAATGAATGAACGCATGTGAAGCATTGAGAATAATGCCTGGCACATGATACATGCTCCATGCTCTGCATATGTTAGCCATTAGCATTACCATTAGTAACTGACAACCTGTTAGGTGCCAGGTGCTATTCTAAGCACAGGGAGTGTAGCATTGAAAAAAATCAGGCAGAAATTTCTGCCTTCATAGAATTGATATTCCAATGGGGGATAAGGATAATAAACAAATAAATAACATATTATATTTGATGGTGAAAAGTGCTATGGAGAAAAGTAAAGCAGAGCAGGAGGAAAAAAGTGTTATGTGTGGAGTGTTTCTGTTTTGAAAAGGGTGATCAGACAAGGACTCACTGAGAAGGTGAAATTTGAGCAGAGACTTGATTTGGTGGGGGTGTGGGGGACACACGTCTATGGGTATCCTATGTGTGTATGTTTCTGAGTGGCCTAGGTTTGAACCAAAATAGTTTCTCTACTAAATTGTTAGTGTCCTTTGTGATCTATTTCCAAGTAATACCACCTGAATAGAAGGAAGATCAGATTCTGGCTTGATTGAATTGTTGATTTTGGATTTATGTGTGACGTAAGCATCACAGTGTGACAAACCTGTACCTCTTTTTCAGAGATACCTGCCATGAACTCTTAGGTCATGTCCCCCTGTTGGCTGAACCTAGTTTTGCTCAATTCTCCCAAGAAATTGGCCTGGCTTCTCTTGGAGCTTCAGAGGAGGCTGTTCAAAAACTGGCAACGGTATAAATCTGAAAATAGCTGTGTAGATCAGTAATTCTTATCTGGGGTGGGATGTGAGTGTCAGTTTAAAAGTACAGATTCAAGATGGCTGTTAGATTTGTCTTTGTTCATATTTAATTTAATTTAAATGATTTCTTATTTATTTATTTATTTATTTATTTATTTTTAATATGAGATTTATTGTCAAATTGGTTTCCATACAACACCCAGTGCTCATCCCAACAGGTACCCTCCTCAGTGCCCATCACCCACTTTCCCCTCCCTCCCACCCCCCCATAAACCCTCAGTTTATTCTCAGTTTTTAAGAGTCTCTTATGATTTGGCTCCCTCCCTCTCTAACCTTTTTTTTTTTCTCTCCCCTCCCCCCATGATCTTCTGTTAAGTTTCTCAGGATCCACATAAGAGTAAAAACATATGATATCTGTCTTTCTCTGTATGACTTATTTCACTTAGCATAACACTCTCCAGTTCCATCCACGTTGCTACAAAAGGCCATATTTCATTCTTTCTCGTTGCCACGTAGTATTCCATTGTGTATATAAACCACAATTTCTTTATCCATTCATCAGTTGATGGACATTTAGGCTCTTTCCATAATTTGGCTATTGTTGAAAGTGCTGCTATAAACATTGGGGTACAAGTGCCCCTATGCATCAGCACTCCTGTATCCCTTGGGTAAATTCTTAGAGCAGTGCTATTGCTGGGTCATAGGGTAGATCTATTTTTAACTTTTTGAGGAACCTCCACCCTGTTTTCCAGAGTGGCTGCACCAGTTTGCATTCCCACCAACAGTGCAAGAGGGTTCCCGTTTCTCCACATCCTCTCCAGCATCTGTTGTCTCCTGATTTGTTCATTTTAGCCACTCTGACCTGTGTGAGGTGATATCTCAGTGTGGTTTTGATTTGTGTTTCCCTGATGAGGAGTGACGTTGAGCATCTTTTCATGTGCCTGTTGGCCGTCTGGATGTCTTCTTTGGAGAAGTGTCTATTCATGTCTTCTGCCCATTTCTTCACGGGATTATTTGTTTTTTTGGGTGTGGAGTTTGGTGAGTTCTTTATAGATTTTGGATACCAGCCCTTTGTCTGATATGTCATTTGCAAATATCTTTTCCCATTCCGTTGGTTGCCTTTTAGTTTTTTTGATTGTTTCCTTTGTAGTGCAGAAGCTTTTTATCTTCATGAGGTCCCAATAGTTCATTTTTGCTTTTTTTTTTAAATTTTTTTTTTTAACGTTTATTTATTTTTGAGACAGAGAGAGACAGAGCATGAACAGGGGAGGGGCAGAGAGAGAGGGAGACACAGAATCTGAAACAGGCTCCAGGCTCTGAGCTGTCAGCACAGAGCCCGACGCGGGGCTCGAACTCACGGACCGTGAGATCATGACCTGAGCCGAAGTCGGCCGCTTAACCGACTGAGCCACCCAGGCGCCCCCATTTTTGCTTTTAATTCCCTTGCCTGTTGAGGTGTGTCAAGTAAGAAATTGCTGCGGCTGAGGTCAGAGAGATTTTTTCCTCCTTTCTCCTCTAGGGTTTTGATGGTTTCCTGTCTCATATTCAGGTCCTTCATCCATTTTGAGTTCAATTTTGTGAATGGTGTAAGAAAGTGGTCCAGTTTCATTCTTTTGCATGTTTCTGTCCAGTTCTCCCAGCACCATTTGTTAAAGAGACTGTCTTTTTTCCATTGGATATTCTTTCCTGCTTTGTCAAAGATTAGTTGGCCATACTTTTGTGGGTCCAATTCCGGAGTCTCTATTCTATTCCATTGGTCTAGGTGTTTGTTTTTGGGTCAATACCATGCTGTCTTGATGATTACAGCTTTGTAGTAGAGGCTAAAGTCTGGGATTGTGATGCCTCCTGCTTTGGTCTTCTTCTTCAATATTACTTTGGCTATTGGGGTCTTTTGTGGTTCCATGCAAATTTTAGGATTGCTTGTTCTACCTTCAAGAAGAATGCTGGTGCAATTTTGACTGGGATTGCATTGAATGCATAGATTGCTTTGGGTAGTATTCACATTTTAACAATATTTATTCTTCCAATCCATGAGCACAGAATGTTTTTCCATTTCTTTGTATCTTCTTCAATTTCTTTCATAAGCTTTCTATAGTTCTCAGTATACAGATCTTTTACATCTTCGGTTAGGTTTATTCCTAGGTATTTTGTGACTCTTGGTGCAGTTGTGAATGGGATCAGTTTCTTTATTTGCCTTTCTGTTGTTTTATTATTAGTGTATAAGAATGCAACTGATTCCTGTACATTAATTTTGTATCCTGTGACTTTGCTGAATTCATGTATCAGTTCTAGCAGACTTTTGGTGGAGTCTATTGGGTTTTCCATGTATATCATGTCATCTGCAAAATGTGAAAGCTTGACTTCATCTTTGCCAATCCTCTTACCAGGCTTCTCAAAAAGAAAAGGGAGATGACCCAAATAGCTAAAATCATGAATGAAAATGGAATTATTACAACCAATCCCTCAGAAATACAAGCAATTATCAGGGAATACTATGAAAAATTATATGCCAGCAAACTGGACAACCTGGAAGAAATGGACAAATTCCTAAGCACCCACCCGCTTCCAAAACTCAAACAGGAAGAAATAGAAAACTTGAACAGGCCCATAACAGCGAAGAAATTGAATCAGTTATCAAAAATCTCCCAAC